>NW_028277088.1:57229181-57543212 GCF_059951505.1 Python bivittatus
AGGCATGAGGATAAGGGGCCATACAGTGTCTGATAAGATCGATAGGATTATTTCAGGTCTGAATTTTTGCCAGGTACATTGTCAGTCATTTTTTTAAAATTATGTTTTAAATCCACTCATAATGTTCCCCCCCCCCAGGCAAATTACAAAATTACTTTTAAACTACATACAGTGGTACCTCGGGATACAAATGCCTCTACCAACGAACTTTTCGGGTTACAACCAGCTCCGGCCACAAAAATTTATCTCGATGTGCGAACTCCGCCTCGGGTTACGGTCATTTTTCCGCCCTGACACGTGGTCCGCGGCCATTTTCCCGCCCCGCCGCACAGCGCCCGGCCGTTTTCCCGCCGCGTGGCCTGGTGCCCGGCCGTTTTCCCGCTGCGTGGCGCAATGCCCGGCCGTTTTCCCACCGCACGGCGTGGTGCAGCGCCCGGCCGTTTTCCCGCCTCACGGCGCGGCGCCCGGCCATTTTGCGCCCAGCTGTTTTCCCACCGCACCGCACAGCACCCGGACATTTTCCCGCCCCTGACGCGTGGTCCGCAGATGCCAGAACGGATTAACGGTAATTATATTGAACCTTATGGGAAAATTTGCTTCGGGGTGCGACCAAATTCGGAGGGCGGAATGGATTAACCAGATTTACATTGAACCCTATGGGGAAATTTGCGTCAGGTTACGACCAACTCGGGATACTCCCAGAGTCACGGAGCAGATTAAGTTCGTATCCCGAGGTACCATTGTACAGCAATAAAAGTAATCAAGCATACTAATAACTCCCACAGGAAAGTTATTCAGATAAAAATATACAAACAAACCCCCTATTCTTGTTTTATGATAGCACTTCAAATCAAAACTATTTATGAAAATGCCTGGGAAGAAAAAAAAATCAGCATTGGTGCCAAGATGCTCTCCTTGGGTTGTACAGAGGGTTGTACAAGCAAGGTCCTCAAATGAGAAGGCTCTCTTCCTTGAAACTACCTTCTTTCATAACTTTAGTTAACAAAGGTACCCAGAGGAGAGTACCTATGGGAAGAGGAATTCCATAAGATATTCCAGCTCAAAAAATGTTGAAGGCTTAAAAAGAAAGCATTGATTCTGTGAATTAGTTCCAGAAAAAAAGAGTTGCCTGAGCAAGACATGATTGTGTCATGCCAACTTAGTCAGTAATCCTGCTACTCCAGTTTGGACTAAATAAAGTTCCTAAATTATATTCAAAGATAGCCCCACCTATAATGCATCCCAATAATCCTACTAAATATTTCCGGAGCATGCAGATTATTTCTAGGCTATCCCCTGCCCAGGAAGAAACCTAGTAGATAAAAGGTCCTTCTAGTCAGCCAGGACGCCTGTGTCTCCAGGAACAGGCAGGAGCACCCCAAATGGTATAGATGACCTTTCAAGAAAAGAGGTGTCCTGTCCAGAAGAGTCATTCATTTGGACACATGAATGTCCAAGCTGTAGTCTCCTTCTCATCCAGATTATTTATGTGTTCCAGTACCAATTCCAGATATCCTCTACATTATTTAGCTTAGGTTAAAAAGAGAGGCAAAGCTAAATTTCATCTATTGTTATCTAATGTGTGCACTCAATAACTAAGCATAACTGCAAATATAGTATTACTGGAAGTAGTTTATGTCAGTTTATTGTGTTTATGCTAGATCAGATTTTTGTTCTTCAGTCACTGAGAAATGTATAACTGTGAATATTATATTCAGTGTTGATTCAGATAAATCAAATGATAAAGTGAACAGGAACAAATTATGGAATGTTTTGCATGACTATGAAGTTGGAGGATGGTTGCTGAATATGATAAGATCTGTCTATATTTAATGGAGGTAAAGCACATATGAAAATAAATGGACTGCTTTGCAAATCCTTCAACACTAAGCAAGGAGGTTGGGTGATATTCTCTTGATTGTTTAATGTATACATAGATGAAAGTATTAAGAATGCTTGTGGCAAAATTAGGTGTGCTGGTTGGGAACACAAATTAGTGCAGTTTTGTATGCAGACAATGTAACCTTGAATGATTTGCCGTGAACATATGGTAGACTATATGACACAGCAGTACATATAGATCTGAAAAATTGATATTTAAAGACCAATATAACTGATGAGAAAATTATGAAAAACTAAACCTTGGCATGCTTAATAATGATGGGAAAATGGATGAAGACATTTTAAGATGTACAAATGCTGGTACAAAAGTAGTGGTCTGTGGCAAAGAAAAAAAAGTTTGTCAAAAGAAGTGAAAATAGCTGTGTATAACAATGTACTTTTGCCCACTTTGTTATAGAGAGGTGAGAGCTGGATATGTTGGGAAAAGCAAAAAGTAAACTGAATGCAGTGCGAATGGGTAACATAAAATAATGGTATGGTAAAACAAGAAGAGATAAGATCAAGAATGAATGGATGAGGAATACAAATGTGAGTGAGCAATATGGAAAAAAGTATGTTGAGATTATTTGGTCATATCGAATCAAATAATGAGGATCAGATCACAGAACAAATATATGAGGGAAGAGTGAATTGGTTGAGGTGACAGAGAAGATGGGGTTGATGAGTTCCTCAAGGGTGGTAAGAACTTTAAAGAATGGAAGGCAATGTACAAAACCATATATGGATGAGATAGAAGCAAGGAATGTTTGTAGACTTAGAAAGGCATGACAAAGCATAGTGAGTGGTGTTGGGATAAACTAGATTTTATGTCTCTTGTTTTTTACTTCTCTTGTTTACTACTTCTTACTCTTTTGCTCTGCTTTGCATAATGTTTACTTGCAAAACAGCAGACTGATACAAACACCCAGCCAAGTCCTTAAATTCTCCCCTGCCCCCACCCAAAGAATCCCCAAGCCTCCAAACAAAATCTAGATGGATTCCAAAAAGGATAGAAGACAATACTGAAATAGACAAGGTCTTCTTACGACGAGTGCCTGCAGCGAGCATCAACAAATGGTAAAATCACAGTCTACATGGGCTTGCCTTTGAAGAGCATTCAGAAACTTCAGCTGGTTCAGAATGCAGCAGCATGTGCAGTAATGGGCACACTAATATGCACCCACATAACACTGCTGCTATGTGAGCTATGTGAGCTGCTGGTTGTCACCTTTAAAGCCCTATAGAGCATGGGGCCAGGTTATTTGTGGAACCACCTATCCCCAAAATAATAATAATCATCATAATAATATAAAAATAAAAATATGGAGAAAATCACAAAATATAAAGAACTGCAAATAGAAGTAGAACAACTATGGTAAAGGAAAGCAAAGATAGTACTAATAGTTATAGGTGCCTTAGATGCAATCCCAAAACATCTTGAAGACCTTCGGCATTGACAAAATCAGCATAAGTCAGTTGTAAAAGGCAGCTTTACTTGGAACAGTTTACATCCTGTGACGATATCTTTAACACCATCAAACAACAACATCTGCCTAACCCAGATCCTTGGGAAGGACTTGATAGGTGGATAAAAATGATAAATCCAGCCTAAACATCTGGCTGACTGTGTGACCAACCATAATAATAATTTATTGATTAGCCATTAGGCTATATCAGAATATAAAATATAAAATACAGAACAGTAATATGACCATTGGTTAGAAAATAGCGTAAAAGCATAAGTAAAAGAAAACGTGAATCATATTTCTGTGCCACCCCTATAGTTTACCCCAATCAGATTCACATATGCAGTTCTCAATTGTTCTGTTTTGTTCAGATAAAGGGCTGTATTATATGTACTTTTTGGATGCTGGTGTCACATGAAATATGTTGTTTTAATGTAAGGATCCCAAAAGGCTGTTCATCTAATGTGCAGTCCAAGATATTGATCTCCTATCCCAGTTGTTTCCGGCATAGTGGGCATGCTTCAGATCCTTCCAATGAAGCCATTGACACCTAGTGAAGCCTAGGAAACATGCCTTCTCTGTCATTCATCTGCCTTATGGAACAGCCTCTTCCTGGAGAAACACATGGCCCCAGCCCTATTGGCCTTAGGAAGGCAGCGGAGATGTAGCTTTTCGCACAAGCACTGGGGCCATGATGTTAATGCAGCTCTGGAGTGGTTGTGTGTGATCTATGGGTGTTGAGATTTTTACTGAGACCTGACTTTAACTTTTTTTTCTTTTTCAACCAATCTTGATATCTGTAGTATGTTTTTATCTTTGTTTGCCACCCAGAGTGCCATTAGTAGATGGCCATATACATTTGTTTAATAAATAATAATAAATAAAATCTTCAGTGAGTAGGTCATGGTCAGGAGATCCAGGCTGACTGGTATTCCTCCAATAGTGAGGTTCCTGAAAGGGGAAATTCAAACAGACTTCATCAGTTAAACCAAGTATGAAGCTGATAGCCCTTATAAATCTAGGCTCCATCCCCCTGCTTAACTAGCTCCGTAGAGATCAATAACTTCAGCTATGGCTAAGGAAATCATCTCGTCAGACAACTAGAGGAGTCTGTAAGACTCAGTCCCTTGGTGATTTGACAGAGGTGGCCTAGTGTTTTACATTACTTTTACATTACTATAGAAATACAATAGATAGATAGATAGATAGATAGATAGATAGATAGATAGATAGATAGATAGAGATAGATTAGATAGATAGATAGATAGATAGATAGATAGATAGATAGATAGATAGATAGATAAACAGTGTAGGAACATATTCAACAGAATTGCATTGACTAACTCTGAAGTGGTTTTCTTCATTGCTTGAGGCACACATAGGAGTCCATTACTAACCACAGTGACACCAAAATGGCAAAATGTGAAATGGAATGTCACAATGCAAGCTCCTCCCTTTCATATGTAATGTCCCACACATGCGCATGAGGGGCAGAGCTTGCATCATTGTGCATGTTTCATCACTTGCCCCTGCTGCAGATGCCTATCAAAGTGCATATCCTCAGCTATGATTCCTACTGAGTATCTGATCAGGTAGAAAAGACCAAGGGGATTGCTAAATTCATGTTTATATCCTAGTACTGGAAAGGCATGCAAATTCATTTAAAGATAGGCTTTACTTGGAAAAGTGGAGTTTTGTAAAGTTTTGCTCTTCTCCACTGAACCTATGCTGAGAAAGATGGAAGGAAACAGAAGGTGGATGGACTCAATCATAGTGGCGATGAGGGCATCATTGGGAGACTTGAAAGAACAAGTTAGGGATAGATCTTCATGGAGAAAATCTTTCTATGTGGTCTCTAGGAGTTGAAAATGACTTGATAGCACATAATCAATCAATCAATCACTGAACCTTTAGGCATAATGTGCTTACCTGAAGGGAAGGCCTCCTTGAATTAGGCTTTTGCATTGCTTTATCTGTAATAGCTGTCAGCTATGGATCATGGGTCTTTAAAAGTAAGAGCATAAAAGCTCTGTTTGCAGCAGACTGTTGCAGGATCAATCTAGTTTCTGGAGCATAAGCTATTTCATGCTTGAATTCCTGGATCATTTGGATTATGATTTTACTGGTGACCTGGCACTGTTAACATAGTTCTGCCTTCTCTTGATTGCTGGTTTCTGGACTGTCTAGCTGTTTTGCCCACTACTAGTTACAACTTCTGGGTTTACCAGATCAGGTGATCCTAGAATAGGACAACAAGCTTCAAAAAGTACAGCTGTCTATCAGCCTGTGACTTACCAAAATTACTAGAAATGAAACAGATTGTATGGATTTAAAATTCAAGTTGATAATTTACTTTTTCTTCCTGTTTTATATATTTGTGTAAGTAAGCAAATGGCCTCATTACATTGATCTACCCTTTCATTTATTCATACAAATTCAAATTTGTACGGATTTGTTCCATTAGTAGATGCTACCATTTTTATGCAGAATTTTTCTTCAAATTTGTTAGGAAGCATTAAATAATGGTCATTAAATATTAGGAGGATTCCTGTTTTCACACCAAAAAGGTTTTCTTTCATCTAGCAAAGCAGATAGGATTACCTGCTTCTTATCAGAAGCCAAAAATGGCCAATTAGTATGGTGTATTGACAAGAGAGAGCTTTGAGAGAGAGGAGAGAGAGAGAGAGAGAGGAGAGAGCGTGAGCGCAAAAGCCACCCAAGTTACCTCCTGAAAATTATTTTTAAAATAATGATTACAAGCATTGGCTTTAACTTAGGAGCTAATTAATCAGATCATCTTTTATATATTGAATTAAAAGGGTTATCAGCAAAGGGCATTCTAAAAGCTCCATTGACTGGAGTAAAAGGAGAGATACTGTGTCAGGTGGCATTCTGCCACTTTCTGTAAGGATTTATCTCAGTAAAGTGAAGCTTAAAATGTAAGAAAAGGGTGGGGAGACCTTTTGTTGCTTGTCAGCAAGGGTCCTTAGTTCTATATTTAGAAAGATATATATCGCTTTACTTTCTTTGTATGTAAGAATATGTAAAGGAAAGCCACAACTTGCTTGGAATGTCATTAACTAGTTGACTTAACCAGCAGAGAAGGCTAGCAGGTATTTTTTAGTGACTGACTTTTTCTTTTCACACTAGCTTCCCTTTAAAACTATTAGAAGAATTCATTAAATATAAACATTAGGGTTCCACAGATCATTTAAGCAGTGCTTCACCTCAACAGAGATTTGAATAAAGTGCCACTTTGAAAGAGCATCCTGCTTCTACTCAGTTCACTGACCATGCCATATCTCTTTACTTAGCAACAACAGTTTCTGTGCATTCCTAGAAGCCACTGTTCATCAGGTGTCACTTCCAGCTGAGCAGATGAGCTCCTTCAACTCTTAATGGAAGTCATACACCACTTTAAGGTGGTATAGCATGGTTCCCTGAGATAAAGCATTGAGGTGAGTGTCCTGTGATCCACACACTCCTAATAAAGATATAAAGGGCTGTTAGGTGCATTACCTCTATATCATAGATTCTGGGGACAGGAAATAGTCATCAAGTCTAATTTGTAGGATTCTGGTGGGAGTGGCTGGCAGCTGTTGCAATTGTCCTTGACTTGATCCATCATGATAACCTGAAGGTTCTAAAAGAGAGGTCTATGGAAAATGTGTATAATTCTATTTGGTGTTAATAGAAGTGGAAGTTTGGCAGATTCTGTATTGGGATTACTTGCTTAGAAACTGAAAAATTAAAAGAAATTCTGATTTCTACCACCTATTTTATTTTTTATTTTTATCCCATCTTAATAATAACATGTTTGAGGTAAGTAACAATTACTAATATACAAACACAAAATTAAAACATAAATTTAAAACTATATTGATTTTAAAAAATTAATAGCATGTTGAAAGAGATAGTAGTATCCCAACAAACCACAACAATGCCAATATAATGACACATGCTTGATGGTGGCATCACACAAGCATTGCACTGACATCTGATGCAATTATATAAGTTGTAGCTTTTCCATGGATGCCCATGAAAAGAGATTTATCTTGGCTACTCTTCTAAAGGCAGAGAGAATGCCAATCCCCAAGAAATGCTTCCAAGCTCTGGGGAGCAGCCCAAGAGAAGAAGACCTGCCAGATTAGCTTTTCCTACAGCAGAAGAATCTTCAGATGGGTCACTCCTTTTGAAGGATTGTAGACCAGGAAGGAATGAGTGAAACATTAAGGGCATGGGGGTGGGGGTGGGCTGTTTTCAGAAAACATTATTCAGTCCTGAGAAAGAGGAAATTGTCAGAAAGAAACTCAAAATAACACCAGCTTGATTTTGTTTGGTATAAGATGGGACCCAAAGAAACTCTGACAGGCTTTCAAGATGCTGTTATTCTACTCTACAACAATAAAGAGCATTTCTGGAGTCTCTGCTGTGCCTTTTTCTTGATTTTGCCTACCTCAAAGGGCTGACACTCCTGCACCCCTTAATTGCTGGATAGATTTGTAAGAGATCAGGCCTTAGATAAATGAGACCAATGACTAAGCTTTAAATGTCATTACATTAATTTGTGTCTAATAAACATCGGGCAAACAGTGCAGATCCTTCAGAACAGGCAAAATATGATACCTGTACCTTGCAATGGTTGACAATGGCAAGTTCCAGGCACGTTTGGATGATAATCCTGTGTAGGGTGTATTGCAACAATTAAGAACAATTCATTGTTTTCTCAAAAAAATCTAGTCGCAGCCATAAGCATGTGAGATTTTGTACTCTCCTCCCCTACCCCCTGGGTGCTCCTGTGCCTATTCCTAATTTTCATTTACAATCTAGATTGTTTACTAAATTCTTTTTTAATGTATCTTATGTTTATCCAAATGTTTCATTTACTTTTTAAAAATTTTTTTAAAATTATCCAACAATAATTTTGCCCTGCTCACAGAGCCCCCTGAGCAGGCAGCTCTTTGGGGTCCAAAATGCATGTGTAAAGCCAGGTTTGGGGCATGTTCTTCAATGTGCATGGACATGGCCTTCTCCCAACAAAGCTGCCCTCACTATATTTATCATCTTGCTGCTGTCCCCAGCCACCTGTGCTTCCTTATAACCACATGGCCTTTCTGCTAATAGACTCCTTCCCTTTCATTGCTTCCTGCTCTCTAGTCACCATCCTTGCTGCTTCATCACCACCTGAGTTCTACCACTGCATCCTCCTTTTTTGTGGTAGTGCCTCCTTGTCACCATCAAGTAGACTGAAGAGAGTCAGGTACAGATTTCTACACAGGCCTGCAACTTGAGTCACTCACAAACTTTCGGCCTCTCCATTGTCACAGAATTATTGTAATGTGATGGGCGAGAGGACTTTTTTTGGGAAAAGATGGCATATAGTAAATATTTACACAGTGTAGCTTGATTCCTACCATAAATCTGTACAAACAGAGGTTTCATCTCAGACATAGAACCTATTTGCAGGTAGCAACTTGAACTGCCCAGTATGCCATAGAGAATATAGCCTCATTATACATTAATGCAGTGTTTTCCAACCTCGGCAATTTTAAGATATGTGGACTTCAACTCCCAGAACTCTGCAGCCAGCATCTTAAAGTTTCCCACACATTTTAAAGTTGCCAAGATTGAAAAACACTGCATTAATCTGTTTGTAGGTAGCAACTTAACTGATCAATTTGTCAGAGCTAAGAGAAAGATAATAGCTATTTTTATGACCCATGCTCAAAGCACGTGTTAGAGCCATCAGGGAGTTCTTTCTCAAAAGAAGTATGATCTTCGACCTTCCAGTAATGTTTAGAAGGAATTGCTCTGTGGAGTGCAGCCATCATGATAACCTCCATGCCCCCACTTGGCATTCCCAAGAGCTGCTGGAGTGGATGTGGTGGCTGGCAAGGTGGCTGAATTCCATTTCATCCCTCACCATTTCAGTTGACTGAGGATCTAAACAGAAGGCTGTACTTACAGTAAAACGAAGTGGAATTGATTGTGCTACTATAGAATACAAGTAGAATATCATTTATTTAATTATTTAATCAGTGACCTTCACTCATCTAGCTGTACTAGCCTCATCTTCTAAAGATGTCCTGCTTTTTGAAATAAAATCTCTTGCTGCCTTTAATGTCTGAAGTTAACTCATACAACAACACATAATGCCTGTTCCTTTGTTCAGATCCATCCACAATGATATTTTTTTTCATGAAACCTTTATGGACATTCTAATAAAGCTACCAATGTTTGCTAAATTCTTGCAGCTGCAATTCCCCCTGGCTCCATTCACGCTGCCTTCTCTGTTGTTTCATAAGTCTTTCAGGATAGGAACTTGTCTCTCTAAAGTACCATGTTCATATCATCGTTATTTTAATATTCTTCTTGTTATCCATCACAGAACTGTAGAGTGGCCAGCAAGACAGACAACTCTATGAATAGTTTCCCCTCATGGTTCCAATGTTTAGGCCCCCCTCTGCATCCTGATTTTTTAATGATGTGCATTCCTCTGCATTTACATGTCACTGGTTCCATTCAGGAATATACATATTGCAATGGCTTGCTGAATGGGACATTACAGATATAGAATGGGAAATGCAACATATAGGAGTCTTGCTGGCAGCTCTAGGCTTTTTGGGTAATTCTGCTCTTAGACCATAAAAGTGAAGACAGCTCTGGATACAGAGGAGAGGATGTGATTCTGTGCAGATGATTGTTTGCTGTATCGTTCCAGAATCCTGCTTCTTCTGTGTTGTGTGGTGTGCAGCTTGTTTACCATAAAAGGTAAAGGACGAGCTGTAGTAAATCTGCTTATAGCCTCAGTATCATTTTCAGAGCTCCACACTCTCAGTAAAATAGGATCATTTCCAGCTTGCACAAAAAGAACACAGATAATGGCATTCTTCAACTTTGCATGCCAAAAATGGAAGGAAAAATGAAAGAGCAGTCACAGAGATGTGCAATTTGTAACATATATATATATATATTCTTGTTGCCCCTATTTTTAAATCATTAACATTTTCTGGAATGTCATTTCTCTTGGAGAGGATAACTTAAATTCTGTGTGTGAGTGTGTGTGTGTGTGTGCGTGTGTGTGTGATTGATTGATTGCTTAGATACAGTTACTTTTTCCTGTTGCCTTATAGTTCAAAGATCATATATACTGTTTGAAATTTAAGAAAGACTAAAGACCAAAAATAAGCCGTCTTTTAATAAAGAAAAACTCTAATCTTTTTAATACGGACTAGACAATGCTTCTAATTTGAAGAAATTCTTTTACCTCACGGCACAGACATACAAAGTCCAGTCCCCTCACTCCTCTGAGCCACTTCACTGAGAAAAGTGTAACTTAGCATTGTAAAACCACAACATTTGTCAGTACCTTGAAAAAAGTGATTTATAATGATTGAGCTTAAATAGTCTCTAACCTGAGTTTGACATTTGATTTCCATTAAGCAGCATTTCAAAAATGTTCTGAAGTGACAAAAAAGTGCCTTTTAGAAGGCCAATTGTTATGTGTGCAGTTATGTCTGCTCCCAGAAGAGCACATATTACACCTCTGCCCCACGAGCTTTAAAGCCCTTCATGGGATGGAGCCGGGTTATCTGAGGGACTGCCTCTCCCCAATCACATCCGCCCACCCCATTAGATCTGTCAGGGAAGGTACGCTACACGTTCCATCAGCCAGAGACTTGCATTCGGTGGGCCCCAGGAGGCAGGTCTTCTCTGCTGTGGCGCCTGCCCTATGGAATATTCATCCCCCCCACCCCCAAAGTCAGCTTAGCCTCATCCCTATTATCATTCCGGAAATCCCTCAAGACCTGGTTATGTCACCAGGCCTGGAGGTTCCAGGGAACTGGAGATGTTCTTAGATGGCTCCATTGTGGTTGATCTTGTACTCTTGCCATGTGGTTTATATATATTAAATTCTTATAGGCTTTTTTTCAATTTTTAATAATGATTTTTATATTTTATCATGATTGTTTTTTATATATTTGTTGTTTTTATTGATTGTTGTACACTGCCCAGAGTCGCTTCTTGTGAGATGTGTGGCCATATAAATGTGATTGATTAAATAAATAAATAATAATAAAAATAGTTCAGGAATCAAATACTCTTCTTGCTCCTTCAACACACATACACATGTATACCTGTAATAGAAGATGCTCACCAGGTTGATACAGAACAACTGGCTGACCGATATGACAGAGAGAATATGTGCAAGGAGAGACTACAGCCAAGGTTTTGCCAGCTTCTTTGCAAGGAGCAAGTCTGTGTTTTCCTTTAGGACATCTGTCAATCTGAGCAGCTGTGCATTCTTTCTTAAAGTGGTCTCTCTGAAAGAAGCTTCTCTGATGATATAGTTTGTTTATTCTTGTCATAGAAGAATGATATTAGAAAAAGTTGCCACAAACTATGGCAGGCTGTTGATTTGTCAGATACTCAACATCTTCTGGAATAAGTCTGCAAAAACTGTGGCATTTCCCAGCTTACATCACCCATTTTTTCAGTCTTAGTGCAGCTGATAAATGTATCATCATCATCATCATCATCATCATCACAGCACTTCTTGAACTTTTTCTTCTTTGCCTTTTCTCATTCAGTTTATATTCTGCCTTTTTTCTAGGAACTCAGCACAGCATGCATAGCAACCGTCATCCAATTTTCTCACAACAGCCACCCTGCAAATGAGCTTGAAAGTAGTGATTGGTCCAGAGCCACCCTATGAGTGTTCATGCTGAAGCTGGATTTGAACCTTGATTACTAGTCCTAGTCCAGCACATTTGGCCACTACACCACATCTGCTTTCCGTGGAAAGCAAATTCAGTAAGAAATATAAGGCCACATTCTCCAGGGACAATGAACCTGACAAACACAGCTATTCTGGGAAAAGCTGATGGTTGTAGCCCTTCCATGAAGTGTGGGGGCTAAGGCAGACAGATGCTGCTTCTCAGTAACAGCACCTGCCCTGTGGAATAATCTCATTGCAGACTTTGGGTTTGCCCCCACCTTGATTTCATTCAGGAAGATGCTCAGAACCAAGAGCAACTTCCCTAGAGCATATATAGATTACCCAAATATCATATGCTGCATGTTAATATATTGCTAAGGTATTTGTTTAGGTTTAACTGCCAAATCTGATTATATTTCCCATTGGTGTTTTATAACTTATGAATGATTTACTGAATTTGTACTATGGATGTTTTACTGATTGTTCACCATGAATGTTTTATCTAAGAATAGAAGTTCAGTCCATCTATATAATATTGTTAACCACCAGGAGTCCTGTAGGATTCAGTGGTATACAAGCTGAATAAATAAATAAATAAATAAATAAATAAATAAATAAATAAATAAATGTATGAATGAATGAATGAATGAATGAATGAATGAATGAATGAATGAATGAACATAAATATAAAGGAAAGCTCTATGTTCTGTTCCTGGAATCACAAGTTTGAAGCAAAAGATAGAAATGGAAAGATCTTTGCCTGAAATGCTGAGGACCCATTGCCACTGAAAGAATTGTACTTAGATAGTCAATGCTTCCTATGGCTGCAGATTACACAGCCTGCAGTGAAATGTTCAGTGCAAGACATCCCAGAGCAACTTTGATGTTACACAGAAGTGAAAAACTGACATGAGCTCAAAGAGAGAGTTTTTGTGTCCCTTAAAAAGTGTGTTTTTATCAGCAAAGAGATGATGTCAGACAAAGTAGACACCTCAAAAGGGTCAAATTCCTCCCCAGAATCAACACGGAACGCTAAATTCTATAGTGACATATAAAGTGCACATTGACTAGGGAGCAGCAAAGCTTTCTAATAAATTCCCTGAACACTATGTAGAAGCCATCCCTTTCCTACCTCCAAAGCCAGCCTTAGCGCTGCCTTCCCCATGTGAGACTGAAAGCTGCAATCACCACTCTTATAACAGCTTAAAACCAGTGACCTACAGTAAATAGCAGAAGGAACCTAAAACACAGATATCTCAATTCAACTCCCTAACTCACCTTAAAAGACATCGAATTGGATTCAACCTCCAAGTATCCACTCTGTGTAACTACATTACAAGATTATTTTAAGAATAAAATTATCAGAAAGAGCAGCATATCTCCATCTTTGATCCTGGAAGAAAAGTAGGGCATGCATATAATAAATAAAAATTCATTGGTGACAGTCACCTTATGGGTGCTAGAATTTAATGAGTTGAACTATATATCATACTCAGTTCCTTGGAGGAAGCTTGAGATAAAAATAGAGTTACTTTTAAAAATAAAGTAGAAAATTTATCTAGAAATTACGTAGAATTTTTTTAGGATATGTTGAGTTGAAGTTCAGATTATATGAGTTAACACTAGATTTAAGTGACAGTGATGCTGTAGAACAATGTGCAGAAGTTAGTGGGAGAGAAATGAAGCCTATATGTGAGACCAGTTGCCCTTCCATTTCTTTTCCTCATGTCCTAGGGTTCATTCATAGCATAATTTTACTTCAGAAAATTCAGGGAATTATTTGAATTGTTAAAAATGTGTTGTGTCTGTTGTTGTTTTGGAAATTATATTTACTACTATCCACATTAGGGGAAGCTGTGTACAAAGCTTCGCCTGTTAGGGAAGAAGGAATCCCCCAATTCCTTTTTTTACAATTTCCTAAAGCCCTTTTGGACTTGGTTATGGAATTTCAGTAGTGCAGTTGTTGAAGATGCATAGCAGTTGTTCACCATATTTAGGTGGAAAACATATGAAAATGATAATGATGGGATCCTGAACAAGATGCTCGGTGGTGACAATGTCTAACATCACTGGTGTTTTATGAATGCCTTTGCTCCCAATAAGCTTTCTTAGAAAATATGACTTATGCATGTTGGGTATATGGCTGGCATAATTCAGTTACCAACACACGCTTAGTTTCACATATCCAGAGTTCATCTTAGCACTGTTGCTAGGTCATCCCATCTGCTGCCATTTGACTAAGAAGATGGGCCCTGCTAGTTTCCATTTATTTTCATAAATATTCCATATACTGATGCATAACATGAATCAATATACAATTTTTTTTTCTGTAGACACTGGAAGTCTTGTAGACCATTTGACAAAACAACAGTTTGCAGAGTGTCTACATAAACCCTCTGAGACATAAGCAGTCAGTGTTGCTGTCTGAGTAGGCTTTCCATGAGTCATATGTTTGGGTTTTAGTGCCCAGCTTGTGAGGTTGTGTTGTGGGTTGTTTAAAGAGGCAGAAACTTGGGAAGCAGGAAGAGAAATAAGGTTCCAGAATTAGATGTGATGTAGGACTTCTAGATGTAATAGGATTGTCAATTGAAGTGTGGCCATGCAGTTCATCTCGTCCCAAGAGGGAGGAAGAAACTGAGGACAGAGGGATTTGGGAGATAAGAATGGAAGGACAGATCTGAAGGAGGCTAAGAGTCATAGCCTGGAGAAACTTCCACACGTCAGAAAGACAGGATTATGAATATTGTTAGTTCCAGGGAAGGCAACCATTCGCAGATTATAGATAAGTTATAATATTAAGTGCGCCTGTTTACTACCCATTTTAAGTTACCTAATAAAAGTTTATTTGTTTCTTTGGGTAAATGGAAACAGTAACTTTGACCACCTTTACCTTCCACATTCCACATAGTCATGTTATCTCAGAGACATAAAGTAAAGCAGAATCACAAAATAATTTCTAAACCAGAAATGGGTTTGAGGATGGTAGTCAGATCTTTTAGAGATCTCCCAAAGCTAGCAGAATTTTGCTTTAATTTTGAGGAATAAAAAGATAATAAGAAAAGGGCATCCACAACACTGAGACCTGAAGGCCATCCAGCAGGAAGGCACATAATCAGGAGCCAGGGAGAGCACCAAGGCAGACAAGCTCTAGCCTGACTTTTGTTCAAACAGAGCAGACTACAATCAAGAGACATATATAGCCAGACGGATCAAGGAAAAAGCAAGGAGTTCTTTGCATGTGTGTCATACTGGAACCTACTAGAATATCATAGGCTTTCAGAACTACAGAAATCTATACATACCTGCATAATTTACATGAAAAATTATGTTTTTCTTGACATTGAGTTTTGAATAAATTTGTATCTAAAATAACTTAAAATAATCTTTATTATACCATTTTAGAATTTAAAAAACCCCTGCTTATTAAAACCCTAGCATATTAAAGCCAATATATCTGGAATGCATATAACTGTACATCTTCATTCACAACAGCACACAGTATCGATATCATGCAAAACCTGTTTCTTTCTCAGAACTGTTATGCACTTTGCTTTTGTTCACAATATAGTCCTTTCAGTCACAGTTTTTGACACCGCTATAGCTGGCATTAATTAGCAAAGGTTAACTTTAACATTCAAAAGCCTAAAATTATCTAAAAGCAGGTTGGTCTGCAATTTCATTCCAGTTCTTCTATGCAAAATGGATAGATGAATGCTAGAATCTGGTGCAGAATCCAAGACTTTTTCTTACCCTGTCAAGTTTTATAAACATAAATACAAGCAACTTAGAAAATAAATCCCTACTTTGCCAAATGTTATTCCAGTACAGGGGTTGCACCAATTTTGCGCTGGCTATGAAAGACTGCACTTATGTTCCATTTCACATGGATTCCCTCCATTCCCCTTCTCCACAAACCATAGCTGCCAAATGAAGAGAGGCAGAATGAATTGAAATTTCCATTTCACCCAGCTAGACACCATTATTTTTGTTTCTCCCCAAGCCATGCAAGATCTGGAACTTTAATGGGACCTTCTATGTTGTTACAAAATAAGAGGGAGACTGTCCACCTGCTCTCATGTACGCTCATCCACCCACCTGGGATATTGGAGGACAAAAAATGCTGCACATCCAGCACGGTTTTAAGAAAGAAAACCACTCTAGCTGTAATCATTTCCATACAGATAAGTTATAAAGCACTGTACCTGTTTAAAACTTTGCTGCAGCAGTGGCAATGAACACTCCGGTAGTTTTTTATTGTTGGTCTTCTTACAGCAATGAAAACTCACACCTCGCATTTTGGGGGGGAGAGAGAGCACCCTCCCCCCCCCAAGCTCAGGCAATGCAGCTGTAGTTTTTGACAGGATGAAGAACATAGCCACCTTTTCGGGGAAATGTCCTAACCCATTCTGTGTGGCATTAGCAATGATTCACTTAGTGCTAGCTAGCAATGTGGTCTCAATGTTCCCCCCCCCCACAGGCTCTTAATCCTTCCTGTCTAGGGATTGGTTGGCTCCATGACCCAAGAGACTCCACAGGGCATTTCAGATGTCAACATATGTTTCCAGCACATAGCTGAGTAAACCATTCAGCAAAGATACTCCTCTGCATTAAGTTTACACAGACACAGACACACGCAGACACTCACAGAGTATAAAATCCTACTTTACTTTCTTAGATGCCGTGGTAAGAGCAACTTGAGAGCAAAGACTAAAACCCTCAAAGACAATTCGAAACCATTTATTTGAGTTTGAAAATAGTGCTACTGGCTGAATTTGTAATCCAGATGTTTTTGGAAGGATACAATACCTGTAAGTTTTATGAACTCCTACAAAAATTTGAAGCTTCACTTATATCTCAAAGAAATTTTTGAGATTGTTCAGTCCTTAATTGGGCTTCCTGGGAGCAGATAATCTAAACAAGAATGTCATAGTTATGTTTCCAGTATAGCTGCATTAGCCTGAAGAACCTTTAATTTTGCTAATTGAAAAGAAACAATTTCAAAATTTTTGAACACTTTAGTCCTCTCCGTGCTATAATCAGACTGAAGACATTTCTAACCATTCATGTTGCTTTGATGCTGTTTGACTCCCTTTTTTCCCCAGTTGTTGCTGTCTTCTAAGCACCATTACTTATTTGCAGCATGTGCATAATACGTGTATATAATACCAAGCTTAGGTTAGACTGAGAAGGAAGGAAGGAAGGAAGGAAGGAAGGAAGGAAGGAAGGAAGGAAGGAAGGAAGGAAGGAAGGAAGGAAGGAAGGAAGGAAGGAAGGAAGGAAGGAATCAAAAGGCAATGAAAACTATTTATTATTGCCAAGAAAACTATATGGATATTTTCATGTACTTCCCAGGAATTCAACTCAGTTTGAGGGAGTCCTCATCTTTAATTTATGTACCATTTTTCATTTAACAAGGGTCTCAAAGCAGTTTAAAATAAAATTGTCACAAACACATACAATGCAATACAAACAATACATTCTATTTAAAAGTATAATAAATCAGCACATGTAAGGATAGCTGGTAATAGAACATCAGGGTGATCAAGGAAATGCCTGGACAAACAGATGTCTTTAATGACAGTAAAAGCACTCCATACCAGAAGCCTGCCTAATTTTAGAAATATCTAAATTTCCACTATTTTTGTTGCACAAAGAAGCTGACCCCGGGAGATTTTGTTCCTGAGTGTCTGTATCTCCTAAAAAAGTGGAGGATATAAAGAGAAAAAGAAAACAACAACAACAAAGAATGCCTATACATGCAGTACACATATAGACATGATTTTGGATCAAATATGTGTGTAGACCAGGAAGTAAAAAAACAAAATCCTGAAAAAAACTGCATGGAGGCAGTAATTAAGAACTAGGTTTAACTCAAGAGCATATGTCCCTTTTAAAATTGTAAAACAATTAGTGCATTTTGGTCAGCATGCCACAACTTCAGCCAGTTTAACTCTGAGTTTATTCATACTATGCAATGTAGCATCTCTAAGCAAGAGACAGAGGCAGATCTGCACATTCTGCTTGGTCCATCCCCAAAACAGACCATGCATCACATCCTGAGTGTAGGACTAAATTATGTCATCCTCTTCCCATTCCTAGCCCATCATAAATGCACCTCACACCCTGCTGTTTTCTGACCCAAGTTGTCTGCAGCATGGTTCCTGCACTTTGCTTTAATTCTAGTAGCAGCCCCCTCTCTGATTGGCTGCAGTGCATGACACATTGCCTCCCTTCCAGCCACTGGTTGCTGCCCTGGGCCACCATTTTGCCCTGGGTTGCCAGGCTGCTAAGTTCTCTGCTGATTGGCAGTTCCTGTGTAATAATTTTGTAGTTGATCCAACGATGGCCCCTTCATCCATTAATTATCTTCAACCCTGGAACTTCTTGCCTCATTCAACCCTTACATTTCCCAGTGGGCACCCTTTCAGTTTCTGCCAAGGCTGGGCGAAGTACGGTCCCTTTGATTTCCCATCCTCTGCCCCCATTACTGCCAAATTTCCCTTCCTTTTGTTTTGTTTTGTCCTCTCAGTTGCAAGGTAGTGTTAGAAAGTAGCTATTAAAAAGAGCATTGCTGTTTTGTTGCTATGAAGCTGAACTATCGGTTCTTCCTTGCTCCAAAGTTTCCAGGAACCTGGGGAGGAATGTAGAATGGAAAGAACAACCTGTTCTCTATGGCTTTGGGCTACCATGGTACAATAAGGGGAAAAGAGAAAAGAGAAAAATAGAAAGGCTCTGTGTTAGTGTCAGAGGGAAGGGGAGGGGAGAGAAGGCACCCAAGTGCACAAACATCTGAGAAAGCAAAGGAAAGGCATGAGAACTTGTGAGGAAGGAATATTCCCTAAAAGGAAAAGGCAGGCACTGGTAGACAAGTCCACATGGGAGTCTGCCAGCGAGGCTTGCCTTCCCTGCATGGGCAGAATTTATGGCAGAAGCATATCACAGCTTATGACTCAGGGTGAAATTCTAAAAATATGTATCTTTTAACCACTGGCTCCATTAGCTTTGAAAGTCAAAGAAACATAGGGGGAAAAGTAACTTTGATTTTGTTGATTATTTAGTCTACAATTGTCCATCCAGCTTGGGGCTACTTTTGTACAAACTTTCCAAGTGAAACTTTGAGCTATTTATAAAAGAATAGATATGAAGTGTCTCTATCAGACTGAAATTTATCCAAATCACAGTTCTTGCTCATGTACATATGCAAATTACCAGTTGATACTGGATTTAGCTATATATTTATCTACTTACTTGCAATATTTATAGGCTGCTCCAATCAGCTGACTCTGAGTAGTGAACAACTCCCCAAATACATAATTTAAAATAAATGTGAATCAGCCAGTACTCAACAAATTTAGAGTTTCCCAGGGAGAGTTCCCCAAAATCTATAGCATAGACTGATGTCACTTGTGAAGTTGCAGAGAGACAATGACCTTGAAGAGGGAAATTCTACATTTGAAAAAAGCCTTTTTCTACTCTAGATTGTATGGAGAAGTCTATGCAGTTAGATCTGACTTCCCTGTTCAAACCTCTGTGTGTGTGTGAGAGAGAGGGGGGGGGGAGGGAGGGGGGAGGAAGGAAGGAAGGAAGCAAGGAAGGAAGGAAGGAAGGAAGGAAGGAAGGAAGGAAGGAAGGAAGGAAGGAAGGAAGGAAAATGGGTCATGCACAACACAAGGTCAGTGGTGCATGCTCTTATTCACACAGCTTCTTCACACAGCTAATACTTCCCTCTTATTTAGGGCTTGGTGATGGAAAGTCCAATACTCAATTTTCTCTTCACCCCAGCTTCATTATTCATTTCCCTACCCTTGGGTTGGCAACATTTTTGAGGCTAGAAAACATAAAACTTGTTTTTATTTTACTTGGGGTGGGAGTACCAATAGCCACAGAGAATGTAGCATGACACAACTACATCATCAAGGTAGGCATTTTTTTTTCCTTCCAGTTTTTGCATAAGTGCATCTGAATGCAAAATAACCAGTTTGCCACAAATTTCATCCAAGTTACCTTGAGGTTCTCAGGAAGTTATATTTGACCTGCATTGTGCCCACTCCTTCTCATTTAAGGAAAAACAGCATTTTTCACTGCATAAAGACATAATTTACCTGATGAATATATGCACAGTACAAATGCAGTTCTAAGAAGCAGAAACATGGATACCTGTGAAATATTTAACATAATTTTTTGTCTATATATGAAACAAACAAAGCAGTTTTTACTATACTATACCTCCATAAGTACTTAGTACAGCAGGATAAAGCACCCAGATATTATTCTTCCTAGATCCCTGTTTTATTCAATGTATAGTGTGATCATTTTCATGATTTTCAGGGACTAAGTATCATGAGAGATTATAGCATGTGTTGGAGAAATCAGAATCACTCATCCCACTGGCCAACTTCTAACTCTCTCCAATGTCAGAAAGCCCAGTGTTAAAGGAACAAAAAAAGAGGTCATGCAGGAAGTTGGCAGGCAGGCAGGCAGGCAGGAAGGAAGGAAGGAAAGGATCCCCAACCTCTTTCCCACCTCCCTCTGTTGCCTGCGCCCAGTCGGCTGGTGGCATGGCCTGATGGATGAGCGGCGATTGGCTGCTTTGGAATTGAGGTCAAAATTTTAAATCTCTTAATGACAGTGGGCATTTAGGGAAGGATGAGGGAGCAACTCAAATGCCTGTCGACAGGTGAGCCCTCTCCCTCCCTCAAGGGAGGGGGCCCTTGGGGACATGCTGGAATGGGGACATGGCTGCAGTTTTCCTCGCTGTCTATGGCTCCCTTTGTTCCACCTCCCCCCAGCAAAGTGGCAGGCAGTGTCTAATAGCTTAGAAGTAGTTAATGAGCATTTTCCAAACATAAGCATATGTGTTAGACTAGTTTAAGTCATTTGTAGTTACGTAGTAAAATCTGTTAGATTTTCTCCTTCATTACCTTATACGGACATTAGTTGAGTCATAGTGACTAGCCACAGAGGTAGTAGAGATAGGATATGTATTGGAAACAGGGACAGCAAATTTTATGTTGATATCATTTTCTGCTGACTTAAGGATGAGCAGAGAGTGCTGTAACTCAACAGGGGGGAAAGGCCCTGAATCAAGCAGAGAGAGAGAAAGTATCCAACTGGATGATGCACTGATTGGATAAATAATGTCAAGAAATGACAGGTTTATCTCAGAAACAGTGCCAAGTGTCAAAAGGTTGCGTGGAGTATTTGCAGCAAGGAAGCTGCTTAATTACGGCTGCTGCTTCTCTCACACAATGTTAAGAAGCACTGAGGATTTTTCCCCACCTGAGACAAGCTTAGAACTTACAAACAGATGAGTACAGGACACAAATGGGCACAAAGAACTGCCCATTTTGAATGTGAATTATGGTTCTTTGTATCATGACTGTTAATCCAAAAAATAAGATAACATGAAATAATTGAAATTATATTTTGTGCTGGGAATTCTAGTACTACTATTCCTGGTAGTTGGTTAGAGAAGATATTCCACAGGAACCCTTGCAGTGCCATAGTTGATTATTTCTCCTGATACATCCTTCCCTTGCTTCAAAGTAATCTGTGGTTCTTTGAGCAGGAGTATTGGTAGACATGCAGAAAGAGTTTTTCAACTTTAGCATAAACACAGTGCCCTTAAGCTTTTGTGAGTCTTGACTTAAGTTCATACTTCCCTAATTTTGAAAGTCAGGAGACTTGCTCAAGTGATTTAATGTCTGAAGAAAAAATAGTAGAGAGCCAAGAGCGACTAAAGTATGTCACAGAAACCATAGCTACAAAGGAGACATTTTTCTACAATGCAGTGCCAGGCATCTCTGGGGTTATGTACAGCTATTGAGGGAAGTGTTCACATGTTTGTATCAATAAGTTGGAACCATGTATAAAGGCAGAGAAAGAGCACATCAGTGTTCAGTGCTTGATGAATAATTGTTCAGGAGGTGAGCAATAAGTTTAAGAAATCCATCAAAAATATTTGAATGTTGGGTTTTATGTATAGCAACTAATTTATATAGAACTGACACTCTATAACTGAAGTAAGAATAGCAATGACTTTTATGGTAGACCATTTGTAGTAAAACAGCAGATGGTTTATCCTTATGAAACTATAGAAGTAATTTCATGATGGTTCCTCTTATTGAAATAGCAACAATAATAATTCTACTTATGAATGATCCAAAAATATCCTCCTGCCTCCCAAATACATAGAATGGTAATTTACTGAGGAATTAACAAGGATCTCTATTTACAACCCCAGTGTGGAATTTTGGTAGAACAGAGACCTTAAAAAACCTATATCTGCCAATCAGAAGCATTCTTGCTGTATACTTGGGAGTTGTTGTTGTTTAGTCGTTAAGTCGTGTCCGACTCTTCGTGACCCCATGAACCATATTGTGCCAGGCCTTCCTGTCCTTCACTGCCTCCCTGAGTTTGCTCAGTTTCATGCTCAATACTTGGGAGTATGGAAGTTTATTATGTTGGTGGCAGCTGAATGTTTTCCTGGCTGCTTTCCCGCCATGTCACTCCTGCTTTGAAAGCCAAAAGCTGATGGCAAGCTAAGTACACATGGGACCTTCTTGCAATGAAAACATCCTGCTTTTTCAGTTCCACTTGATACTGCAATTTGCAAAGCCCTTCTGGAGATACAGAACAAACAATGTAGGCTTGGGGGTGGGTGGTTTTTTGCCTCTCCTTTTAGAAGAAAAAATAATACCTATAGGGAGGGAGGGAGGGAGGGAGGGAGGGAGGAAGGAAGGAAGGAAGGAAGGAAGGAAGGAAGGAAGGAAGGAAGGAAGGAAGGAAGGAAGGAAGGAAGGAAGGAAGGAAGGAAAGAAACAATCAATTCCAGGGCACATCTTAGGCCAATGTAGTACTATTTCACTAATATATCAACACTGTCATTACTCCTGAAGCTACCTTCTCATTTCAAAGGGAGATGTAAAGTCCCCTTGTCTATCTTCAAACAGGCAGACATTCAAGAAAAAAAAGTATTCACTAGCCCATTTTTTCCACTGAATTTCTCTATATTGTTGTTCCAAAATTACTTATTCATAAAAGAATAATCAAAAAGTGTCAGAAAAATGTTCATGCTCTGTTATGTAGTTATTAGTTTGGATCTTCAGCATGACTCACTGTACTTTAGCCACTGTGGTTATTCACTTTCTGTTGTAGAGATATTGCCATAAGGATAATGGGAAAATATCCTTATGGTCATATCTCTACCTATCAGGATCAATCAAAGTATATACACTTTTTTAATCCTTTGGCCATACCTGGAATGAAATGAGAAACTGGGATACATCCATTATTTTTACTTGTTTATAGATCCATGAGTAAAGAAAACATGTTGAATCTTTTTAACTACATCATACGCACAGAAGTTTGTATTTTGGGAATATTCTGTCCCAGAATCAGATGTGTGTCATAGAATACATCTACAGGGTACCACAAATCAATGGGATTGTATTTGCCACACACTTTATATTATCTACATTTTTTAAAAAATGATGGGTTTAATTAGTGCAGCTTGAAAAAAAAATCCTTTAATTAATTATGACATAATTGAACCAAAGACCAGGTACAATTACAGTGTTTCAGAGACTGCAATACCCTTGGGCTTTAACCACCAGCTGTAGAAGCCAGACAGCAGTACAAGTAGATTACTGAAAAATGGAGACACAGTAATTAAGGTTAGATGCTTTGATACGTTTGGTGCATCAAGTATGAGTGTGCACAGCCTGATATATTAAATTATGAGCAATAAGAAATGACCAAAGGAAGCCAGTGCTACTGCTGTTCGCTTTATTTATTGATGATGTGCACATCCCACCATTTGTAACATTTTCTGTCATCTTAATAATAAATACCCACTGGAGATATTGTGTTTCCATTGCTACTGTCTCAATACTGAGTTTCAAGCTTGCCAGAAAAATCTTGCACAGGCAAATGTATGTGTATATCTATGAATGGGAATTCTAATTCCAATGGTGTACATTCACCCATCAATTATTCTCAAACATCTGCTTTAAACAGTAGACAAACAGAAAATCAAGCTTTGTATCTTCCTCTTTTTCTAATCTTCTTTTTAGGGAATGTTGCATACTATTTTAAGAAAGTTGAGTTTGACACTATTAGAGTTTGATATGTCACGGTTTATATAAATGATTATTCTATCTAAAAAGATGGGTTTTTAAGACTGTATGGTCTCATTTTAGGCAACTTAGGCATATTCTTATTTGCTCTTTCAACCAAATTGCTGGATTTTTTAAAACAAAGTTCATCTAAAAGAGATTTTATGTTTTATATATATGTAGTAGTCTTGATGAAAGAATAATTCTCAAATGCTGGGGAACAAACATTTATTTGAATATTAGGCTGAGATTTTGTTAGCTGATGACAATTGTTCTTTCCCATTTATTTTTCTGAGTTTTTGAATGCATTTTTCTGCTCTAAGTCCCATATTTTGTCACTGTTGACACTGCTGGCTAGTGATGATAGGATTTGCAACATTTGGGATGCCACATCTTGTCACCCCAAGATTTGTGTAATCCATTTGTGGTCTCTGAAGAAACTTCAGATGGGTTTAAAATGGAGATTAGACAATGCTGTTTAATGGATTAGGAAAAGGAGAAGGAATCCTAGAGAGCTTGATCACAAATCAGGGTTTGTTTATTTATTCATTTATTTTTTGCAACTTTTGTTATCCACTTTTCTTTAACTATCTTAATCCCAAAGGGGGTTATGAAATAGAATTAGTACCGTGAAATCATACACTCATAACTCCTTATAACCATAAAGTCATGGCATTGGAAAAACCAAGACAACAAGAACAATGGGAGATGGCAACTCAGATATAATTTAAAGCTTTGGTGAACACATGAGTGTCCATCTGGCACTGAAATCTTTTAATGCTTAGTGACAGCTCTAATTGGAGGGAATTCCATAGTTGTGGTGCCTGTATTCAGAGCACTCAGCTTCATTGGAATGGCTGCAAAATGAATTCCTGGCCAATGCAATGCTATCAAGAGGTCATTCCAACCAGATCTGAATGATTAAAGGAAGTAGTCTTGGCCTGAAAAACAGCAATAAGCAGAGGGTACCTCCAAGACAAGGCTGTTTATCATGCAATCAACCTGCCACATTCATAGAATTTAACAGGAAGCACTTGCCATTGTCTGTCATATTTAAGCCCTGCAAAAAAGCAAAAGAAAGAAAAACACAGTAAAGTGGAAAAGATGGAATAGCTGTACCATGCTTTCTGACTAATAGTGTTAGGAAGAATCTATCTGGAAGCATCCAGGGAATTGGAGAAACTAGGATAGGGACACAATAGAGCATGGGAGAGAGCTGTGCTGAGGAGGGAAATCGCTGAGGGAATCTAAGCATACTGATTTGAACTACTTAAATTGCAGGCAATGTGAAAGATTACCAGTTGCTTTTAAAATCAGAAATAAAAAGATCAACTCCACTGAAAATTACTATTGACCTATGTATAGCTGTCTATTTGGAAGAGCTGCTATAATGAACTTGAGAAATGCCACTGTCTTGATTACTGACTATACCCATCAAGAAACTAAAAGGAGAACTTTTCATGCAATATCAAGAAACAGTTGGCTGGCTCTGACAGAGGTTTTTATCCTTTTTTTTTTCTTTTAGAAATTCCAGGTGCTGTCTAGACACTAGAAAAGAACAGATTGACCCAGATTAATTTGGCATTGTCAATGGAATTTATTTAAGAAATACAACTAACTTTGCCAAACCTTTTTTAAGAATGCTAATGCAGTGATAATAAAACACAATGCTCTTCATATTTCAGTTGGTTTACTTTTTAAAGACTCGGGCCTGGGTGGGCTTTCATATCCAATAAAATGAAGTCAAGACACTATGCCAGACAAGTGCAGATACAGCCTGTCTCCCAGAACTGGCGTGCTTGGAGGGTGGAAAGTCACAATTTTGTGAACTGTTGAGACTGAGAAAAGATTAAAAGGCATACAAACTGGAAGCCAAAAAAGATCTCACAAATATATAGGGAGCTAGCAAACTGTTGCCTGGATTCTCCATTTGGCATAGCTATGGATGTACATGAATCTATTTGAACACAAGGGGCCACCTAGCATTAGGGCCAGCATAATGCAGCTAACACAACTTCCAGATTCTTTGAAATATGTTCTCTGGCTCTGATTCTGACAAAGTCATACTTTAATCAAGACAAGGATACTGTCCTAGGGTTGAGAAGCAGGCAGCATCTTCCACCTAGAGCACTATTCCTCCAGGCGAAAAAGAACCTATGGCCAATAGTATATGCGCACACATGACTTCACAATGTTCTCCAAACCCATACAGAACTTGCATAGTGCTCATTAAATAATTAGGATAGACACAAGGCATTTATTTTCACAGTCTTACAAAAGATCAGGCCAGCCCTCAAACTAACTATATACATACATACTGTACATACATATATACATACATACATACTACTCTTTCCATGGTTTCCTCAGCCAGGTAAGAGAATCTGCAGCCATGTAGCTATTTAACCTTTTGCTGCCCACTAGATGTGTATAATGTTTATCTAAGACCCCCTGCTTTCCAGGCAGAAAGGAATTTCTCTACTGACTTCTTTTCAGAGGCCTGTCAAATTAAATTGCCTTCAGAAAAGAAATAAGATAAACTTCAAATGTTTACAAGGATGAAAGAAGCCTTGTTAGTGCTTTGCTCTGGAATATTTGCTACAGTTTGAAAAAAAACCTGACTTCAGTTCTAAGCTTTATCTTAAATCCATATATTTAAAAATATGTCCTTCCGTATTAATATATACAATGTTTCTTTAAAGAATCAAGTTAAAGCCAAATAATACTATCCCATTTCAATAACTAATGGGTACTTTTTCAATATGGCCAATATGTTAAAGAAATGTGTGAAGAACTTGGGTAATAAGGTTGCAGCTGACCTTTTAAGGAACTGGCACCAAAGCTTTCAATATCAATTCCCTATATTGCTAGTTAAAGGGTACTTAGATTGTACAAGTGTGAAAGATCTTTTTTCAAAACATTGAAAAGATTCATTGAAAATAGATAGTGGCATGCCCATCACTGCTCAGGCTGCTGCATTTTGGCCAGCTGAAGCTTCTGGGTGTTCTTCAAGGGCAGTCCCATGTAGAGTGCATTGCAGTAGTCAAGCTGTGAGGTGACCAGCGCAAGAGTGATTGTCTGAATAGGTGCAGATTCAATACTTGTACTATTCCTCTTCCAACTCAATACATGGAATTCAGAGAAAGCCAGGAGCAGGCCAATGTTCATGGCCTCATTTTCTACCACCTGTCAAAACTTTGCATGTTTAAGCAAATGCTTGAAGTGGGATTTTCTCTTAACACCCTTGGACCTGGTCTTAGACAACAATCTTTCCCAGGCCATGTTAGCCACAATACCTTTGCTAAGTGCTTCTGCTTCTAAATTCATTACGGCACCCATCACACAAAAGCCTGAAAAGATTGTAAATGAAGATTTGTAATTTTATTATTAATAGCACTTTATTATTAATATTGTGTTCATTCTGTGATAGACTTGAATGTGATGTACTGAGCAAATGAAATTGAAGCATTTCACTCTCATGTTGATGAAGACTAACAATCCTCTCTCTGTATAAATCAGCAACCCAACAGAAAATGCAGGTGAGTGTTTTAATGTTCAGTGGGAAGTATAGAGAAAGAGAAGGTGCAAACTCATGTTGATCAGTCCTAAAAACAAGGATGGATAATTTCAGACCACATGTTTTCAGTTTTCAGGAAATCTATATATTTCTGGATTTTATGAGATATAAAAGAGGAAGTGTTTGCACAATATTCTTGAATTCTGAATATATTAAACAGCATTTTTCCAACTTTCCTGCTCCTTTTAATTCCCCATGAAATGTGTGCTGCCATGAGATCCTGAAAGTGACTACTTGGCCCACTTCCACCTTCATATTTCCATTTTATTGATATAATAAAAATTGCCAAGAAGAAATCTAATAATTTTAATATAATCTGGAGTGGGCTTGTTTGTTTGTTTGTTTTATTTACAAGCCAGAGCAGCGTGTTTTTAAAAACTCCTTCTGGCTTTTAGGGAGGCTATAAAACAACTTCTCATCAGCACCTGAAAAATAACCATTCCATAAATAAAAATGGAGTGGTTATTTAAAACAGTTATAGGGCTGTTCTCTATCAGGACTGGAGACATTTCAAAAGAATTGCCTGTAGGAAAACCATGAGGACATTCTCGCCTTAAAAAGTAACCAGTGATGACTTATGGGAGAAGATTGGTATACAGTTAACAGCTGGGTATACAGAAATATAACATCAGATACCTTACCAAATATAGCTCTGCATTACAAACTTTGATAGACAGAGAAAACTACCCAAAGAAACAAGAAAACACAAGCTAGACAAATAAAACTTAGCATAATATGATTTATTTGACTCCTTATCAGAACATATTATGCTAAGTTTTATTTGTCTAGCTTGTGTTTTCATTCATTCATTCATTCATTCATTCATTCATTCATTCATTCATTCAAATTTATATAGCCACCCATCTCAAATACATGACTCTGGGTGGTATATGAATAGTTATTAGATTCAAGAGAGCAGCTCCAAGATATATATGTACAACTACCTCACTGCCTAATTACCACCCAACTAACTGGTCCAAAAGGATATCCAAAGTCACGAAATGACATGTTCATTCCTTTACTCTGGAACATTAATTTGATTTGATTCTTATTCCTAAGTGAAGTTCACTGCATTGCTCTGTCTTAAATTTAATGGTATTTTCAGCTAACTTCTCAAACATGTAAAAATAATTTCATTTTTTCCCCCCAGAATATTACCTATCCCGTCCTGTTTTATGATATTGGAAACTTGGTAAATATTCCTCCACCTCTGCATCTAAGCTATTAATGAAAATGTGGAAGAGTACAGGGACCAGGATAAATCATGTTGCACTCCACCTGATAGCTCACTCCTATTCTATGAGGAACCATGGATGAATGCTCTGAATACAGCTTTAAGCTACTTGTGAATCTACCTTTATAAGCTTGTTGATATTGTCAAATGCTTTGGTGACCTCAGGATATATTATATTCACAGCTTTTCCACAATTTACTTATCAGATATGTTATTTGATCAAATATGATTTAAAATTAATTGGATAAGACTTTTTCTTGATAAATCCATGCTGACTTCTAATAATAATTTCATTATATTTAAGATATTTATAGTTCTGTTGCTTTGTGATTAGCAGTAAAAAGTTCCTAGATGCCAACGTCAGAATGGATGATCCTTTTTGTTTTTTAAAGATAGGGATAACTATTGTCTTTTTTCAGGATTTCTCAAAAATAATAAATAGAAGATTGGTCAGATCATCAGCAAGTTTGTTTAGAACAAAATGTAATTTATCTGACCTTACAGATTTGAACTCATTCCAAGCCAAAATAGAGATTGAATGGTCCTTTTCATTGTTATCTGCTATCATTAGTCATCTTTACTAGATTTATTTTTTTCCTTTTATTTTGAATATACCTAAAGAAGAACTTTGTGTTATTCTTAGTGATCTTCATTACCCTCTGCTCATTCTTAACTTGAGCTTTGTATTCTTCCTTGGTGATATGTCTCTCTTTGCATTTCCTATATCTTTACCTTTTCATTATATTTCTTCCCAGCCATATTGGCTTATTGTGTTGATCTATGTTTTTTAGTCATTGGAATGATTTGAAACTGTGCTTTAATATTTCCTTTTTAAAGGAGTTCTCACTAATTGTGTGCTCCTTATTAGTTTCTTTGCCATGAATTTCCAGTTATCACTACTCTGAATTAAAATTTGCTTTCTTGAAATCCATGGTATGCTTTTGATTACAGTATAGTCAGCTTTATTTTCCCTTAATATCAACAATTACACCACTGTATGGTCATTGTTTCCCAAAGTTCCCAGTACTTCCACTTCATCTGCTAAATCTTTCCTACTGATAATTATCAAATCAAATTTCTTGTGTCATTTTCCACCCACAGAAAGTGAAATTTGTCAGCAAAACAAGTCATTAATTTCCTGGAAGGACCATCCTTTGCAGAGTATGTTTTGCAATAGATGTCAAAAGTTATTATTATTGTTGTTGGTCACACAGACAGCCAGATGTTTAGCCTGGATTTGGCATGTTTATCCATTTATCAGGATAGGACCTGGGATAGGCAGATGTTGTTTGATGGTGTTAAAGGTCACAGGATGTAAGCTGTTCCAAGTAAAGCTGCCTTTTGCAATTGACTGATGGTGATTTTGTCAATGATGACAGTCTTCAAGTGGTCTTTGTATATTTGCAAAAGGTAAACAACTTTTCTTCCAGTAGTTTTGCAGCTGCTGAGCCTGGTTACTCAGCCAACAGTCCTGAGTCCTGTAGCCCACTTGTCACCAGATGTCCAGGAACTAGAACACCTAGTGTGGTCTTTGTTGACCCGGGAGAAGACCAATCCGATATGGGTTTCTCTGAATTACATCTCACCGTATTGTTTATGGGAGAGACACTCTTCATCTGGCTCCTCTGATGAGACCTGTCCAGTATGGTTGAACCGATGATGATGATGATGATGATGATGATGATGATGATGATAATGATGATGAAATAAGAGAATCTTAGAACTAGAAGAGCACAGCCTGAGGTTTGGTTGGCATGGCTTTCTATGATACGATAAGGTTAAGGTTAATGTAGCCTTTAAAAATCATTATATTAGAGAATAGTGCCATATTGAGAATATGGAATAGATATAAACCCGGATTGTGCCCCAAAATGCCTTTATGGGTCTCAGCACAAGAAGCATTTTATAGAAAAGAAACAGCAGGCAAAGAGAAATGGCTAACCTATTGAGAGTTGTTAGAACAACAGCATGGAGAATATAAGATGAAATCAAGAGAGCAATTGATTGCAGAGGGATTTAGTTTTCAATGGTTTTCATATGCACAGTTAAGAGAAAGATTTCAAGTAGATCATAGGATATTTGGAATTGAACAGCATAAGACAGAATTTGAAATTGAACTATATACAAATGATGAACATGCAATTGCTAAAATGCATAAACTTTTACTGAAATTTGAAATGGAAGAACAAGTCAAAGTATGTTTGATAAACTGGGCTAAGAATTTTGAATATAATATATTGATGGAACAGTGGGAAAATATGTGGATAAAAGGATTGAAATTTATATTGTTATAACCTAAAAGAGAACTTTTATAAAATGATGTCTCCAGAAAAATTATCCAAAATGTATAAAGGTACATCAAATCTATGCTGGAAATGTGGACAACATGAAGGGTCATTTGATCATGCCTGATGGACTTGTAAAAAACCCAGGAAATTTTGGGTTCAAATACACACAGCAATACAAAGAATTAAAGATCAAAATTCACCTGAGACCAGAACTTTTCTTAATGGGACTGATGGATAGACAATTAGAAAAGAGCTACAGGACATTGTTTTTATATATGATAACTGCTGTGAAATTATTATTTGCACAAAGATGGAAAGACTCTGAAATACCCACAATGCAGAAATGGTTGGTGAAGAGGACAGAATTAGCAGAGATGGCAAAATTGGCTTGTCTAATTATGGAAAGGACAATAACCTCATTTGTTACTGACTAGAAACGCCTTATGGACTTTTTGTTGAAGAAAGAAAAAAATGAACTTGTGATTTAGGGGGTTGATGGTTAGAAAAGGTAGACTATGGAAAGAAGGAGATTTTGATGTAATCTTAGAGAGAAAGTATAAAAGATAAATGAATTTATCACTGCTGTTAAGAAGATCAGAAACTGCTTCTTTATAATCTTGATTCTCTTTCTCATTTTCTTTTTTATCTATTCACTATTTTTCTTTATTTTCTTTATTTCTTCTCTAAAATTTGTATTGCTTGTATCTTGTTAAAAAAATCTTTAATACAATTTATTTTAAAAATGCCAATTTTTATCTTAAAAATAAAATCATTCATTTGAATTGAAATAATTTTTTGATCTAATAATTCTGGTCACAGCATTGTCCAAATACTTCTGGTAAGACTAAGTAACCTATTTTGAATTCAAAGTAACTGCTTTGAATTTGAAAAGTGGCATTTAGACATTTGTCATATGTTGTAAAGTTTGGAGAAGGAATGAGTTGGTAATATGGAAAGTCTCTAAGAGTTCTTGTGCAGTCAGAAGAGCATAAAGCAACAGTTCTTTTCCCCACCCTTACCTCTGGGTAAACGGACTACAATAGGTCAAAGGAGAAACAGTGATCTTGGGACCAGAATGTCCCCTCTCTTCCAGCCAGTGAATCTTAATTCAAAGTGAATTAGTCTTGAGTAAACATGCATAGAATGAGATACTAAAGCAGGTAGTCTATGTGAACAAATCCATTGAACCAAATGTGAATTAAATGTAACATGTGACTCCAAGGGGTCACCTTAGTGTTTCATGTTACTATGGTTTAAAATTTCTGATGGCACTTTTCTCTAGTGTTCCTGGACTGGTAAAGGAGACAAGCCAATGGAAACAGCTACTGTGCCATCCAGCTTGTTCACAATTTCTAGAATATTGCTCAGAGTGAAGTTAGATATATGCCACACACATATGAATCTTACTACAATGCTTGTGTGTATTTAGAGGCTGAAAGCTGCCTTGGAAGAATACCTATATTTTGTTCTCCCACCCCCAACCCCACCCCCACCCAAGCCAAAGCTATTCCAAGTGGCTAGAGCCTTAGATTCCACCATAGCTGGTGTGTCAGTGCAAAGCTAAAAGCCAGTGGGCTAGGGAAGATTATAACAGCTGAAGCCACATTTTGAAAGCTTGCATGCCATCAAACATCCTGTGGGCTATTCCAAGGGAAAAAGAAGAAAATACTTACGTGCAACCTTGGACCACTTCATAGACCTGAAAGTCTATTAATTGTAGAATGAGGAAATTCTATTAATTAACAAGTAAGGACATTCTTTTTGTTTGCCTTACATCTCCTTCCCGGCAATTACTTGAATTCTCTGAATTCTTGAATGGAACCTCTTGTTCATATGAGCTTTCTTACATGCGAGCTTCCATTCATGTCACATCAATCTTTTTTTTTTTTCTAATCTGGACAGCTTCAATTGCATTGATATTACCATCTACATTTTTATCACATAGCATTATTAACACACATACACAAAAATAAAATATTGATACCAGTAAAGATCTGTACTTCCATGATTAAGATTTTAAGAGAAGTCACTGAATTTAAAAGTAGTTGTTATCTTTAGTCTAAATGCAGTTTTCTCCATTAGAAATATGACTATTATGATATTAGCAATTAGGTTGCATTCTTCTTTTTGCTCTGCAGTATCTTACAAGGTAGACCAGAGATTATTTAAACAAAAACATTATTTTTGTGGCAGATGACCTGTTTGTCAGTTTTGTCTGTAACAGAACCCAGATGCTGAGGAGTTGTCCCTTCTGCTCATTCTCTCCCCAGTTTATGCTTTAGAAATTGCTTTAAAGGGGAGATGGCTGGAATAGCTGGGGAATGATGTAATGCCCATCTGACACCAGGCCATAACTTATTATTTTCATTCCTGCTTTTACAATTAGAACTTGCATGTCTGCTGAAAATTTCAGACAAAATAAAAAACGGTTGAAATAACAGTTCTTCCGGAAATATTTGACCAGCTTTTATAAATGGGGTGCCTTTTAAATTAGAAGTTTACCAGAAGACAAGCAATAATAAAAGATTTGAATTTTGAAAATGTCTCAGATAAAGAGGGAAATGTTAATTTAAATTTTTTTAGGGGGGAAAAAAACAGCTAAGCTAATTCAAATAAGGTTCATTGGTGGTGTGTGTTATTACTATAAATAAATATGAAATGTGGAACTCTGCAGTAACTCTGCTCAAACTCAGATGTAAGTTGGCTTTAGCCTTCTACAAAGACAATCATTTACACATAGCTTAGCATTACCATAAAAAGAAAAAGGCACATGGCAAGGCAGCTTGCAGTAAAACTACAAGACTACAATAATACTAATGATACCGGTAATAAACAGTTAGACAGTCTAGCAGTGCAGCTGACAATTGTTGTGAGTCTTTATTGATTTAGTGGCATACAAATAGAAATAAATAAATAAGTAATACAAATCTTGGAGATGTGCATAATGTGTTGAAAGTCTTCTGTGCATGATGACTATCGTAGATTTTCTTTACATAATGGCAAAGTAAGACAGCCAAAGAGAGTCATTGAAGCTTCGCTTCTTTTACTCTGCACAAACTTTGGCAGTAAAGCTTGAACAAGTCTACCAAGCACCCCAGCTTTATAGCTTTAAAGATCATTCATTAATTTCATTTTATTATTCCTCAGCTTTGTGTATTTCTATGCCACTAGGTCATGGCCATGTGTAAAATGTGGAGTCCTTGGGGTTCTCTGAGCTTGGTTGTTTTCTTGCAGATATTTCATTACCCATCTAGGTAACACCTTCAGTGCTAGAAGGGAGTGAGGTTTGCTCTCTGTTTATATATAGTAGCTTGCCCTGTCAGTGTTAGTGGGGTAGTTGTTTTTTCCTTGGAGGTTCCTAGATTAGGCAGTTCTTTACTGCTTGATTGTTTGTCTGAGTTGTTAGTTCCTTGATTAGGGTATTGTTTACTGCTTGATTGTTTGGCTGGTGTTAATCCTATTTATCTGAGTGTTAATTGCTAGTGAGGAGGTGTTCTGGTCTTTTTGTTTCTTTTTATTGTCTCTTTTGAATAGTGTGTAAATGTTTATCTCTATGTGTCTGTTGATAGCTGACTTGTCTGAATACCAAGCATCCAGGAATTCCCTTGTGTTTTTGGATTTAGCTTGATCTAAGATGTTAAGAGTTTCCCAGTTGAAATTACAGTTAAGTCTGTCCATGTGTAGTGAGATTAAGGAGTTTTCATCGTGTCTTCTGACTGCTAGCTGGTGTTCATGGATGTGCTCTGCTAGTCTTCTGCCTGTCTGTCCTACGTAGTGGCTATTATAGTCCTTACATTGTATGTTGTAGATGGTTCCTGTTTTTCCTTCTTGGGTTACTGGGTCTTTTGGTTTACTTAAGAAGTTTTGGAGGGCTTTAGTTGGTTTGTGTGCTATGGTGATGCCATGTCATTGTAATAGTCTGTTGGTTGTTTTTGAGACGTTTCTGATGTATGGCAGTGTTATCCTTTTCATAGCTTGTGTTGGTTGTGCTTTGTAAACTATACATGTGTAAACTATATGTCAAGTATTGATTTGGAAGGTCCCTCAAGCATGCATACTACCTTAACTTACTTCTTTCAAACCAGTCTAGACCCAGTTTGAGGCACTTTTGTGGTTGGCATTCACAGAAGGTTATTAAGAGTTCATCTCTAAGCAGGTTATTGCATTCAGTTATTGAATTTAGCTTCCCTCTGGCTCAATTTTCTAAAGGGCAGTCAGATGAAGAGAAAACTTAATATTGTTGCCAATGTTTTAATTCCCACTTCCATACTACTATCCTCCAATAGCAAAGGGGGACAGAGTGATCATACATTACAGATGTTGGGTGACCAGTTTGTGGCATAGACCATGACAGCTTGTAGATAGAATGCTCTTGCACATTAAGTGCATTGCTTTTCCTCTCTATGCTGCAAACAATATTGTAAGAGAGCATTCACATCTCAGAGGTGGTATAGACCTTTTCTGGTCTATACATCCCATCATGTTTGTCCATGGGCAGGACATAGCTGGGTTGGCAGTACTGACCCCTTCCCCTTTTCACCCTTTGTTTTTAAAGCACTCAATGCTCTATTGTTGCATTTTTTCACTTCCTTCTCCTAATTTTTTTTTTTTTTTGTATCTTCCTTCTTTTTTAGGTCTTTCACTTGTCCAAGGCTTGGGCATGAGACAACTTTTCACCTTTTCTGCTAGGGTCCTCCCAGTAAATATGCACTTTTAAGAAATGGTCATTTACATAAATCTACCATCTTACTCTTCTGAAAATATAGCTGTATAGCTGCTGGATCAAAATTTAATGTACACTTTAAAAACAGCTTCATTATAGATAGAAAATTGTGTCACTTCTGGTTCAGATTACTTTTGCCAAGGTTTAACTGATGCACGAGATGCAACTTTTCTTGGAGAAGATTGAATTTGCCATGAATATACTGCCTGATCAATTCCAGATTAGAATAAGTGCTCTTTGTGTAGATGTCCCAGAAAGCTGTTTGGAAATTTGTATGGTGCACAGTACGCTGCAGAAGCAAAGTATCACAACAATGTTATTTAATACCCCAGATGATTGGGACAAGAATGTCTGAAGGCCTGAGTCCACAGAATCAGAATCAGCTACAGAATAACCATCTCCCTCCCTTTTCATAACCAGGGCTGAAGATTTAAGGTGGCTACTGTTTCTTTCAATATTATTAGACAGGAGTGGATTAAAAAAGAAAAAAACTCTTTAGGAACAGCATACTGCATCTTCTTCTTTCCCATAGAAGGGAACAGGGAAGCTTTATGGAAATTAATCTGAAGGCTTTCATAGAGCTGCATTATAATAAACACATCAGTTGCCTGTAGGAATATTTCTGGTCAGCAACAAGTAGTTTCACTGGAGAAGAGTTTTCTCAAGGGCCCAGATAAACGATCCCAGAACCTACTGCTGAGGTCCGTTGTAAAAGCTGTTGCTGATGTTCAGTTTTCTTTTGTCTGTAAGGGGTTTTTTTGGGGCAGGGGGACAAGATACTAGTGTAAAGTGAGTGGATTGACCCAAGCACCATCAGTTGGTAATTCCTGCTGTATTTTATTTCATATCCCTGTTCTCTGAGAAGTAGGAGGTAGACAGCACAGAATTCATATGACAGCAGATAATTATAGAATAACCTGATAATGTAGTTATTACAGGCCAAGTTGGTATTATAGGAAGTGACAGAAAGACATAGACATAGATATAGACATGTACACATACTCTCACACACATATCCCAGATATCCCAGATTTACAACAAATAAAGGCATAAGATTTTCAGTAAGATGGCGGAGAGAGTGGGAGCCAACTAAGGCTGTCCTCGTGTTTGTATGTGGTATGTGTGTTTTTGGGGGTGGCACCTACTTGGACAGAGCTGAGTTTTGGGCTGCCCAGGCTATGTTTGGACTGTTCAGGCTGGAGGAGAGAATGGGAGCAAACTGGAGGATGAACTATGCAGAAGGACAGCTGCGCTTGCTGACCATGCCTGATGTGATGGAAGGCATGAGTGGGGAGGATTCTGGAATGGAGCTTCAAGGTTACAGGGAGGGGGAACTGACATTCCAAGCATCTCCTCAGCCCCCAGCTGGACTGTGTAAAAGTAAGGCAAAAGAGACTAGCCCCTCCCTAAGGGCTTGATGGTGATAGTTGCTCTCCTTGAGGAATTAGAGTTAGTTTGGCGAGATTCTGTCTATTAGGTGCTACCTAATAAAGAAGCTGAGCTGATTTCCAGACTGTTTCGTGTGATTCTTGGGCTGAACCTGACACCTATTGAGCATCCTTGCTGTATTGGTGAACTTGGTGGTGTTTTGTTTTTTTAAAAATTTGACTGGCTGCAGCTGCAGTTGCTTTTGAAGGACCTATTTGGGCTGCTTCAGAGGACCACATGAGTTTCATGTCAAGCAGGCTGAGAAGCAGGCCAGAGGACAAACTGGAAGACAGGCCGTTCCTGAGGACAGGCTGCTCTTGCTCTTCTGTCACATGTTTTCTCCCTTTTTGTATCATCTGCTTCGTGCTGGATGCCAAAGCTTAGAGGCATGGGCAGTGGCTGGGCGGTGGGGTAGTGGAAGGCTGCTGTTGACCGCCTCCTGCCCCACGGATGCCTTTTGTCTTCCCTCCTGGTAGCCTTAGCTGGAAGAAAAGCTCAGCTTCCATCTGACTACTAAGTGCCCGAGTGTTGGACTGTGGGTTTCTCACTTTGAACTGAGGACTGCCTTCTTCCTCTGGGTGAGAGTGAGAGGAGAAATTGGTTGGGGAAAATGCAAAGGGAACCCTCTTTTAGCTGATGGGAGCAGCAAGGGAGGGGGTCATGTGAATGCTAGGGTGTGTGAGTGTGTGTGTAGGTATGCTGATTCCTTCTTCTGGATGAGAACCAGAAGAGGAATTGATGGAGCCCTCTACCTGCTGGTGAGAACAGCAGGGGAAGAATGCCTGTGAATGTTAGTGCATATGAGTGTGTTGTAGTGAGCTGGGGGGTGTTTGCTGGGTACCCTGATGGTGCTGAGAGCTTGTATAGCTAAAGTGTCTTGGGGTGCCCAGCTTCCCCTTCCAGGGATATTTGGGGAGGACATTTGGAGGTTCCTGGTTTTGGGTCTTGAGGGGTTGGGTGTGGGGATGAGGCTGCCATTGGGGGGTGGAGGTGAGTCATAATATAATTGTGGTGATGAGCTTGGGGAGATATGGTGGGAGACAGGGAGCAGGCTGTTTCAGGGGAATGAGGGACTGATGTCTCATCCTGGTTCCATGTTCCAGCTCCTTGATCTCAACCCCAGTGCCTGGTCAGCAGACCTTCAGCAGACCTGACCTCCAGTTGTGCTACTGAATGCCAGGTGGGTCTGCAATAAGGCTTTCCTCATTCATGATTTAATCATTCATGAGAGAGCCAACCTGGCATGTATTGCCAAGACCTGGCTGGGTTTAGAAGCGGGGGTAGTCCTTTCTGAGATATGCCCAGCAGGGTTTCAGGTGTGGCATCAGCCGAGATTCTGGGGCAGGGGTGGGGGTGTGGCAATTGTCATCTGGGAATCCCTTATGGCTTTCAGGGGCACTGCCCCACAGGTCCCTGGATGTGAGACTCTATTCCTTAATTTGGGCTCTAGGGATCAGTTGGGATTGTTGCTGTTGTACCAGCCTCCCTGCTGCATAGCAACCTCCTTGCCTGAGCTCCTTGACTCCATCTGGGGGTTGGCAGTGGAGTTCCCCAGACTTATGGTTCAATCTGCCTTCTCTTGGAGAGGGGTCTGAGATGGCTCAGGTGTTCATGGCCACCAGGATGGCCATGGGCCTATCCCAGGTCATCCAGAGCCCGACAAGGGGCAGTGGTCACACTCTGGATTTAGTGTTCCTGTTGGAGCAGTGGCTATGTGATCTGAAATTGGGGAAGCTTTTGGTTTCTCCCTTGTCATGGTCAGATTACGCCCTGATTTTCCATGGGATTCTCTAGTACCACAACCCACTGCAGGGAGGCTGGACCTATTAGATTGGTCTGCCCCAGGCCACTAATGGACCAGGATGGGTTTCAGAGGGAGCTGGGGGTTCCTTCTGCTGGTCTGCTGCATGTTCCATCCAAAGCCTTGGTTGCCGCTTGGAATAAGGGGGCAGCTGAGGCCTTGGACCAGATTGCACCCATGCGAGCTCTCCCCTCCCATAGATTCCATCACTCCCCATGGTTTACAGAGGAGCTGAGGTAGATGAAACAAGAGAAGAGACATCTAGAGCATCGCTGGCACTCAGCCAAGGACAAGCTCTAACGTGGGTTAGAGCCACTATTAAGACCTACCTTGTGGCGGTAAGGGTGGTGAAGCAACAGTACTTCTCCACCCTTATTGTGTCTGCAGATTGCTGCCCTGCAGCCCAGTTTTGGGTGACATGAACCCTCTTGAGTGAAGGGGGCCCAGAGCACCTTTTACAGGGGCATGGGGAGGAATTTGCTCAGCATCTGTTGGATAAAATTGCTCAGATTCACTCGCAGTTGGACACCAGTTTTGTTGCAGATCCAGAGGAGATGCCTGAGGTGGAGTCTTGCCAAGTTATCTGGGAACAGTTTAAACCTGTTGGAGCTAAGGAAGTGGACAGGTTCCTTTAAGCTGTAAACTCAACCACCTGTTCCCTAGAACCATGCCCCTCCTGGCTTGTGAAAGTGGCCTGGGAGGTATTGTGTGAGTGGGCTCTAGCAGTGATCAATTCTTCTTTGAGGGAGGGGGTTGTTCCCTTGCCTCTTACAGAGGCTTTGGTGCACCTCCTCCTCAAGAAGCCATCACTAGACCCCACCATACAGGACAACTTTCATCCAGTATCTAACCTCCATTTTTGGGGGAAGGTGGTTGTGAAGGTGGTTGTGCAACAGCTTCAGAGGGCCTTGGATGAAGTGGATTATCTGGATCCTTTTCAGTCTGGATTCAGACCTGGGTATGGGCCAGAAACAGCACTGGTCACACTTCTGGCATAGGCGGGATGGAGGCTGTGCATCCATCTTTGTCCTACTTGACTTCTCGGTGGCTTTCGATACCATTGACCATGTTATCCTTCTGGATCAGCTCAGGATACTAGGGGTGGGAGGCATGGTGCTGTGCTGGTTTGCCTCCTTTCTCTAGGGTCAATTCCAGTCAGGGATGACTGGGGAGGAGAGGTCCTGCTCTTGGCCCCTACTATGTGGGGTGCCACAGGACACAGTGATCAACCCTCTCCTATTTAATATCTACATGAGACAGCTGGGTGAGCTCATCCATTGCTATGGGATGAGGCATCATCAGTATGCTGATCATACCCAACTATACATCTCTGCCCCTGGCGAATTAAGTGATGCTGTGGATTCCTTATCCCAGTGTCTGGAGGCTGTGAGGGTCTGGATCTGGAACAACAGGCTTCAACTGAACCCTGGCAAGACTGAGTGGCTTTGGGTTTAGGATCTTGCTGGTTCTGGAACTAAACCATCTTTGGCTCTGGATGAGGTGGCACTCCCCCAGACAGACCCGGTGTGCAATTTGGGGGTCCTCCTCAACTTGTGACTCTTGCTTTAAAGAGCAGCTGGCAGTTGTGGCTAGGAGGGCCTTCACACAGCTTCATGTTGTGTGCCAATTGTGCCCCTTCCTGGATCAGGAGGCTCTGCTTACAGTCACTCATGCCCTAGTCACCTCCAGATTGGACTACTGGAATGTGCTCTTGAAGAGTATCCAGAAGCTTCAACTGGTGCAGAATGTGGTGGCGTGGACAGTTATGTGTGCTCCTACAGAGCACATATTACACCTCTGCTTCGCGAGCTGCATTAGCGGCCAGTTTGCTTCTGGGTCCAATTCAAGGTGTTGGTTTTGACCTTTAAAGCCCTTCATGGCATGGGGCCAGGTTATCTGAGGGACCGCCTCTACCTGATCACATCAGCCCATCCCATTAGATCTGGCAGGGAAGGTATGCTGTGCGTTTCATCAGCCAGGGACTTGAATTTGGTGGGTCCCAGGAGGTGGGCCTTCTCTGTCATGGCTCCCTCCTTGTGGAACATTCTCTCCTTGAAGTGAGGCTTGCCCCTTCCCTGCTGTCATTTAGGAAGTCCCTCAAGACATGGTTATAACATCAGGCCTGGGGGTCTTTGGGAACTGGAGACATTCTTAGATGGCTCCACTATGATTGATATTTTGCTCTCTCTGTGGGATTTGTATATTTTAAAATTTAAAATTTTTAAACTTTTTGATGATGTTGTATTTTAATCACTTTTTTATCTTCCATAATGATTGTTTTTATTTGTTGTTGTATTTAATTGTTGTTCCACAGTCACTTTGTATGAGATGGGCAGCTACATAAGTGTGATAGATAGATAGATAGATAGATAGATAGATAGATAGATAGATAGATAGATAGATAGATAGATACATCAGCCTCATCTTGCCCACATTCTTACCAGATTATAAAACTAAAGCTGATATGCATTGTCAACAACTTTTACATCTTCTTATCTCTTTTAAATAAGATAAGCTAATTCATTTTCCTCCTGCCCATGGCTAGGTATGATTCAAGAACATTCTGAAGAAAATGTAAACAAAGAACAACCAAGTTTTGGTATCTATTGTCCCCAACATTACTTTTGACATATTAGAGTGAAAGCTTTTCATAATATGGCTATATAGCTGAGAATATTATATTTTCATAATAATCCACCACAAGAATATTTCTTAAACAGAGAAATTTTGATTTACATAGATTATTCCTTGCTTAAGAATGATACTTGCCTGGAGTCAACTCAAAACATTGCCAAAATCCTTCACTGAATGGGAAGTGTGTGTCATAAAGTTGAGTTATGCTTTACATAAAGCTTTAAAGTTAAGCTTTATTTCCAATAACTAACCCTGATTTCCCCTTATAATTTCATTTCTGGAGGGCTTACATCCTTAAAATGAAGAGAAAAGCTCAAGGATATGTGATTTAACTAACTTATGGAGTAAGAGTATTAAAAGAAAAAAAAAAAGCACTCAAGAAATAATTACATTTGGTGTCTATTAGATGTAGCAGTCATCAATTAGTTAATAAAATTGGAGTCATCGTCAGTTTTTCCCTACTTCATTCCTAGAATCTACATTTAGGTTAGCTGTACTTAAAGCAACTTCTTAGATAAATGTGTTTGGTTATAGCATCGTAAAATGCATGGTAGGGGATGATGATTGCACAAGCCTCTTCATGCACAAATTATATGCATATCAACTCGGTGTACAGAAAACCAAACTATGGAGTAGAGGAGGTAGGACAATCAGTTTCTCTCTGTAACTTCAGCCTACAGTTTTTGAATGAATGTGTGAAATGACCCTTTCTGCTTTTGGGGGAAGTTTGAGGGATTTCAACCTGGAAAAACAACAACAACCCCCAGTGAGGCACTACCTTGGCTTGCACGCTCCGAGGAGGATGAGAGTTATGCCAGAGGTTCAACCATACTGGACAGGTCTCATCAGAGGAGCCAGATGAAGTGTCTCTCCCATAAGCAATATGGTGAGATGTAATTCACAGAAACCCACACCAGATCAGTCGTTGCCTGGGTCAACAAGGACCACGCTAGGTGTTCTAGTTCCTGGACATCTAGTGACAAGTGGACTACAGGACTCAGGACTGTTGGCTGAGCAACCAGGGCCAGCAGCTGCAGAACTATTGGAAGATAAGTTGTTTATCCATTGCAAATATACAAAGACTGAAAACAAAGGAAGAATGATTTGCTATTACGAAGCTTGAATTGCATACTACAGGCAAAATCTCCAATTTCAGTCAAATCAGAAACATTTCTACCAATCTATCAATGGAGAGACTACAATGAATCAGCCAATACTTGACAAAGAAGAAACAGTGCAGTTCTGGGCACAGCTATGGGACAACTCAAAGAAATACAATAAGAATGCAGCTTGGATAAAGGAGGTAGAGAACGGAAAAAAAGAAGAAGCTGAAATGAAAGAACACATAATAACAGCAGAAATGGTGGAAAAAAGGGCAAGGAAGATCAAGAATTGGTCAGCACCAGGTGAAGATGAACTGCATGGTTTTTGGTTGAAACATCTGACTGCTCTGTACCCACTCATTGCCAAGCAGTTTAACAACATACTGCAGGGAGGTGAAATTGAAGATTGGTTAACATCTGGCAAAACCCACCTGATAATGAAAGATCCAACAAAAGGGGCAGCACCAGGCAACTACAGGCCAATTACTTTTTTACCAACAACTTTCAAATTGTTAACTGGTGTGCTAGCTGATGTAGTTGAACAGCATCTAGTTGAAAACAAGCTCTCTCCCTCTGAACAGAAAGGAAACCGCCCAAACAGCAGAGGAACAGAAGGTCAGCTCCTAATTGACAAGATAATTTTGGAAAACTGCAAGAGAAGGAAGACCAGCTTGAATGTAGCTTGGATTGATTACAAGAAGGCATTTGACTCCCTGCCACATGACTGGATAATCAAGTGCCTAGAAATAACAGGAGTCAGTACAAACATCAGAAGCTTTGTGCAAAGATCAATGGCACAATGAAAGACACAGTTGCTGGTCAATGGCAATAGACTGGGAGAGGTTAACATCAAGAGAGGAATCTTTCAAGGAGACTCACTATCACCACTACTGTTTGTCATTGCCTTGATTCCTCTGTCAACAATACTGAAGTAGTTAGGACATGGCTATCAAACATCAAAAACATTTGCCAGGTTATCCCAACTACTTTACATGGATAATCTGAAGCTGTATGAAAAAATACCATCTGAAATGAAATCACTGCTCAACGCTGTCCAAATATACAGCCAAGATATTGCAATGGAGTTTCAACTGGACAAATGTGCCATCCTTACTATAACAGGGGAAAAATAGTGAAAACTGAAGGAATCAAGATGCCATATGGAAATAACATCAAGAGTCTGGATTAAGAAGATCACTATAAATACCGGGGCATCCTTCACACTGACAATATCAAGTACACTGAAGTGAAGAAGAAGGGTAATAGTGAATACATCAGAAGAGTGAAGAAGATCTTAAAGTCCAAACTCAGTGGAGGAAATACCATCAAGGCAATTAACACCTGGGCAATTCCAGTCATTAGATATACAGCTGGAATGGTGGACTGGACTCAAGCTGAACTAAAAGACCTGGATTGGAAGACCAGAAAAATAATGACAATGAATCATGCCCTTCATCCACACAGCAACGTTGACAGACTCTACTTACCAAGGAGCGTAGGTGGGTGTGGAATGTTGCAAGTACACCAGACAGTTGAAGAAGAAAAAAGGGCATTGGAAGAATATCTGAAGGACAATGAGGAAGATGCACTGAAGCTAGTACACGATGAAGGTTTACTGAATACCAAAGAGACCAAAGTGGCCTATAAGAAAGACCAAATGAAGAATAGAAAAGAGACATGGGAAGGCAAGGTATTACCTGGCCAGTTCACAAAAAAACTAGCAGGCAAAGCAGATAACAACAAGACCTGGCAATGGCTAAGAGCAGGAAAGTTGAAGAAAGAGACAGAGGGGCTAATGCTGGCTGCACAAGACCAAGCCTTAAGAACAAGTGCATACAAAGCCAGAATTGAGAAGAGAGCAACAGACAGCAAATGCCGCCTCTGCAAAGAAGCTGAAGAAACAGTGGAGCACCTAGCTAGCTGCTGCAAGAAGATTGCACAGATTGACTACAAACAACGTCATGATAAACTATCAACAATGGTACAGTGGAATATCTGCAAGAAATACCATTTGCCTGCAAGCAAGAACTGGTGGGACCACAAAACAGACAAAGTAATAGAAAATGAAGAAGCTAAAGTGCTCTGGGACTTTAGAATTCAAACAAACACCTGCCACACAACACCCCAGACTTAACAATTGTTGATACAAAAGATAGTGGACATTGCAATACTTGGAGACAGCAGAAGAGAAGAGAAAGAACTGGAGAAAATCACAAAATAAAAAGGCTTGCAAATAGAAGTAGAACAACTATGGGAAAAGAAAGCAAAGATAGTACAAATAGTTACAGGTGCCTTAGGTGCAATCCCAAAACATCTGGAGTACAACCTAAAGACCATCGGCATTGATAAAATCACCATCAGTCACTTGCAAAAGGCAGCTTTACTTGGAACAGCTTACACCCTGCAATGATACCTTTAACACCATCAAACAACAACATCTGCCTATCCCAGTGGATCTCATCTAATGCAGATAAACCAGAGAAAGACTGCCATAAACTGTATAACATGTAATTGTTATAGCTTGGAAGACTATAGTTGGATGCTAGTAGTTTAAACACTAACTATATTTGAATTAACCTTGGGATCTGAAGCTCAAGAGTTATAGAGCTCTTGAGAAAGTTTACACAGAAGGGCTCTACTGGTAAAGATTCTTCAGAGGCCCAAATCCTAGTTGCACATCTACAGAAATGTAAAAGTACACGATAGTTAAAATCAGCTAACGGAATCACTTGGCTAGATTCTGGTTTGGTTTGGTTCTCTTCTGTCTTGTGGGACAGAAGTGAGAAGCTGTAGAACTAAACAGAAAATTTGGAAACTCTGGGTAGCTGTAACCAAGCACCAAGTGTTCCTCTTCCACTAAAGAATCAGAAGAGAAGAGCTCCTTCTCTCACACACATGGCTTGATTCCACATGCAACATTTAATCGTTTCCCATGACATCCCTCTGTTATATCTGCTTAATGGTATGTCTTTTTGGAAAAGGTTGAATCAGTAGTTAGATGGAACTTGTAATCCTACAGAGTTGAAATGTTCCCCCATTAGGTGCAGATACTGCCACTCCTGAGACTGGATTTGGGTCCGTGCATTGTTTTGTGTATGGACTGTCAGCTTTTCCAGTGAAATAGGTAATAAGATATTGCTATACTATGAAGCAATTACAAAACAAGAGAATAACCCCTTGAAAAAGAAACTGATGTGAGCTCTCATGTCACCTTGTCTTCTGCCCCCCTCCAGCTTAATTCTATTTCCTGCAAAGGATCAGTCACTATATTATTATTATTTTTGTGACTTCCAGTCAGTCATCATAGTAACCTGCAAAATATTATTACTTCATAATTCTTTACAATGCAACAAAGGAATAGTGCCTTGGTAGAATTGCAGCTTCCCCTTTAATAACTGTCCTTCTGTATTTTAAGAAATCACCAAATGGATACAAAGTGAACAAAAATGCATCTGTTCAAAAAAGCATTACATTTGGGAAAACCCATTTGTAAAACTGCGGAGAAAAATACACAGTCTTGGAGGAATGTGCTACAAAATACAAAATATAGTGCATAACATGATATATTCACCAAATGAAAATCTGGAAAAAGATCCCCAGGTGTCTGATTTGCCAGTCCCTAACCATCACTGTCTATTCAAGTGTTTCTCAACCTTAGCAACTTGAAGATGTGTGGACTTGCTGGCTGGGGAATTCTGGGAGTTGAAGTCCACATATCTTCAAGTTGCCAAGGTTGAGAAACACTGGTCTATTCGTTTGCAGAATGCACAGAATGCAAGTGGAGAGAATGCTCGCATAGATATCTGCAGGGAAAGTAAATGGGACCAAATGTTACTATACAAATGATACAGTTTAGATACTAGGGTCAGAGCTCATGACACAGTTACATAATCACATCATTTGCACAATGACATCATGATGTGTGTTGCCATTTTGACATCATCACAGCTTGTAACACACAACCATTTATGTTCTTTTGTTCTCTTTTCTCTTGTTACTGATCATTTGTTTAGAAAGCAAGGCAAAGAAACCATGGTTGCATGAAAGTAGAATAAACAGGAAAACTACAGTAATTAAAAATCCTGTACAGCTTTCTATCTCCATAGAACCTGAGAACATTCACCAGAGCCTTCCCTTACATCTCTCCCTACTTTCCTGAATAAAAATGCTATTCTATAGTGTGACAGAGCTAACTATTAGGGCATCCTATAATTATACAGAGAACAATGTTGTCTTTATCTTATTGACTGAAAAACAGACATGGACACTTGAGAATTAATCACAAGAGTAATTACTGTCAATTATTGTGAAGGTCTATTGAAACTCCTACATGAAGATAGACAGCTGCTTTGAGAGAAATAAATCAAAGACAATACTAATTGTGAAACCAAGTCAAAGAGAGATAGGTTGAAGCTGCAATTTTCTTTCAAAGATCCAATCAAATTTCATTTTGGCATCTATAACACCCTGTAATATGACCAATGACCTGGGGAAATTGGGCATACCAGAGCCTGCTGTTTTGTTTGTCCTTTCATACAGACTTAGAGACCAAGTTATTAACGTGTTATTTCAACAATTCTAGTGGCTGAATGTGGCCTGGCAGACTCTGGCAGCAAGACTATAGCTATCAGGAAAATGCCTTTGTCATGTCATTTTTTTGAAAGTTGTTTTATAAAAAAGACTCTAAAGAGCCCATCTCGTGGAGAAACAATACATCTTTCTAATAATTACCATCTACACTGAGATCCAAAAATGACATAAGGAGCTTGTCATCATTCATGAAAATGTGATTTTGGCTTTTTTTTCTTTTCCTTTCTTCATGCCACATTGCAAACTAGTTCCTTTCTTTAGATTAAAAAGATTTTTGTCAAGTGACTGGACAGCTGCTGTTCAAGAAGAACAAGATTTGAGTTCCTCTGGATTGACAAAGCTAGTTCAACAATTTATATAAATTTATTTAATAAAGGTAAATTAGATACCTGTCATAATAGTCAAGTAATTACCCACCAAAGATATACACTATGTATCTAACAACATGATGGATTCTTCTAAGCCAGACAACAGCTGCAATGCTGAAATACATTGAACCCTTGCCGATTAACTGATTTTATCAATGGATGTTGATCATGAAAGTAGTTCTGTGTTTGGAAATGGGGAAGTTCTATTTCTCAGCAGTGAATGTCACTGTAGAAAGGAAAGTATTGCATTGGGTTCAGTTGTACAGGGCAGCCTTCATGGCAATTGGTAGGAGTACCTGCTTCACCCCACCTCTAGCTTCCTGTAATTCTGGAATGGTGGTTGGATGATAGGACTCTGTAAAAGGACACAAGTATAGCAGCATCAGCTTGCCACCATCAAGAAAAAACAAAGAGGCTGTCATTTAATAATTTTTCAGAATTTGGTGCAAAATTGAGAGGGTGGGATCAGGAACTCCTTGATGACTAGAATACAAGCACTAACTGACTAGACATCGCTGTGCTAGGAAGAGTAAGCTGTTGGTTTTTTTGTGAGAATATTGCTGCTCCCACAATATTCTAGTAACTTTGAATAGATGAAATAGCCTGCTTTTAAATTATGCGATCAACAGATTTGGAAGACTGACAGTCTGGAAGTAACCTATAATATAAGAAAATATAAAAGTTTAGGCCAGTCCAAGTCTCCCAAACTCTTCTATGTGAGCTTCCGTCCACAAAGGAGTTAGCAAGCTTTTCCAAACCTTAGATGCCCCTATTTAAAAAAAAGATGGTAACCCTCCCTACCATCTCAGGCAAGTCATTGGATGAGACTTAGGAAAATACTGTTGAGGAACACAGTAGTGCAGTAACTAAGGTGCCACTTCCTAAAAGTGCTGCTCCAAGTAGGAACGGAGCCACTGTAAAAATGGATCTCTAAGCCCCAGCTTAGCACAAGAGTCCTGAGAAATACCATGATGGGCAGCATGAAAAACTGCAGATAGAGGTAAATAGAAACCCTCTTCCTGTTCATTTTTAGCAGCTATCTATTAACCTGGCATCAAAATTCTCTTGTTTACCCACATCTATTCTTGTTGACTTGCAAAATCATTGCTAATGACATGGCAATATGAGAACAATTTGGTTTTTTTCTGGTAGAGTTTGTGTTATAACCTGGCTGGTGAAAGAGAGAAGATGAGGGGAAGGAAGGAAGGAAGGAAGGAAGGAAGGAAGGAAGGAAGGAAGGAAGGAAGGAAGGAAGGAAGGAAGGAAGGAAGGAAGGAAGGAAGGAAGGAAGGAAGGAAGGAAGATGTGTTTGTATATTGTATAACATTTGATTTTAATGTAATTACCAATAGAAGAGAATTAATGTTAATTACATTAAGTTAATGTAATTCTTATGGTTAAGGTGTTAGAACTGAAACAGATAATTATACCAGCCTTTCCGTCAAAGAAATAGCAGAAACATATTCAATAGCTGAACATAGAAAAGTTTAATATTTGCTTGTAGTTTCCTCATTAGATATTTTTTGCTTTAAACATTTTCCAGCAAGAGGATGTTGAACTTTTATAACAAGAACTACCAATTCTTGCCTTCACAAGAGTTTGGGGTGGTCTGAAATTATATTTTTTTCTTTTGGTTTAGGGAAAATCAGGCTGGATATTTAGTTTAAACAAATAATCTCAGCAAAGACTTCCACACTTACACTACTTGAAGTGCTGCATATATGTTCCAGTAGATGACATTCTTGCACCTTGATATTTCCTGTCTTCATACCATAAATCCCTACAGAGAGCTAAGTAATAGATTCTAGGGCAAAAATTTATTTTTCAAGCAGAAGTACTGTGTTTGCTCATGGGATGTCTTCAAGAGAGCGCTTCCAAAGAAGAACAGCTCAGTTTACTACTCTCAGAATAGTTTTCATATGAAATTTGAGCCAGATCTAGTTATGGCTCTCTTAAAATATATATTTCTTCACATAAGCCAAAGTTCATGGAAGTGGTGTGTGTGTGTGTGTGTGTGTGTACATGTCTTATGTAGAATACACCCATGAGTTTTTCTCTGGATAAACCTTAGTTCTTTAAAATCTATGTATATTTGCCCATTATAATTGGGATGGATCCATTTTCTGAAAGACCAGTCCAGGATTCTCTGTAATGATCTTCGGTCTTAGTGTCTGTGATATAGTGTAGGCAAGCCCTCCTGACCATTGAAGGATGCCCTCCAAAGATCATCATAACTGCTCAGAAAACTCTGATATTTCCTGCTTCTTTCCATTTTAATGAGCAACTGTGTTCCCTGACAATATTCTCCCCTTCCTCAGATGCAAATTAAAGAATTCTCCTAAGCCAAATCATCTGAAGAACTCAAAAGGCTTTTTAAGCATCTCATGAATTGCCTAAAATCTATCGTTGTTGTGTATCTCCCTCAAAGTCTACTTGTATTTAGGTAGACAATCAGCAATTTATTCAGGCTGTTTTTTGTTTTTTTTAAGTTTAGTGACTTCTTGCCCTGTTCTATGACACTATTGTAGTTTTAATAATATTACGGGTTTTTTTTTTAAATTTGTATCAATGAACTTTCTTCATTTTCTTTTCTTTACTTCTTTATCAAAATTGTTCCCCCACAAATTGCTGTTTGGTCTTCAAGGGGAAGTATCTCATGTACCATATTCACTAGGATTTTTTACCAATAAACAGTTTATCATGTTTAGTCCTAGAAATGAAATTTAGATAAGAAAAGTATGGAGAGGAGTTAAATACCCCCCATCCTGCATATTTCTTTTATCAAATTAACTATCTCCTTGTAGATGTTAACAAAACCAGATTAGTCATGAAATTCCTCTATAACCCGTTGACCTTCAGCACAGAGGTATGATTATAAGAAATAGTGGACTGCCATTAAAGCACATCTCCTCCATGCAGTATAGCTCATATTATTTCCTGTATTCTGGAAATCACTGTGTTGGTTTCTCTCTATTCTTACAGATCCATCATTTTCACTCTTTCTCACCCATCTTGATTTTATTTCCCATTGTCTCTGACAGCATGGAAGAAAACACATGCATTTACACTTTTGAATTGCTGTTCCATGAATCTGGTCTTTTAACACATTTCAGCCCCAGAGTACACATTTCCAAAGGTCACTGTTAAATCAACACTGTGCCAGAGTTATCTCGAGTCTGAAGTTTTATGCTTTCAGAATTTCTCCGTTGAAACTTTTCATAAGTTCAACAGACAATACACCAGAGGAATGGTCACTCTTTCTGCCTTCCATCCATTCTCTTTGGAGACTGCCTGTCTGGGTATTAAGCCCCTTCTAATAGACAGGCACAATATCTCTCCTTTAGCGTTATGCAAAAATGATCTAGGGCTGTGATTTTCTGATTTCTTGTGGTTTGATAATGCTATCTAACATGAAGGTCACCAAGAGTTTTGCATAAGTCACTCAGTAGGAAGAGATCCAATTAATACCTTTGTAACTGACAGGGGATTTATGATCAATTGGCCAGCAATTCCAAATGTTGAATGGTCCTAGTCTAAAATGGACTCCTTGGAAATGTTAGGACTGCTGTCCCCACTTTCTGCAAAACTTTCCTGAATGTATTGGGGTGGATGAGAGGTATTGATACTCAACTGAAGGTGTGACAGAAAATATCCTCTGCACCATAAAAATGTATGAAACTATGAACATAGTTTTGACAAAACTGTGGAAGGGTATATGGAATGCCAATTGATTTTGTCATTTTGATATTATAACTGAACCTGCAATTTTCCTTTTAAGCAAAAGAAAGAACTTAAAACTTCTAACGCTATCATTTCACAAACAACAAAGATAGATTTCCTTTTCAGCCACTCAGGTCCTATTAATCTTTCTTTCCTTTTATGCTAAGAACTCTAGCCTTGATGACGTTCCCTAAGCCTAAGAATTTTTAGCTACCATCAATTATCTTGGAAGATACTATTTATTTAGGACTAATTGTTACATTGTATTTTTAATTAATATTTATTTTTCCTGTAAACCACCTAGAGTCATTTTCTAATGAGATGGGTGGTGACAAATTTGATAAATAAATATAAATATTGCGGGGCTGATGGTGATCTAAAAAGAGAGACCTCACTCACACATTCGTAGAGTTTACACATTATATTTATTCATGTAATTTAATTTTAAGACCTACAGATTGTGTTTAGGGCAACATGGTATCTCAAGTTTCATATTCAATAGTTACTGACCCACCTTTAAATTGGGTGGGATAGCCAAAGGAGCCATTGGCAGTTTTACTGTGGTAAAGAAGCAAATCTGTGTATGCATGTATGTATGTATTGTGAGGGGAAAAAAACTGATTTATTAATACTGAAGGTCTTTGTTAATTGTAACATACAAATAAAACAAGCTTATAGAGCAATAAATAAAATTGCTATGTGGACTAAAGTTTTCAGTTATGGACAGGAAGCCGGAAAATAGAGCGCTGATAGGAGTGTGACAGGAGCAATGGAATAGGGAAATGTGGTAAAAGTAGCACCAAGGACGTTATGATTCAGTTGCAAATCCTGGGAGTCATGTTTGTGGTTTGCGGTTTTTGAGGATAAAAAGGATTGCAACAAGGGGGCCGGGGCCACTTGGCCAAGCTGTCTTATCTGACCACTTGCTCATGCTGGTCCTTATTGCAATGTGAACCTAAGTGAGTACCTTGTATGCTATTGGTTGAATTTTACTTGCTTATTGAATTAACATTTAATAAAGCTTTTAGAACTTTGAAGTGACTTATGTTCTGGTGTGTCTGTCTCCCGTGTTTAACGAGGTTTTTCCCCTGACTGTATGTATGTGCTGGGCTACACATGGCACATTAACAAACAATCCACTCTCCAGATGCCATTTTTCAAAGCCTGATTTTATGGTGGGATGTATAACTGGGTCATCAGGGTGGCAGTCACTGAGGGCAGAAGGTCACACAGTTTTCTTCACTGCAGAGTATAAAATGTGGCACTATCAAACACTTTTGAACCAAAGTAAGGTGTTCTTGGTGAACAGTATAAAAATATCCTTAGCACCTCTGCAGGAAAGGATGGGTTGAAATTCTGATGTAACTGGCTCCATTTCCACTGAACTCTGAGCTTCAACTGCATCAGTGGATATCCGCTACCACTGATTCCTAGTTACCAATCTATCAAACTTTTCTTTGATACAAAGACAAGCTTTCCCCCTGCCCTGGAGTACTGCATCTAGAAAGGAAAGGAAAGGAAAGGAAAGGAAAGGAAAGGAAAGGAAAGGAAAGGAAAGGAAAGGAAAGGAAAGGAAAGGAAAGGAAAGGAAAGGAAAGAAAAAAGAAAAAGGAGAAAAAGCTCTTCGTCCTAGAGAGGAAAGGGTTGAGGGGAAGTTGCCTTTTGCTGATGTGACAAATGTCATGCTTCCTGAAGATGTATATTCAAAGTCTGTGAATGTCTGAGCCAGCCTGGCATGAGGGGCTGCCAGGCAGCCTGTGAGAGTGGGAGGGTGTAGCCTGTTCATTCACTATTATAACAGTGTTTGCTTGTGTCCAGCAAAGGAGAGATTGCAGGGATGAGAGATGTTTGATGATTACTTTAAGAGTTTATGTTCTGTCAGCTAATTCTGTATACGTTCAAGATAGATGGCTGAGAGGAATCTATTTTATTTCCTCTAAAGATATTCTAAACACATGTATAGAAACAATAAGAATAGAATAATAAAAACAGCACAAACTAAAGTAAAAACTTATACATACGTTCCCTGATTTTAAATAGTCTGATTTTTGGCTTAACCAATAGGCAGATATTAATATTTGTTTAAAAGCAGATAAATCACACAGTGACATGAAATATGCAAAGCAGGGGTATTACAAAGTCTTATTTTCTCAATACTTTATCTAATACTGTACACAAAGTGTTTTTCTAATACTAGTTAGCTAATCTTTTTTACTCAAGTATTAAAATAAAATTGTATACGTCGGAAGCTTGTACCATTAAAAAAGACACAAACCCCGTTATCTAAATTACGTATTATAATACAATAGGATATTAGGGGAAGGAAAGAATAGGGTATTAGAGGAAAGGAAAGATACTGAGAGAGCTTAAATGAAATGGAATTAAGTTCGTGATGAGGATATTTCTGCATGGAGGTGGAAAGCAGTATTTTATAATGAGGTTATTTATCATAATGTAATAGACGGAAACGTAAATTATCCAACCTTCATTGCTGCTTTTCAAGAAGTCCTAAACCTGAAATTTCTTTCCCTTACTCTAGCACCACCTTCAGGTTCTATTCAATTCAGTTCTTTAAAACTTTTATTTCTACAGAACATTCCATAGATTTTGCTTATCAAAATATATAAATGATAGAAATGCAGATGGCTGGAGAAATATTCTGGGAATCAGATAGCATGTGGGTCCCCCCTATTTAGAAGCAGTAAGTACATTTCTGCCAAAAGCCTGGGAGTTTGTAGGAGAAAATAATGGTTGTTGTCGGACACAGAATCTTGAATCAGATGCATCTTTGACATGATCCAGGAATACAATATTTATGCTGTCTTGTAAAAAAAGATTTATATAAGTTACAGAATCACATTTAATACATTTTGAAAGTTTAGGTGTTTTCATAAAAGGGTTTCACTCATTACGTTACTTATTTCTTTACTTTACAAGGTTATACACTCCTTCAATCAGTGGACATTTCCCATCCTCATAATTCACATTAAAAACAGTTAACAGAACAATGTACAATCCACTTATGCTTGACAAAGATGGCTGCCCATAAGATTCCCAAAATAAATTAGTATGTGTATCAGCAATCTGCATATATTGGACAGATGAGGAATGCCTGGGTATAAAATTAATTCATCCACTTATATACCACTTAATTCCTTCACATATATAAATTAATACCCCAGCTATATATACAATTTCTTGTACCCTTCTTGTATTACACATACACATACTGTAAATGGAGAGAAAAACCCTATTCAAATGGCTACAGTTCAGCAGGCCAAGAGTTCCTCCCAAGGACAGCTAATTTTGAAAGGCATCCACTCAGAGATATCTACGACCACGCTAAACCACAAAACAAGCACAGTAGAATCACAGTACAAGTGATGCCATTTGGTATTTGCACTGTGATGTCAACACAAGGGTGTAAAGGACTGAGTTTGCGTTGCAACACTGCAACATGTATTTCGTCACTTTTTCCTGCCACTGATGCCAATGAAGCCGCTCTCCTCTCAGCAGTGATGTCTGCAGTCATCTGTACTTCCTCCCCCTTCATTTGCTTTCAAAGCAGTGAATGTCAGATGATCACCAGGCACATTTTTAATTATTTAAGAAATATTCGTATTTTTATTGAGTAATTGTGGTAATTTGTAGGGCTATGCTTTCCCAGTGGTGAATCAATTAGGATTTACCATCCTAGGTTGGTGGATGGAGATGTGCCTGAGGAACATACATACTGCCCAGGCCAAGGTTCCAATGTTATCAACTATATGATGGCCTCATGTAATTTTTTCCTATTCAATAACCTAGTTTGTTGGGGGATGTCATTCTGGTAGCAATAACCTGCCCTTAACTCTGGATTTACTATTATGAAGATACAACATTCACTAGCAAAGCCAAGACATGTTGTTGGGAGAAAGGTTTGCAAAAGTAACCTCTAAATTGCTTAGCTCACTTTGCAATAACACAGATCCTCCAGAACTGGTATTTGAGCAGTTTCAAGTATTATCTTTACTCTTGTTGGGTTCTTTCTTTAGTAATTCTTAGGAAGGCTACAAATATGAAACTAGTTTGATCATGAGTGCATGCAGGCAAAAATGTGCCTGAGTAGCATACTACAAAGCATATTGATCAAGCAATTGTCCTATTTTCCCACAAACTTTATGCTTCTAGAAAATACAAAGGATATTATGGAAGAAAATTATAGGCATCTACAGGAAGGACTGGCAATGTCTAATTATATGCCAAGAGGACAAAAATCTGACATTCAATTAACAGCTCCCTACAGGAAAAAAAGAGCAGATTGCTGGATCTCAGCCAGTACACAGGGGAAGTAATTCTCCTTGTTTACAATTATAGTGGTTATGTTGACTACTGACCACTAGAAGGCACTACAGATAATCACTGTAACACAAAGCTATGAACCCCTCTTGGGTTGAGGTCTTAAGGCTTCTATTATAAGTCCCAGACAAGCTAACGCTTATAGTTCTCTAGTCTGAGAGTGAAAATGGAAAATGGAATGTGCACCATTCATAACATCTAGTAACTTTACAGTAGATTCCAAATATCTGTGGAACACAGAACAGATTACCTATAGGAATGGCCTCTTGGTCTTCTACTGGAGATATCTAGTTAACAACACAGTTGAAAATAGGAAAGGTTTCTTCATCCCCTGGAAGCTATTAAAGTCTTCGTTCTCTGGAAGCTATTAAACAACAACTTAGCTGACCATATAGCAAATATTCCTAAGAATAGCAGTTTGGAATTATCACTCCATATTAAAAAGGAAAAGAAAGTAATCCTGACAAGTACAGATCAATTAGTCTTTTCAACGTAATTAGAATACTTTCTTCTATACATTTATTTTGGAAACCCTTGGATTGACAAAATAAGGAGATTATTTTCTCTTAAGTGAGTTAAATGATTTGATGGTATAGAAGTATAATAAATAATATAAAATTCATTCTTCTAGATAGGCATGTCTTAGAGAGGTCAAGCAACATTACATCATGGTTTAATTCTAGATCATCTTTTGGCCTCCAATGGAGCATAATATGCAAACACTGGAAAGTTTAACTTGTATTTAAAGGTTTATTTCTTTAATTCTTTACTTATTTCCCTCCCCAATTCTATTTATAATTTTAAAAAAATGTTCCATACATACACACAGAGAGAGAGAGAGAGAGAGAGAGAGATTGATTGATTGATTGATTGGTGATAAGGTGGATTTTTTAACAGAGAGCAAGGATCTTTCCCTTCATTCTTTTTGACCTATTTCAACAGCTTGAAGATATAAGCTGGGATGACTTTTCAATTCATGCAAGGGCTGGAATGAAATATTGAAGGGAGACGTCCTCATGGAGCAGGATGAAATGAACAATTCTATGACTTACAATATCTGCAAGACACAATCCATATTTTAAAGAAGAACAAGACCCAAAGTGAAAGATGGAAATTACTGTCAAGTGCTTCCTGTTCAATAGGGGGTGCAGCATACTGGAAAGAGTTAAAGCCTCTCTCAGCACTTGAACAGAAGAATTTCCGTCTCACCAGAGAGAAGGAAACTCTCAGGTTTTCAGTTCTGCACAGTATTTGTTGGAACAAAACAAAAATTTTAAACCATAGAACAGTAAATAAGAAGAAAAGATATAGAGCAAGGAGCGATGGTCAAGGAATTGTTAACTGGCTCCTGTAAACATACTATCAAATGGAATCTGTAAAAATTAGGAAAAAAATTGAAAGGAAAAAAAAGCCAAAAGGACCACAACGGCTGCATTGCAAACTGAGGTTGCGGCACGCAGAGCAAGATGTATCCGACAATAATAATCCAGAACCGTACGGGGTGGCAGTTCTCTTAAGGTTTGTTGGAGTCATCTATTAGCAGGAGAGAATTCAGCCAAAATGTAATTATTGATTTGTGGTGGCATGACAAATAATCCTCTACCCAGCATGGCTCTTCGCCAGACTGCTAAAGTCTTGGATCTGGAGGCTACCCAACGGACATTTGACCAGAACTGACCCTGCTTATGCCACTGGACTCCACTGGTTCAGCCTGAGTAAATGAACAATCAGATGCTTTCTTTTTACAGAAAAGAAAGGACAATTTCTTTCAAGTATTTTATATAACTCTATTTATGTATATGGTTAAACTCATTAAAATGCTAGCCCAAAAAGGAATACTTACTACACAGTGCTTTTGTGGGGCTGACTTGCTGCCCTGCAAGGAACTGGAGAAGCCTCTGGATGTCAATGCGTGCCTCAGCCATACTCACGGGGTCCCTTTCCTGAGTGGGGTTTTGAGAACCATCCCTAGATACTAAAATTCAAAACAGGAAGTGTTTTGTTATCTTCACCCAGGCTTGTAAGGTTAGCTGCAAGGAAATTCCATAGCATTTAAAAAATTATACTCAAAGCAACTTGAGTAAGAGCAACATGGAGATAACGAGGTATTCAATACTTCTTTCTCACAACAACCCTGTACTGCTGTTTGATTAATGGGAATGATGGCTAAAAGTCGATTATCTAACCCAGGCAACTGAAATATTTTTGTCAGGTAGGACAAGAAAATAGCTAAAATCAAGGGGTGTTTTCTTTTGTCAATGTTTTGTCTTTGGGTCAGCCAGAGTTCAGCAGAAGGAAAATCCAGACAAGGAAACAGCTAAAATCAAGAGGTGTTTGTCTTTGGCACTGTTTTGTCTTGTCTTTGGGTCAGCCACAGTTCAGCTGAAGGAAAATCCAGAATGTTTCGATGATTCTCGGTTTTGCATGTAACAAAATCTGACCAAGTAGGGCAAGGCTGGTGTGCATTGCCCTCTCTCTCCCCTCAGCTGCTCCTAGCATGGCATGACACCAGGTTACATACCCCAAATCTTCCCTTCCCTTCCCTTCCCTTCCCTTCCCTTCCCTTCCAGCTGCTGTCAATGTTCCAACACAGCATATCACATGGGCATGTCATAAATTGAGTGAAAACATTGGTGGTTTCTTGTATGTTGTTTCACCACTTCGTTGTGCACCATTCAGACGTTTATGACTGGGCTGGTATACAAATATTGCAAAATACAGGTAAGCCTTGCTTAACTTCCACTTGTTCAGTGACCGTTGATCACGTGATTGCCATTTGCGACCTTCACTGCCGGCTTCAGACAAGCCAAGTCAATGGGGCAGCTAGCAGGAGGTTGCAAAATGGCAATCACGTGACCGCAGGATGTGGCAACCGTGGGGGATTCACCTAACGATGGCAACTGGGACTGCCAGAACTGCCTTCATAAATTCGCATGGTCACATGATGTCGTGTCTTAGAACCATGTCATTTAGTGATGGAGTTCCGGGTCCCAATTACCATCAGTAAGCGAGGACTACCTGTAAATACATAAATATATAGATGCAATAATAAAGGCCCTTAAGGTGAGGGTCCAACTTAGAGCAGCCCCAACAGATGGCTGTCCAGCCTCCATCTGACCTATTCCAGTCAAGGGCAGCCCACCACTGACAACTACAGTGGGGCAAAAAAGTATTTAGTCAGCCACCAATTGTGCAAGTTCTCCCACTTAAAAAGATGAGAGAGGCCTGTAATTTTCATCGTAGGTATACCTCAACTATGAGAGACAAAATGGGGGAAAAAATCCAGAAAATCACATTGTCTGATTTTTAAAGAATTTATTTGCAAATCATGGTGGAAAATAAGTATTTGGTCACCTACAAACAAGCAAGATGTCTGGCTCTCACAGACCTGTAACTACTTCTTTAAGAGGCTCCTCTGTCCTCCATTTGTTACCTGTAGTAATGGCACCTGTTTGACCTTGTTATCAGTATAAAAGACACTTGTCCACAACCTCAAACAGTCACACTCCAAACTCCACTATGGCCAAGACCAAAGAGCTGTTGAAAGACACCAGAAGCAAAATTGTAGACCTGCACCAGGCTGGGAAGACTGAATCTGCAGTAGGCAAGCAGCTTGGTGTGAAGAAATCAACTGTGGGAGCAATAATTAGAAAATGGAAGATATACGAGACCACTGATAATCTCCCTTGATCTGGGGCTCCATGTAAGATCTCACCCCATGGGGTCAAAATGATCACAAGAACGGTGAGCAAAAATCCCAGAACCACACGGGGGGACCTAGTGAATGACCTGCAGAGAGCTGGGACCTAAGTAACAAAGGCTACCATCAGTAACACACTACGCCTCCAGGGACTCAAATCCTGCAGTGCCAGACGTGTCCCCCTGCTTAAGCCAGTACATGTCTGGGCCCGTCTGAAGTTTGCTAGAGAGCATTTGGATGATCCAGAAGAGGATTGGGAGAATGTCATACGGTCAGATGAAACCAAAGTAGAACGTTTTGGTCTAAACTCAACTCATCGTGTTTGGAGGAGAGAGAATGCTGAGTTGTATCCAAAGAACACCATACCTACTGTGAAGCATGGGGGTAGAAACATCATGCTTTGGGGCTGTTTTTCTGCAAAGGGATCAGGACGACTGATCTGTGTAAAGGAAAGAATGAATGGGACCACGTATCGTGAGATTTTGAGTGAACACCTCCTTCCATCAGCAAGGGCATTGAAGATGAAACATGGCTGGGTCTTTCAGCATGACAATGATCCCAAACACACTGCCCAGGCAACGAAGGAGTGGCTTCGTAAGAAGCATTTCAAGGTCCTGGAGTGGCCTAGCCAGTCTCCAGATCTCAACCCCATGGAAAACCTTTGGAGGGAGTTGAAAGTCCGTGTTGCCCAGTGACAGCCCCAAAACATCACTGCTCTAGAGGAGATCTGCATGGAGGAATGGGCCAAAATACCAGCAACAGTGTGTGAAAACCTTGTGAAGACTTACAGAAAACGTTTGACCTCTGTCATTGCCAACAAAGGATATATAACAAAATATTGAGATGAACTTTTGATACTGACCAAATACTTATTTTCCACCATGATTTGCAAATAAATTCTTTAAAAATCAGACAATGTGATTTTCTGGATTTTTTTCCCCATTTTGTCTCTCATAGTTGAGGTATACCTACGATGAAAATTACAGGCCTCTCTCATCTTTTTAAGTGGGAGAACTTGCACAATTGGTGGCTGACTAAATACTTTTTTGCCCCACTGTAAATATTGGTACAGTAGCAACGAACCCATCTGCTCCCAAGATCCCAACTTCAATCAAAGAATCTGACATCCAACCAGCTGTGGCCAAGACCCTCTGGAGTTGTTAGGGCTTTCCAGATGACAACCGCACCCCCATCAGGCTTGTCTAGAGGAACGCTTGGTACAGGGCTAGGCGGCCACTTGACATCCAGTGTGCCCCTTTCTTTTCCAAAAGGGCCATCACTGAGCGTGACATGAAAACTGTGAGACGCTGACCAAGGGTCAGCTTCTCTGCCTCTTTTACTAATAAACTAGTTGCCGCCACTGCCCAATTGCAGTGTGCTTCACATACACCCCCACCGCCCCATCCCAGATCTCTGACAGGCCAGAGTGGCACAATTTACCTGAGAAAGATGGCATGCAGCAAGAGTTTATTCTTACTCTTTACACAACTTCCTTCCTATAAACGTGTATGAGCTGTGAATGTGTACAGTTGCATGGGAAGCAACAGAGATGCCAATCTTGGTTCTTGTCCACTAATGCCATGCTCACTGCCAACTCTGTTGCTTTTCTCAGGAATAAAATGAATGTCTGTGACCATAGAGAAATATAATTTATAGTCTTCCTATGTAGTACATGTTTCATGTGTTATTCTTCTACCCAAAGCAATCAGTAGTCACAAATAACTAAAAATTCTGTTCATTATACCTGTGCTATTTCATAATCAATAATGGAGAATAAAGCAGTTTCCCACAATCTTGCCATTGTTGCATATTTCCATTTTAATTATAGAAGCAGAAGCTCAGCAAAGTTACATTGGTTTCGGCTGCTGTGGCTTCATTCCTATACTAGCATGGTCATCTACAGAACAGATTAATATAGATCACCATGTACTCTGAAGCGATAAATGCAAGTGTAATTTGGGTGGCCCCAGTTACTTAACACTTTCAGTTTTACATAGCTCATCAATTCAGAAGATTCATTCTGAAAAAAAAAGAAAGAAAGAATTCTTTAATCCTGCCATTGCTTAATTAATGTGATTAAAGGTAATTACTGATTATATGGTTTTCTTGTAATATGTCTGGTGTGCACAGAATACTAACATAGAGATAGCATATGTGCACAACAGGAATAATCCTAGATGCACAAGTTTCCTCAAGCACTCCCCTCCCTGTCCTCCTCCCACATAATTGGAAGGAGAAATAAATCATGACATTATTTTATTTTAAAAGATTCCTGATTTAGTGTACCCGATTTAACAAACTATAAAAAATTCACTAGAATAAGCTAGATGCAGATAGCACATAAAAGCCAGAATTCTTTTTGAAGCTATTTACTTAACAGATTCTTAGTTTAAACTACAATTTCTGGTTTGCATTAAAACAGAGTTTATTTATTTCAGTCATTTATATATCACTGTAATCTGTATAGACTCCTAAGGTTTTGGAAAATAAAACATTAGAAAAAAAAGCAATAATACATAACAAGAACATGCACTCATCCCTCAAATTTTCTCTGGAAAAGTCTTTGCTTAGATTAACTTCTAAAAGGCCTTGAATGTGAGTGGTGTTCTGACCTCAGGGTAGGGGCGATTCCATAACAGAGGAGCTGCAAGAAAATAATGTGTCTGCAAATCCTTGCCCCCAATCTCTCCAACATGGAAAATTGTTAACAAATGGGGCTGGGGTTGGTGGCATGTACCAAATGAGTTCATTCCATGTGGAGAGTGGTGCTGAAGCTACCTAGGAGCCAAGCCATGTAGGCCTTTATAGCTTAAAACCAGCATTTTGCATTCAGAAACCTATGGCTAACCAAAGTGGGTCCATAACACAGGGGCTATGGGGCTTCTCATTTGCCAGTAAATAGGCCATGTTAGGAGTCTGCCAAAGTAACATTCTGATTATTCCTTCTCCTGCCCATGCAGAAAAGAGGGGAATGCTCAAGCCTGGCATTTCATGCAGGCATCTTACTGCTCATCCATTTACCACTAGATTATGATTTAATGTCAAGAGGATCATCACATATCCAACCTTCCAGAAAGAGGTTTTGTTTTTTGTTTAACCTTAAGGAAAATCATGATGATTATAAAGTTATGCTAACTGTATGGGTTACTATAATTGTCCCCTTGGTCAACAGCAATGTTTATTAAAATTGTGTGCAAATTTCCCAACAGCCTCTACATACCTTCAACTGGAATGTTTGAATTAAATATCCGTCTGTGTCATACATAAACTGGCCCAAGAAGGTTCCTTCTTCCTCATTTTCTACTTTTAGTCCCTTTTGGAAGAAAATAGTCATGACATCATACAGTATTCCATAATAGTAGAAGAAAGAAAGATTTTATCCGTTTAGGAATCAAGTCTGACATAAATATCTAGTCAAATTGTGGACAAGCGTTTTTAAGTCATTAATATGAGACAGCTCACCTTTTACTGGCTACTTATTAATCATGCATTGATATCCTAATTAAAGAACCAGTTATTTAACTGTTCGGTTATCATCAACTTCATACTCCAAAGTACAAAGAAAAATTTTATTGTCTTTATTCCACATTTCTCAGCAGCATATCTAGTTCTATTTAACCATTTTTAACCTCAAAGCAGTGGTAATTTAGGCTGAGTATTTATACAATGCCCCTGAAGGACTAATTTAGTCTGAAATGCATTGGATTACAGTATGTGTGTATGTATATCTATACACACACAGACACAGACAGAGTATATCTTCAACAGCAATTGGATTTTTCCATTATATTTCTTGCCATCCACATAGTAGCTTTCTTAGAATACTTGTTGATATTTTACTGTAGAGAAGTACCGTAATAAAGTGATAGCTCCTTCAATTTGTTTTGTCAACTTCGTCTCAGAAAGCACTACAAGACTTACACAAATTACTGGATTTAAGGCAATTTAGAGTAGATGGTTAAATCCATCTAGATTAGATTTGATTTTAGCTTGCTCTTCTTCATCTACCCCATTATTAACTTTGTACAATATTCAAGAAATCGCATACTTCCTTATAATTAGGTTGCAAGAAACAGCAGAGCTAAGTCATTAGTGTACTAAGTGCACCCCATGCCAAAGCTGAAATTACTTCCTCAGTGATTTCATATCACTGTTAAACAGAATGAAGAAACTCAAGCTTTCAAAGGACTCTGTTTCAGCAATTACAGGATAAGTCTTAACAGTGAAGATGTCTGAATACCAGACTTTGTGCAAAACGTTGCTTTTGTATAGATGGTTTAGGTTCACGTACCATAATGTGGTTAATCTCGGTTTTCCTGAGTCCAGCCACTGCCATTTATAAAATATGAGTTACAGTTTAGTATCTTCTATAAAGGTAATCAGTTGTGTCTAACCAGCAACCGTTCAGCAAATTAATTACAGCATCAGTGAAATCAAAGTTATTCATCTGAATGTTAGCAGATCTCTCCCTAAAAAATATGTTTGTTTGTTTATTGATTGATTAGTCTAATGACCATATCAGATAAAATAAGATAAAATAATACAGTGGATTGGGATATAAAAAATATCCAATGAAATGATATTTCTACATCATCCCTTTGGCATCTGATCCCAATCTGATCCAGATAGGAAGCTCTCAGTCCCTAAAACAGTAACAACAATAGAAATGAAACTTGCAAGGTACTTTTTCCTTAAATTGTGTAACTAAAGTAGAACATGATGCTTACATAAATGGCAAAGTCTTTGGGAGCACTAGAGGTCTCTCCTGTGGGGGAGACTTTCTTGGAGATATGTTGTATTGTAACAGCTCTTGGAATAATAACCATGGCTAGTTGGACAACAGCTTCACCTTGACTTCCAGGAAAAGGCCAGCAATTTCCAGGGTGGTAACTGGGCTTAAGGAAAGAGAGACAAAATTCTGAATGTTTTATGCATTCTACTGCTATAAATGCTATAATCAATTAAAGAGGATTTAAATCAATTATTCATTTTGGTTTCTGTACTTTGAGACTGCTCATTGGAAGGATTGATAATGAAGCTCAAGCTCAGATACTTTGGTCACCTAATGTGAAGAGAGGACTCTTTGGAAAAGACCCTGATGCTGGGAAAGATTGAAGGCAAAAGGAGAAGGGGACGGCAGAGGATGAGAGGGTTAGATAGCATCACTGAAGCAATGAGCATGAAACTGAGCAAAGTCAGGGAGGCAGTGAAGGACAGGAAGGCCTGGTGCGATATGGTTCATGGGGTCATGAAGAGTCGGACACGACTTAATGACTGAACAACAACAAGAAGTTTGAGATTCTATTTAATTAACTGAAAGTTTATTATATTCAATACCATATAGTTTTTGATGTCATTTGTTGCTGAAATACTTTGAAATACTTCTAACGAAAGAAAAAAAGCTTTAATAAATATTTGAATTCTCCCAAACAACATTAAGACTAATGGAATTGTCACAATGAAATAGTCAGAGAAAGAATTCAAGTGTTTTATTACCCCTACGTTTTAACATCATGCTTTGACTTTCCTTTATATGACTTTAACCATATTTTTCCAACTCCCTATTGATGAATTATTCTCTGCGGATCTGGAAGATGAGACAGATCGCTGTGCCAATACATTTTATTTTAAACACTAAAGGGACCTCAGCCTGGCCAAAAGAGTAGATGCAGTTCACCAAGTTTTATATGGTTTAAAGAAAAAAAAAACAAAACAGAATCCCTTTCTAGTGGCCTTGACTTGACAAGCATAAATAATGATCGAGACTAAAAAGAAATAAAAATAATGGATTACAAGAGAAGAAAATATAGAAATAAAATCTCTTTGAAGAAGAAAATACTTTACAGTATTATTTAACTACAGGATCTATTAGACCTGACAGCCTACAAAAAACTCAAATGCAATCCCACAAGAAAAGTGCTACTAAAAACTACAGTAACTGCCTTATCAAGACTTCATCACTCTCATCTGATGTACAGAGAAATCTATACAGGAGTGAAGCTCTGCCACCTCAGCTATATGGGCTTCTCAAGAACCATAAGGAACAGGTGCCATTACATCCAATCATTAGTGCCATTGACTCCCCCACAAAGCACATTGTCAAATACCTGGCAACCGTCCTGCAACCATATATTGGACAAATCACACATAGATCGGAGACTCAGCCCATTTCATTGAGAAACTGAAAAAGCTCAGTCTTGGTCCAGATGACAAACTGATTAGCTTTGATGTGGTGTCCCTCTTCACTAATGTGCTCATCAAGGAGACATTACTGCATATTAAAGAAATCTTCCCTGAGGACATCACCAGCCTGTTTCACCACTGCCTCACTATGTGCTATTTCCAATGAAATAATGAATGTTATGAACAAATAGAGGGAGTCGGTATGGGAAGCCCCCTGAGTCCGGTCATAGATAACTTCTTCATGGAAAAATTTGAACAAAAGGCACTGGACATGGCACTCCTAAAACCATCACCATGGTTCCAGTATGTAGATGACCCCTTTGTGATCTGGAGCTAGAGTAAAGAACTTGGAAAGTTCCTAGAACACCAAGGACAGCAGAGGCCTGCTCACAGCATCCAGGGTCTATTGCATCCCCTGTAGCTGTGGACACATATACCCTGGCACCACAAAACACAGTTTCCATGCCTGACTGAAGGAACACGAGAGGCATTGCAAACTAGGACAGCCTGAAAAATCATCAGCACTATAATGATCATAAAGTTGAATTCGAGGGGCATAAGTGCTGTCAACAATATCAAACTATTACATACACCTGCACAGAGAGGCTATTGAGATCCACAAACATCCCAACAATTTCAAAAAGAAATAAGAAAGTCTGAAGGTAAACAAAGCCTGATTATATGCCTTGCACCACACCAAGATACTCCTCAAAGCAAGACCAAACATGGGCACATCAGAAATCTGCTTGGACAAGGACCCAGTCAGGACTCAGCTACTCAGACTAACCAACCAGAACCCAGCACAAACCAAGAATCAATTAGGAATTGGTACCCCCAAAATGATCAATGAGGCTCGGGCATAATCAAAGAACCAGTCAGAGACCAGCCCTCACCAACCTGAACCAATCAGAAACCAGCTTGGCTAAAGGCCAATCTGAAGTCAGGACACCTGGTTATAAAGACAGCCCAGTCACTGCTCAGTTTGCCTCTGAAGATGCCAGCCAGAGTTGCCAGTGAAATGTCAAGAAATGTGTTATCCAGCCCACAATCACTCAACCCTGAAACCCAACACTGCTCCAAAAATACTTTATGTTTATTTCTACCTGCAGAATTATGTCTGGAGATCTCACAAAAGGGAGTATAATGAATGACATCCAGAAATATTTTCCTCCATCGTGGCGGTAGCTTCTACTGGTTCTGGACTGAACAATACTGGCACCTAGAATTACATTGCTATACAATTAAATATTTCATTATTGATCTGTTTATTGTATATTATGTGAAAAAAAATTCCAGGGATACAAGACTAATGCTGTTTGTCAGCAAAGAGAATCCAGAAAATATAACCTCTGTTACAATTTACGTGCAACAAACAATTAGCAAATTCCAGAATGGGAGATCCCCACTTCTTTTTCTTATATATATAGTTGAACTGCAGCTGCTATAATCAAGAAAGAATAACAGAGAATGTACCCTGGGTAATAAGCCATTTCCAATATATGATTATATTTATCCAGGCCATTAAAGGTCCAATTTTGGATGATTTTGATGTTATTGTTCCTTGGGTTTATCATTTTAAAGATAAGCCTACACAACTGGCTGCCATACAATTTTAAGTACAACTGGATGACATAAAATTACTGACTGGATCTATAAAGCATCCACCTTGGGATCTAATCTGAGTGAAGTGTGTGGTTGCCTGAAGCTGAGGAAACAGAAATGTTTAATGGACTACAGTTCCCCTTTGTCTGTCATGTTTGAAGCCCTAGGATATTCCTGGAGCTCATTATTTTATGACTAAGTCTAAAAAGACAGTGACTATGAATATTTTCTGAGAATTCTTTAATAGAAAGCTGGAAACTTTTCTACCAATTTGGAACTATGTACAGTTGCACAGTTACATAGTGAACCTCTTACAACTTGCATATTAAAATGTGCAAACAAAATGCTTTTAAGACTTCAGATATTGTAGTTGATACTGAAGAGAAAATGCATCTTTAAAAGGAATAGTACAATGTCTACATGAAGTATTTAGAGATTTGTTTTAATTTAACAATTGAAGTACATACCATAGTTTATACTGATTAATGCTGTCCTATATATGAATAGCAAAGATTTCCAAAATCTAGTTATTTAGCTTGGAGAGTAACAGCTGCTGCAAATACCTGCTGATTTGAGTGCATAATCTGGCATCTGAACATCATCTTCATCCAACTTTTCCTTTAATTTTTTAAGCGTTTTTTCAATAGTCTGTCATGGATAAAAAGTAAAATTAAAATTCAGCCATTATTACATCTGTAAAGTCAGGAATATTTAGAAAGAGCCAGAAATGATCAAAGAAGACATTTGAACTCTGACTGCAATTTTTCAGAAATGTGGCACCATATGAATCATTTATGACGTGGATTGCTACTCTGCAAGGGGCACAGGTAGCAAAAAGCTAGCATACAAACACAGAACAGGGAAGTCCGTGCATCTGGCTGTGGCACTGAATCATGTCTCCAGTGCTGCTTGACTTCATTGTGCTGTTGCCAGTTAAGCAGGCTCAAATAGGAACACGAACTGAAAGAACATGAACTAGATTGTTAGTGGCCCAAGATGTGATCTGGTGAATTGAAAGCCATATTGGTTTGATAGAAATATGATTTCTGTCAATAAAATCTTATGAAGATCTCTTACCCATCTTGTAATGCCTTTGCTCGTATATCCTTTCAGTATTTCACTAACTGTGTCATAGGCAATATCCTTCATACTCAATTTCAAGCCTTGAAGTTGTGTTTGCAGCATATGTACTTCCTCCTTCAGAGATGGGATTTCAAGTGACCTTTTTTCCAAAATGTCATTAGCTTTCCTAGGAAAAATAATGAAGGGAAATGATACAAAGCACCGTTCTTTACATCCTTCACTATGTCTATAACCATATAGATATTATGTATTTCAGAAAGGCTATGAACTATAGTAATGACAATTCTGAAATGAAAACTCTAGAAAATATACACAATTCATCCGTACACCAATTTGATTGATATGATTGCATTATGAGAAGAATGATTAAGCTTGGACCTTGCCTTAACATTGTTTATGGAACAGAGTTGATTGAATAATTTGGAACCCACCTTCAGAGGAACAAACAAGTTATGCACTATTTCATATTGTTTTGTTATCCATCCACATCCCCAAAAATATCTAGTTGTTATACAGTTAAAGCAGTCAGGTCAGAGTGGCAGAGCTTCACTGCATAACCTGTTCTTCTAAAGAGTTTTTTTTTTTAAATTGACTTCTTCAATTTTGCTTTTATTTTTGAAAAAGATGCTATGAGCTGGCTAGGATTGTTAAGATATGGATTGGGTTGGGGAATAGGTGAAGTTGCAGACTGTCTTCCAGATCTGAATGGGAAGGGGAACAGTGAAAGGAACTCAGGTTATTATTTTTTTTCTCATACTGCTTTAAGAATAGCTGTAAGGATTTTCTACTGTCAACTCAGCCAGTGGGAAACAGGTCAACGACATACTGAAGCCATCTACTATAACAGTAGCAGAAGAGCACTGTTATCCCGCAGGATGGGGCAGAAGAGGGGAAAAATGCTTTAACCAGATACCCTGATTTAACCATTGTTAGAATGATTTTCTAATAATCACTTTAGAGGTAGGAGGCTTAACTATGACCAACTATCATTCTTGATTAGCATACAAAAGTACATTTTCTTTCACAAGCAGAAATAGAAGTACGGTGGTACCTCTACTTACGAACGCCCCTACTTACGAAATTTTCGAGATACGACCAGCTCCGGCCCCAAAAATTTACCTCTACTTACGAACTTGCCTCTACTTATGAACCGGATCCGCAGCCATTTTCCCTGCTGCCACACGGTCGCGGCTTCCTGTGGGCGAGATCGCGGTAGCAAGGAGACGTTTGGTGAGGCTTGTGGTGTGTTTTGTGGCGTTTGGAAGGTTTTTGTGGCATTTGGAAGGTTTTTGAGGTTTAAAAATAAAATGCATATGTTTCAGAACTGTTTAGCTGTATTTACATTGAACCTTATGGGGGAAATTTACCTCGAGGTGCGACCAAATTCGGAGGGCTGATTAGCCCTATTTACATTGAACCTTATGGGGAAATTTACCTCGACTTGAGACCAACTCGAGTTGCAACCAGAGTCATGGAACGGATTAAGTTCATAACTAGAGGTACCACTGTACTAGCAAAATATCAGCATAAAATAATTTAAATGTTTTCTTACATTAAGGATCTCAGATCTTTTGTTCCACCCTATACATAAAGGGAAAAATAATTACAAATTAAAATATGCATATTATTCATTTTAAGCAGCTGGCCAGAAATGTAATTTGAGATAAGCTCTTCATATTTCTTGTTACATCAAAGAAGAATCCTATGCAAACAATAGGCCCAGTTAAATAGCCTGGGAGCAACTACTGCTATAGCGTTGTTCAAGTTTAGTATGGGGAGATGTGGAGCAACTCTGAGTAGAATATAAACATTTTAATAATGTAGGAGAGTATAAGTGCTAATTGCATTCAAGGGGCTAACTTTGGAGTGGTGGCTGTGGTGGGTGGGCAATGACACAAAATGGGGGACATATCATATAGGCAAACCCAGGATTTTCTGCTTTTTTCCTGGGATGTGGGTTAGGGTTATTCCTTATTTATCTCTGCTAAGGCTATCTTAACTGTTTTAATGTTTGCCCTCTGAAAAATGATGGTGATTTTTAGCATTAGCACCATCCAAAGCATGATAAGTGGGTCTCTGAGGGGTGCAAGAAGTCAGCTGCCTAAGCCTACTCTATATGAGCCAGTTTAGTCTAATGCTTAAGGCACTGGACTAGGAGCAAGAAAATCCAAATTCTACTCCTGTCTTAGGCATGAAAGCCAGTTGGGTGACCTTGGGCCAATCACTCTCTCTCAGCCCTAGGATCAAGGCAATGGCAAACCACTTCTGGAAACTACTGCCTAAGAATCTGCATGGTCTTGTCCATATAGCTGCTAGGAGTCAATCTGACTCGGAGAAAAAAGAAAATTCCTACTCTAAGAATTGCAATTAATTCTTGTTATAGATAATATGAGATAATGCATAAGTATACAATACTGTACACATTTCAGATTTGCTGATAACAGAGATTGCTGAATAATTAAATAATAAGAAATTACCTGGATGAGTTCACAAATGGAACAATCTTTCCATCCATCGCCAAATAGCCCATTTTCTTCAAGCAGTCCCATGCAAGTAGCACCTATTAGAATTGTTTTTTAAACATATTTTTAAAAGTTGATTATAATTTTCCTCTGTAGAAAATTAACTTTTGGCATAGTATTTCAGATATACCTATTGCAGCTGAAATCTAAAATGGGTAGGTTATCTAATTCTTCATATTGATTGAACAATTTTTTAACACTTTTTTTTCCTGAAATGATCTCTTATAATAAAGATCCCAAGCAAAATACATAAGAATTGGTGCAGATATGACTCAACTGGCTACAATAAAAGAATTAGAAGCCCTCTAAGGGCACATGCTTCTTTCCTGAAGCCTTGCCTTCAGCGAATAAAATGTCCCTATCCTGTCTGAACTGCAGTTGCACTGGCCATCAACATTAGGATTACACAGTTAATTTCAATTGTATAGACCACCAGGAGGCAGTACATGATCAGTTTCACTCTTATTGAGATTTGTCAGATGTACAAAGCCAGATTTTTTTCTATGGGATCCAAACCCTCTGCCTGGATCTGAACTCAGGCACCATCGTACTTGCAATGACTTCATACAGTATATTAGCTTAGGAGCTATGCAGGTTCTGGTGCTGAGAGATGTTACAGAAAGGGTTATATAGAATTTATACAGTGTACAATCCACTTTCCCTTAAGCACTTAAAGAGAGAGATATGCAGATGTTACATTATGTCATACCCTGTGTACGAGGTTTTATATGACTTCCACCCCACCTCCTTTGAAGGGGAGAATATTTATCTATTATCACAAGCTATAAATGTATCATCTAGATGACGATGATCATGATGATGATTTTTATCTCTCTCCCTCTGACCCCTTAAGAGAAGATGGACTTTATTTACCATTCTGATAGACAATTAAGGGGTCTGCAATCCACTTTGAAGTGCTGTTTCAGATCCTGGTGAAATTGAAATTCTGCTTCATTTTAATTGTTATTATCACCAATATTTCCAGCTGCTACTTGTGCAATCCATATTAGAACAAGCTTATTTTATTAAACTAAGATCACAAATTAAATCCTGAAGTAATCTCCTAAAATTGTTTGGAAGAATAGGACCTCTTCACTACTGTACAAACCATATAATAGGTACACATTTAGTCAGATGGCAAAATTCCTGAGTTCTGAACACAATTGACAATTTCTATCCTCAAAAGTCTTATAAGGCTGCAGTCCTAAACATACTAGGAAATAAGCCTAAGTGGACACAATATGTTACATGACACACTTAACCATGAATAGCTAACCCAACATTTACTCAGTTAATCGAATTGCCTGAGTTTGCACAATATACTGAACCATAAACTAATCCCCAGGACTGGATTTGCATAATAGGCTAGGTTAAAAATGTGCCTGACTAGTCTATGATTCAGTGTGCTATGCGAACACAGCTAGTGGAACACAGTTCTGAGAAAACAAGTATAGGGCTATGTTGTAGGTACCACTGAAGTCAGCGAGACGTACGATTGTGGAACATGTTTATGATGAAGTAGGCTGTAATGCGCCATAATAAGTACAGCAAAATGTTTTATAGAGGAGATACAGTTTATTCTTTGCTCTGTAAGAAGGAAGCTTACCAAAAAGCAACAGGAATAGGGCCACCCAAACAACAATTTTCCAAGTAGAGCTCCCACTATGAAACAACAGAGAACAATAACAAAAATCAAAGAATTACTCTCACAATGCTTTGATCCCAACAGTTTACTTAAGTGCTCAAAAAGCCCATTCTTCTGGTTCTAACTTAATCCTCTGTTTACTCATTAAGTTGGTTCTTTAGGACAGGAGTCCCAGAATGAAAAGATTCAAGAGACTATTACATAAACAGGCACCTGCAAGGATCGCTGTTATCTATGAAAAGACCTGCTGCTCCACCTTGCTGCATCATAGAAAAACTGTTAGAAAGAAAATCAAAACTTCCTACACTATTGTACATGGCCTCATACTGGTTTTCAATGGGAAACAGTTCAGTTACTGAAATTTTATAACTCATCCCTATCTTCTCAATAATTCTTGGTAAAGAGACTCTGAGAATCATACTGTATTTGGAAAGAATCACTGTCAGTTTGCAGCTCCCTCAGAACCTGACAAATTCTAGTTTTTGTAAAAAATTAAATTTTACTTTAGCTGAATGTTTAAATGTGGTGTAGGAAAAAGCCCCTTTATCTTTATAAAGGGATTACTATATCTGGGTACAAAAAATATCTTTGCTGTTTTCTAGTGATTATCTAGATTTTTGCTGCCCATATCTGATAGCTTTATTTTAAAAGTCTGGTTCTATGTGTTCATGAAGATACAGTTGCAAGAAAAAGTATGTGAACCTTGCGGAATTTCATGGTGTTCTGCATTAATTTGTCATAAAATGTGATCTGACCGTCATCTAAGTCAAGAGTACTGACAAATATAATGTGCCTAAAATAATAACACAAAAACAATTCTGATCCTTCATGTCTTTATTGAACACACTCATTCAACATTCAAAATGCTAGTGGAAAAAGTAAGTGAACCTTTGGAATCAATAACTGGTTGACCCCCCCTTGGCAGCAATAACCTCAACCAGGCACTTCCGATAGCTGTGGATCAGACCTGCACATCGTTCAGGAGGGATTTTAGCCCATTCTTCCTGGCAGAACTGCTTTAGCTCTGTCATATTCTTTGGATGTCTCATGTGTATGGCTCTCTTCAAGTCATTCCATAGCATCTCTATTGGGTTGAGGTCTGGGCTCTGACTTGGCCACTCCAAAAGGCAATTTTGTTTTTCTGAAGCCATTCTGTTGTGGACTTCCTCCAGTGTTTTGGGTCATTGTCCTGTTGCATCACCCAACTTCTACAGAGTTTCAGCTGACGTACAGACATTCTCACATTATCCTGAAGAATTTTTTGATACTCTTGGGAATTCAGTTTCCCCTCAATGACTGCAAGCTGGCCAGGCCCCGATGCAGCAAAGCAGGCCCAAATCATGTTTCCTCCACCATACTTTACAGTTGGGATCATGTTTTCATGATGATATGCAGTGCCCTTTTTACACCAGATGTAGTGCTGCATGTTCTTTCCAAATAGTTCAATCTTTGTTTCATCAGTCCACAAAATATTTTGCCAATACCGCTGTGGAGTGTTAATGTGCTCTTTCGCAAACTTCAGGCGTGCAGCAATGTTCTTTGTAGTAAGCAATAGCTTCCTTCGTGGTGTTCTGCCATAGACAGTTTTACATACTGTAGACTCATGAACACAGATGTTAGCCAGTTCCAATGATGCCTTCAAATCTTTGGCTGTCACTCAGGGTTGTTTCTTACCTCATTGATGAGTCTTCGTTGTGCTCTTGGGGTCATTTTGACTGGGCGCCCACTTATTGGTACAGTAGCCAGAGTCCCAAAGTGTCTCCATTTGTAGATCGTTTGCCTAACTGTAGACTGGTGAATTTCTAAGGTCTTTGAAATCACTTTGTAACCCTTTCCAGCTTTATGTTAATCAACAATTCTTGATCGTAGATCCTCTGAAAGCTTTTTTTGGTGAGGCATGGCTCACATAAGCATATTCTTCTTGTGCGGAGCAAACTCAAAAGGTTTGAGTAGTTTTTATCAGTCAATGTAGCTCTAGTCCACACCTCCAAACTCATTTTCTTAACAAGACTCCAGGTATGCTAACACCTGACTCCAATTAGCTTTTCTGAGGTCAACTCAAAGGGTTCACATACTTTTTCCACTAGCACTACGAGGTTTTTATGGTTGTTCTCAATAAAGACATGAAGGAGCAGAATTGTTTTTGTGTTATTATTTTAGGCACATTATATTTGTCAATACTCTTGACTTAGATGACAGTCAGATCACATGTTATGACAAATTAATGCAGAACACCATGAAATTCCAAAAGGTTCACATACTTTTTCTTGCAACTGTACATGCCACCAATACATCATCTCCCTGCTAAGAGCCAATTAAGAAGGGAATCCCACACAGAAAATGGAAGAATATGTTTTTCTTGGTCTGAACTCTTTAGAGCGCTATTTCCTAGTTGTGGCATCTTCCACATGTGTGGACTTCAACTCCTAAAATTCGTCACCCAGTGTCACCATTGGAATAGGACTATCCAAAGGTCTGTCCAAGAGCAAAGTTCTTGTACAAGGCATTAGATACTGAGAAATCAGGCTTCATCAGGCTTCCTTTGTATTGGGCAGTACAGTATGCAACCGTACTGATATTTTAAATGGCACAATTGAATCAAAGAGTTACTAACGCTAGGATCTCCAATGTGGTACCTTTTTGGTTGTGGGTACCACCTTCCTACTCAACTCTTTACATTGTGAAATATGATTTTACTTTTAAACAGCAGGAAAAAGTATATTGTTATGCTAAAAGCAAAGCTCAGTCTCCATAATCCATTTCCAAGAATTCCCTTGGATTCTACACAGCTCCTATAGCCATTCTTATGTTGTTGGTTTTTTAAGTGAGTGACGGTGGCCCAATGCTTTGTTTGTATGTGTATCCACTTGTTGAGAAAGAAATTAGAAGTAAGCCAGACTTGTGGATAAAAAGTATGGCAAAGCACAACCTCGCCAATTATCTTTTTTGTTGTGACTGACAACACCTCCCTGCCACAGCAATAATTTTCTTTGAATATCCATGACTTGCTCTCAAAATGTTCAATGTAGCCAACTGGACCAAAAAGGTTCAGCACCTCTGTACTCGTATAGCTGTCTGGCCTAAGATTTTGCATGCTCTGAAAGCATCTGTTAATACAAGGGTATTGGTGGGGACCAATGGAAACTTTCCTCTAATATAAAAAGAAAATTCCAATTCCTGTGCATACAAAAGGCCTTTCCCTAATAACAAGTGATAGCTATCCATTCATTCTTAATTGAGAAAAAAAATTACGGTGGCCATTCACTTACAGTGAGAATGGTAACTAGTCAGTATTTGCTAAGAAATAATGTATATTTCAAAGACTCTTTAAGAGACTCTTCTAACAATCAAATGGCAATGGAATATAAATAAATATTATGTTTAAATTATATTCACACATATTCTAGATATATGTTCTTTGATTAACATTAAAAATAAAAGTCCCAATTCAAAACATTTAAAACCACTGTTTAGTCACCAATTTATTTTTCAGAAAAGATTCTTCATCAACTTTACCTTGATATAATGCAGTAGACTTTTTTCACTAAGCAAAATGGAGTTATTAGGCTTAGAACTATCAAATTACAGATGAGCCTGAAGATACTTTCTGGAAAAATAGACACAAGGATACAACCAAACAATGCAATATATGATTAGAATGACTACAAAATGCATGCAACATTCTACTCTGTTGTGTTATATTATTTCTTGACACTTGGTGAGATTTATTCAGTGGATAAAGTTTATTTGTTAAAGCACAAATATCGGCAAGTTTTGAAGGAAAAATAATTTTACTTATTTATTTGTTTAGAAAATTTATATGGTTGCCCATCTTAAATAAATAACTCTGGGTAGTTAACAAGCAATACACAAGAGAAGAACAATATGATAAAAACCCTATAAACAAAATAAAAGATACAATTAAAAATAATTGTAATTCAATAGCCAAGGCACCACATACTAGCTGACAATATCCAAACGTATATTGGGCTCGCAAAATATCCATGACTTTAACTGCATCACAATCTAGGTTTTTGATATATACTAATTAAAACTGAAAAGTGCTTTTTCATTAATTTGCTTTTTACAAAATTCAAAAAAATAAGGCAACCTAGAGTCAGTCACAAGAAGTTTCTTGTCAGTGATTCAGCACCCTGATCTGCTGAAGAGAATTTGCTATTTGAAAACAGTAAGAGAAAAACACTTGGTGGAAGACAAAGAGCTCCTGTGGGCCACATGTGACCCATAGGCTACAGGCTGCCACTGCTGATACTAGGAGTTGGAAATATCTGGCATAACTTTAAAGGTGCCTATACCCTGGCATTTAGAGTACAGTACAGTAATCATACAATACAACAACAAAAACAATAATAAAAACATCCAAATGCTAGAAGGAAAACAACAGTGAAAAGACAATCAAACATGTAGGACCTGCCACTCCCGCTAACCCAATGTATGAGGAAAGAGCCAGGTTTTCAGTCCTCTTTTGACCATGGCCAGGGTAGGAATTAAATGTATCTCGGGGGATTGGTGTTCCAGAGGGCAGGTGCTGTGACAGAGAAGGTATGCTTCTTAGTTCCAATTAAGTGATACTGTTTAATGGATGAGACCTGGAGCATGCCAACTCTGCCCAAGTTTTGGGAACAGTAGGCACAAAAGTAATCCTTGACCTTTCCTATAGAGTATTTCCAAATGATAGCATAAATACAGATGTTAATTTAATTGGCTTGGTAATTTTGAAACATTTTGTTATTGTTGTGCTTTTCTGCTTTTTTACTGATAAGCAGAACATTCCTGTCAATGTTAATTCAATCTTTGTTTAGGTTCACAAATCATTTACAGTACAAAACTGTAGATTCATCAATTTCGACAAATTAGTTCCATTAGTTTCAGTGAATCCACTCTAAGTAATAAGGCTGGATCCAAGTCATGATAATTATCCAAATTAAAAGAAATAAACTTACTTTTGGGTGGGCATGGAAATTGTGCATTTTTTCGTTTAGGACTGAAGAGAGGATGGCTGTCCATACAGCTGCAAGGTGGTTTTTGTCCTTGAGGTAAACTATAGAATGAAGAAAGCTTTATATTGCAAACGTATATAAGAACATAAGAATGTCCAATTTAATCAGACTAAAAAATATATACTTAATTCAGCATTTGGGAGCCAACTACATACAGTACCTCATGAAGCATCTAAGCTTCATTATGATCAGTTACTGCATGTCTTTAGTCTCTACCCTTCAGAAACATTGCTTTTGTGCATGGAAGCTCTAACAAACCCAAACTTTCCTCCTCTCTCTGAATGAATATACCCATATGAATATACCCTGAGTGATATGATTCCTGCATATCACTCAGCCTCATGTCTGATTTCTAATGTATGTTGAAATCAGTATATATGATCAAATTCCCCAAGTATTGATTCGTTAGTTTGAATTTCTTCTTCTAAAAATTATGTAACCCATTTAGAAATAAAATTGTTTAACGAAATCTTTATTTCTTATCTTTTTTTCAATATCTAATAAACATTAAGGACTTTGCCATACCATACTGTGAAGATTCAGGGACTTTATGGAAAGTTACTCTGCTGAACTATTCATAAGAGATTCAGATTCGTCTACTTAAACTACATTTTAGAGATGATGACTGATGTTTATCTACAATCACTTGTTTCAGCCCAAGTCAAACTGAACAAAGCATGTATTGCAATGTTCTCTTTGAAAATGATTAGAATAAGTTTTAGTGATGTACACAGAGTTTGCACTAGGATGAATAACCATGTTGTGTGAGGAGAAAAACATTACTCAGAAGATGAATTTACCTTTCTGGGCTCTCAGAATCACTATTCACTGAATTGCAAGGAAAGGTGCAACCTGACTGAACATTTCTCAGCCTTTCTTTGATGGGTTCATGTAGCATATTTGGGAGAGAAGATAACATTTCATCATATTTATTTAACTGCATATCAATTATAAAATAAACCGGAAATAAAGCACACCTCTCTAAAACTTGTGTATCAGTGTCTGAGCTGTCATTGCTACAGTTTGCTTCATTAGAATCTTCTGTTGAATAAATACCCTTTGAAGTATTTGGGTCTCTGTCCATTGTTTGGCTTGATGAAGACTTAACCCTGAAAGAATATAAAGTAGGATTCCCAAGGAAACTAAACATGAATTGCTGCATTAACCCACCTAATAAAACTAAACATAGTATATTGGTTTATGGGGAAAAACATCCCAAATCCATAACTAGCATGTAAAAGGCAATTATTTCCATTATTAAGAACAGACTTGTACATTAAAATACATTAAAATATGAGTTATCTAGAATTTAATGTTTGCAATAAAAAATTTTCTACAGTGGAAGATATCAGAATTAGCTAATCTGCTTGGAAATTCCTTTGTCCTAATGTAGGATTCTTTCTGGATCTTTTACTAAGATTTCAGTTAATTCAAAATATATGAATGTTTAACAGAAACATACAATATAGAAAATATGCAGTCCATATCCCTAACTTTTATGCAGTCCATATCCCTAACTTTTACAATCGTGCAGTCATATCTTCATTTTAAACAAGTTCTTGTAAATGAATTGTCAAGTCAGCAAATACTACACTAGAAAGATTATTATAATTCTAGTTCTCCTTTTTTCTCTCAAGTGGCAGGAAGTTTCCTTGTAAGTGAAAATACTGGAACTTTAAGGGAACTTGATGTTTACTGACAATATACAATTATATATGTGGGATTAGTCACATAATGTGTATGGCAGAAATGGTTTTCTCAAATGCAAATATATTCCCTTGTACACTAGTCTCATCTTTAACAAGCACCTTCAGTAAAAATCTTAGATAAAATACATATTTTGCAACATATAAAGTATACAAAAATATGCTTAGCAATATTTAAGGGAACTGGGTCGTTTTTAAAATAAATGGCTTTATAAAAGTAAGATCTCCAAGTTGACATGGACTCAAATTAGTTTTCTAATCTCCAATTCTAATTCTTAGCTCCTGGTGACTCTGCAGACATAGCCATTCAGCCATTTATTCACAAAACAAACCACTGCCTTTTTTTCAGCTGTTTTTTCACTCCACAATCTAGCCTATAGCCCTGGGTTCCCCTGGATCCCCTATCTCGGTACTAACCAGATCTGCTTAGCTTCCAAACCCAGACAAGGTTAGCCAGGTGCTATCACCTGGTACAGTACATACTCCAAAGAATTTCTCTGCAAATCAGAGCTCCTAAAGGAGGAGGACAAGTGTAGACTAGATATTCACATGTATATCTGTAAGCCTTTAAGATTTTTAGTATCATAAAATAAAAAATGGAAACAATGCAATTTATAATCTGCTGAAACAAGAAAAACAAGGAATTAAAAAGGGATGAGTTGCTCTTCACCTTTTCGGGATGGATCCAGTGACTTAGTAGAGCACTGATCATGAAATTTGTCATTTGTACTAAGTAAACACACAAATTTCCACTCTACTGGATCAGCCTTTCAATACAGTACATTTTTCAAACTGGATGAAAGGTTGATCATAAAAAAAATATCAGGTTTTGGTGTAATTGCTCAGTCTCGAAGTCACTATTTGACATATTCTGATTCTGACAGATGTTGAAACCTAACAGGGCGCATTATGGTTTATTCCAGTGTGCTATTCTTCAAGAGAGATTTTATAACAATATGTTTAACCTTTTTTTTTTTTTTTTTTGCTTACTGGAAAATATGGTGTATAATTGCTACGCAGAATGATTTGAAATTAGAAAACATGTAAAATATACTAACCAGTCCCAGTTCAAAGTAGCAGCTTTTTCCATCAAACAGCTGACAGCAAATCTAGGGGGGGAATAACAAATGGCAGGTAAAGTATCTCTGAATTAGTTACCATGGGATGGCGAAAATTTGGCTTTGGGTGCATCAACATATATTGATAAAGATTTGTAAATAAATATTTACATTTAGTTAATATCTGGTGTGCAAATATATCTCATACTTATCTTCATTAAGGGGTGCATACATTCCCCTTTTAGTCCAAGGGTAATAGCCAAACACATGACAATCATCAGATTTTTCCTCCAGTCAAGCTGGCTTTTGAAAATTTCAGTGTGAATGACGCATGGTTTAAGAGGCAATTTATCCAAAAGGCCTTTTAGTACTCCACTAGTTCCATCTTTAAAGCAAAGGAATTCATTTTCAACACTTCAGTGGTATTTTGTAATCTATAAATCAAAATGAAGTGAAATGTTCCAACACTGGGAGGAAGAATAAAGTAAAATGAAAGGCTTAACCACTCACCCTAATCGGAAGAAGGAAAATGAGATGGCATAGTGCTCTCACTGCTCCAGATACAGTATGTTCTACACATTAAACATACATTTAAAAGGTACAGACCACCCATGACCCGTTGGGTCATGGTTTCAGAGATACTTCCTTACCAGATTCCTCAATGCCTTCAGTGACAGAGCTTCTAATGTAGTGCCTTCACTGGGAAAGTCAGTATGTCATTAATACTGAAGTGTATAGCACAAACATCAGGAGTTGACCACAGGAAATGTTTTATGACATTTTGTATTATGTCATAAAATGTTTTATGATAATTTTTATGTCATAATATGTTTATCAAATTTGCCAAATTTCAATTCCCCGGGAGTCATGGGTCCTGGATTTTGCACACAATTTGTAAGTTAGTACATCTGAGGTACCTTGGTTCAAAAATTGTTGCCCTATGATGCACCATTTTGCCCAGTTAAAGGTTACAGACAAACAGGAGAGTTTTAGTTGTATATAGATTTGGAAACAATTGATTTAAAGGCACTCTTTGTAGGTCTATCATAATATAATTTGTGATAGTTTCACTCCTGAAATTGGGTATATCAACATTAACTGAACTCTTGGCATTCAGCTCAGAGATTCAAATGCTTTCTTATATTGTTAAAATAATTCAATTCATTTTGTTTTTATGGTTAATTTCTCATCAACCATTTACTGAGCACTAATTGTACCACCATAGTAATTCCTTTGTCCATTTACTGATATATTTCTGCCTCAATTATTTTTTCCTTTTTTTTTTCTCTGTTTGCTTGTTCTTTCTCTTGTTCTCTTGTTGCCTTTAAAATGCAGGCACCCAGAGTTTTCCCCCATTTGATTCTCAAACTACTTATAGTTTGCTGAACCACTGTTTTATTTAGTGTGCAAGTGAGCAGTTAATATTTGAAACTGCATAGGGTCAATGGTTGCAGTGCATTGTGAAGCAGATTTAAAAGAACGGTGGCAGTATTGAGAGGCAGGCAAACATAAAAAAGGAATACATTGCATAAGACAACATCCAAGTACAACAAGGAGTACTAAGGCTATGATAATGCCAATAATAAACGTTTCTTGAAAATGTTCCCTGTCCCTAGTTAGGGAGGCAACTATTCTAGCTAACTTTTGTGTTGTGTAATTAAGCCTTCATGACACATTCAGGCAGCTTTGATTAATGTACATATAGACTCCCTACACTCTACTAATAACTGATTTAAGGCAGCCTATTTTGCAATGCTATGTCTTTCAGAGAAAGGGTTTCATCCTAAAGCAGCTTATGGCTTTGCGAGGGTGTCATTAATAAAGACAGATTTGCAAGAAACGCAGTCAAATTATGTCTTCATAGTTCAGTTTTTACTCTGTGTAGGGCAATTGCCCTCCATATTCTGTAGTTATGTCTAAATGACCATTTAATTTCTGGGGGTGAGGCCAGATGAATCCCTCCTGGCCATAGCCAAGAAATAGTACAAGTCCTTGCCAGGACTTTGGTAGAGTTTTAAAACCATGAATGCTGCAAGTCCATCACAGTCCGTCAGGAAATCTGGTACCTTGTCAAGGCCCAGGCAACATTCTTTGAAGTGTAAGTGCCATTATGCTCTTTGCAGGTTTGCACTGTAACATCTCAAGCTGCTTCATAATTAGCTGGATTAATTCAAGTATGGCAGAAACACCACTTGCATATTTGGGCAATTAATGTCCTTTGAAAATAGATTGGGGCATTGGAGCATTCCTTCATAATAGTGAAATCAAATGCAATAATGTGATTCACCCACCAATCCATACTTAGAGCATAGGAAAAAGAGGACATCCCTTACCTCCATGAAGCTTATAAGGAGGAAATCCAACAAGTTTATTCTGGAGGCTAGCGTTTTTGATCGCATGAAGCTTAAACTGAACAGGAATACTGCTCTCCCAGCCTGTCCCATCCCATTTGTTGCCAAAAAAAAAAAAAAAGGAAAAGCAGCAAAAGTCCAGTAAAAGTCATGGTTGCTTAAAAGTAATAAGTCCACAAAGATTAAAACCGCTGCCCACCATAGATGAAGTGAGATGGCAGGGACGCCCCCTTTTGTGAGTCCCTGGCCTAGATTCTAGGCCCTAGAAGCAGCTCCTGGAAGTTTCCACATAGACTCCAGGAGCAAGCCAGTCTACAATAGCTTGGGTACCACAATGTCCTTTCACATGTAGTTACTGAGCCAGAAGACAAAAAGCACGTGGGGCAATCAGTCAACCATTAGGAACCATCCAGAAGAACCCTTTCCAAGGAGCATCACAGAGACGTTGCAAGTAGCAGTTCCAGCATCTGAAAGAAACTTTTCATAAGCAGAAGCAGAGGGAACTTGAAACACAGGTGCAAAAACTGAAAGACACAAGGTTGCTGAGCAGTCTATTTAGCAAACTGATCAACAAAGTGCTTGGCTTGAATAATAAAAGAAGTGCATCCAAAGGCAAAACAACCAGGCCTGCATGAGCAATCTGGCAGTCTGAGATGAAGAATCCTCTCAGGTTCTATAAGGCACCCATAGCTTGGCAAACACCAAAAGCATACTTAGAGTCAGTGAAGATATTAACAGTTTTGCCTCTAGCAATGTAACAAGCTTTAATTAAGACCATAAGTTCAGCTGCTTGGTCCCCCAGGAAGGTGGCAAGGTTCCACCCAGCAGATTAAAAAAAAAATAAAATTGCAGCCCCTGTTAAACGGACTCCATCAACCCCAAAAGAACACCCATCCAAAAACAGTTCAAAATCAGGATTTTGTAGGGGCACATTAGTAAGATCTGAGCAGAGTTTCTCTAACAGGTTTATCAGCTGCTGTTCACAGTTATGTTGGTAACCTCCTTCATTTGGAGTCTCAGGAAGCAGAGTTGCAGGATTCAAAGGTGTACACCGCTTCGCAGTCATGTTTGGAGTACCTAGAAGCTCCGTTTCAGAAGCAGCTAAATGCTGATGTGTAAAGACTTGAGTTCAGCAACCTCATGAGTGATGGGGACTGAATTTGATAGTGGAGCTAAGTATGTGGAAGTTGTACCTGCATATGAAGACATGGGTGGGGGGCTAGCATATGAGAATGTGTGCATCTGTGACAGAAACTGCGTTCAGTGTTCTTGTCAAGAGTGATATATTCCTTCCCAATGACATGCCCATGCAATTTCTAAAGATAGTCATGTGCCTTATGACTTCCTTGTAACCCCCTTGCTTGTTTTTGTAGTCTTTTAGCTTTAAATATAGCTATACTATTTTAATGCTTTCATTGTATCCTTGAAGATAAGAATGGTTGTATGATTTGTGATTTCCTTGATCCTATAGAAGAGATGGGAGAGACCAGTTGTGGTCAGTCTGATAAGGGGCCATGGCTGGGGCAATTGACAGGACATACAAGATCTATATGCTCCTGCTTGAACCCCCAGTTCCTGTCAACCCAACAGTTTGAAAACTCACATGAGTAGATAAATGGGTACTCTCACTCCGGTGGGAGGAAAAATGCTGGCGGCACCTTGCAAAAGGAGTCGGGAGCAGTTGCCGGGTACTGCAACCGCGCTCGCCTGAAAAGGGTGCGAAGCAACGGAAACCCTGCCTCCTGCGCGCGCCAGCTGGGCTCTGCTCTAGGAAGGAGACTCTGGCAAACCACTTCCGAAACACCTTGCCTTGAAAACTGCAAAGGACTCGTCCAAAAAGCAGTCACTGCAGGGTCGGTAACGACTGAGTGCAGATAAAAAAAAAAAAAATGTTATTATCCTGATAGAGTAAGGGGAAGAGAGTTGGGGTTAAGATAAGTTTAAGATGGATAATGAGTAATAATTAATGTATAGCTGGAAGGATGTCCATCTTTGGTTGAAGTCACCATAACCTGGTGAAACAGATGTTTGTAAGAAGTTAACTGGTTTCTTTGTTTAAACTGTCACGTGGATCCTGTGAAGAAAAAGTATATAAGCTATGTAAAATCTGTAATCAGGACTCCCTCCTTTCACTGGGAGTATCCAACTTATTTAGAGCTCTGAAATAAAGTGGATAAAAAGTCTGATTTTCGTCCTGGTGTTCTGTTCACCTTGCACCAAGTCCCGAACCTGGTAATTAGGGTCGATTGGCTGGACCCAAACATGAGGAACAAAAAAAACAGTTAATAGAAAACTCATAACCAAGTCTTTTGATATTTGAACAGGAAGGACAATAGCAGCCAAAACTCTTAGGCATCCTACTGCACCACGAGTAACAGGGTCCAGCTGTACAGAACAGTGGGCTACAAGTCACTCTCTAGTAGTCAGAGCCACAAAAAAAATTAGTCAGCTTGCCAAACACTGGTATCAAAGGCTTACAGAAACCTAAGGTTCCAGGTAAGGCTCTCACCTGATCCTTGATAGAAGGCAGTGGCAACTGAAGAATAGCAGCCGCTCTGGCAGAGAAAAGTTCTCTTGTGCCAGATGTATAATGTAGTCCAGGTAAGCAACGTTAGGCAAACGTTGGTGAAGCTTTGTGACCCCATTCTGCAAAACTAAAGAGTCAAGTCTTGGGGTCTGTGTGGTAGGCTTCAGCAGGTTTTAAAAATGTAAAATCAGAAGAGGATCAACCCGAGTGATTCAGGAACAGCTGCAAACTGAGGAGCTAATCAAAAGGATTCTGCAGGCAATGTAAACAGAGAGGGTAATAGGTAAGAAAAAGTTTAGGTCACCTAGAGTACAGTAGATGGTGGCTCTCTGTTTACAAACTTGTCAGGTAAAAGGCAGGCATGCTTTAAAAAACAATGCACCAATAGTTAATGCACAGATTTCCTTAACATCAAATCCTTCCCCCCCCCCCCATTTCAATTGTCCTTCCCAATCCCTGCAGTTCAAAACCAGCTTTTCCAGGGTGCATGACCGACAAAGAACAAGAAGCTCTGCATTAAGCAAACACCTGCAATCTTTTCCCTAGTCTCTAATGGAACATAAGGCTCACCTCTATCAGAATGTTCAATAGGCAAAAGTGCAGCAGCTTCATTAACTGTTTCCTTCTCTTCCCATATACTCATTTGGTACCTTGTTAACAAGAAACTGCTGTATTGGAGGAACTGGCAGTGGAGAAGTGAAGTTCCAGTTGGCAGCTGCTGTGTTGCAGCCATAATTAGATGGAAATGGTCCCTGGGGTAAGTTCTGGTAATTTTTTTTTTTAATGTAGCCTGCAAAGAACTATAGCCATTGGAAACAAAGTCAGAGTTTCTATATGATGGTAATTCAACAGAAATCAATTTTTCAGTCTCGAAAATTCAAGAATAAGGCAATCTCAATCTTACACGGTTTGCATTCTGCACACACAGTGAAATACTGAAGGTTAAGAGGAGGAGGACAGAGGGGGAATACAGTGCTTCCACAGAAAAACCCTTTTTCCCCCTTTTCAGGATTTTTGCAATACTTCCAAACACATCAAATACAATCTTTTGAGTTTGCCACAAGCAATGTAACAAGCAGGTGAGAGGCAGGCTGAAGGAGGGGGGCTTTAAGCCTGGGTGAGGTTAAGGCAAATAGGAAACAAAAAAACCTCACTTACACTTCAAACAATGAAGAATAAATGGCAGCAATAAACAACAGAAACCTCTTACTTTCTTCTAATATGTACTCACAATGCACTATACGTACACAAGACTTAAACACACACTGGAATGAATGATGGATGCAGGTCTGGCCAGAGCCCGCATCCACTCCGCAAACATTCTTTTACTGCTAAAGGGAGACTCAGCATTTAAGGGACAGACGCACATAATTTTTAAACTTTCTCTCTGCAACTCAACATATTTTCAACCTGACATTTTGTTTTATACACATGCACAGACAAATCTACACAGACAAATGCTTACAAGATGGAAAATACTGGTGCCATCTCTCTCTTTCTCCAAAACACACACACACACACACAAACAGATCTCCTTGCTATCTTGCATAGAACCTGTCAGAGACCTGTAGGGACACAGGAATTCTTCCTCTCTACTTCTCAGCTGGGACATAGAGATGCCTAGCTCTGTTGTACAGGCGGGGAGGTTCATGCAGAATTCAACCAGACCATTCAACAGGAAGACAGGTAAACAAAAACAAATATATTATTCTATTACTTACGTATTCTTAAATAAAACAAAGCCTCATTATTCTGACTGTAATGGCATGACAGTGTTTATTTGCAAACCAAATCTATTAGCTTTGATGGCGGGCTCCCACATGTGACAAAGAAATAATGTGAAAACGGGAGCGGGTGCTTCTTGCTCTATGCCTAAGCTTTATTGTGAATTATCATCCGACAAGCAAAAAGTGCACCAAGGATCACCGCAGGCAGACGCATTCGCCCACACGCCCCAACACCGACACCCACCGCCACTACCGTTGTCCATGTCCCTCGCCGCGGTTGGGGCAGGCAAGAGGTGACAGAACTTCTGGCGCTCAGTTCGCACCTTCCCGCCGACCGAAAAGTTCGAAATGAAACGAGCCGCGCCAGCGAGGAGGAGAGGAGGTGGCCCTGAACGCTGCCGCAACCACAAACAATCCCTGCTCCTATAGCAACAGAGAACTTCCCCCACCCGCCGCCGCCGCCGCCGCCGCCCGTTCGCTCGCTCGCGCGCGCGCGCGCGCTCTCGCTCTGCCTGGAGCGCGTGGAGACGAAAGAGAAGGAAAAGGGGCGGAGATTCAGACAGAGGGGCCTACAGTAGTTGCCCCGCTTCGGCCAACGGAAAGGCAGCCCGACGCCGGTCACTGTTAGCCGCTTCGCCAAGGAAGCGGAGCCCGGGGCTTATCGTCCCGGCGCGGTGAGGCGGGTTCTCCCTCCTCCCCTCAAACGCCAGTACTGCATAGAAAGTCCAGCGATCCCTTTACTTGCCCTCTCTTGACTCTTTAGTGTAGCACTGACTTTACAATACTTTTTTGACCGCTTAAGGTTGTAAGCAATTGGGGACAGGGAAGGAATGACTGGAGGCCTAGGATTAAGTATCATCCCGCCCATAAAATTCGCTGGATTCCTTACCCGCTTTCGCAGCCTAATCTGAGGCTTCCGTGAAGCTAAGACGGGATGGCCCCCACCCTGGCCTTACTCTTTGCGGGAAGAGAAGCGGGGTGTGTGTGAAATAAGGATGTTCAGTTTGCTGAAATAACTCTACATATTCATCTCTCCCTTCTGGATATTATGTGCAATTGGAAGGTTTGTTACTTTAAGACTTCATCCATACCCAGGCTCTCCAAGCATTGATTTCAGTTATTTTTTTAATTGATTAATCGTTTTTTAAAAAAAGAACAAGCAAAAGGAAAAAAAAATTAAAAAGGAATAATAATTGATGCAGAAATATAATAATATAATATAAGTAAATGGGCAAAGGAATTACTAAGGTTATACAGTTAGTGCTCAGTATACGGTTGATAAGAAATTAACTATAAAATAAATTGAATTATTTTAACAATATAAGAAAGCATTTGAATCTCTGAGCTGAATGCCAAGAGTTCAGTTAATGTTGATATACCCAATTTCAGGAGTGAAACTATCACAAATTATATTATGATAGACCTACAAAGAGTGCCTTTAAATCAATTGTTTCCAAATCTATATACAACTAAAACTCTCCTGTTTGTCTGTAACCTTTAACTGGGCAAAATGGTGCATCATAGGGCAACAATTTTTGAACCAAGGTACCTCAGATGTACTAACTTACAAATTGTGTGCAAAATCCAGGACCCATGACTCCCGGGGAATTGAAATTTGGCAAATTTGATAAACATATTATGACATAAAATTATCATAAAACATTTTATGACATAATACAAAATGTCATAAAACATTTCCTGTGGTCAACTCCTGATGTTTGTGCTATACACTTCAGTATTAATGACATACTGACTTTCCCAGTGAAGGCACTACATTAGAAGCTCTGTCACTGAAGGCATTGAGGAATCTGGTAAGGAAGTATCTCTGAAACCATGACCCAACGGGTCATGGGTGGTCTGTACCTTTTAAATGTATGTTTAATGTGTAGAACATACTGTATCTGGAGCAGTGAGAGCACTATGCCATCTCATTTTCCTTCTTCCGATTAGGGTGAGTGGTTAAGCCTTTCATTTTACTTTATTCTTCCTCCCAGTGTTGGAACATTTCACTTCATTTTGATTTATAGATTACAAAATACCACTGAAGTGTTGAAAATGAATTCCTTTGCTTTAAAGATGGAACTAGTGGAGTACTAAAAGGCCTTTTGGATAAATTGCCTCTTAAACCATGCGTCATTCACACTGAAATTTTCAAAAGCCAGCTTGACTGGAGGAAAAATCTGATGATTGTCATGTGTTTGGCTATTACCCTTGGACTAAAAGGGGAATGTATGCACCCCTTAATGAAGATAAGTATGAGATATATTTGCACACCAGATATTAACTAAATGTAAATATTTATTTACAAATCTTTATCAATATATGTTGATGCACCCAAAGCCAAATTTTCGCCATCCCATGGTAACTAATTCAGAGATACTTTACCTGCCATTTGTTATTCCCCCCCTAGATTTGCTGTCAGCTGTTTGATGGAAAAAGCTGCTACTTTGAACTGGGACTTGTTAGTATATTTTACATGTTTTCTAATTTCAAATCATTCTGCGTAGCAATTATACACCATATTTTCCAGTAAGCAAAAAAAAAAAAAAAAAGGTTAAACATATTGTTATAAAATCTCTCTTGAAGAATAGCACACTGGAATAAACCATAATGCGCCCTGTTAGGTTTCAACATCTGTCAGAATCAGAATATGTCAAATAGTGACTTCGAGACTGAGCAATTACACCAAAACCTGATATTTTTTTTATGATCAACCTTTCATCCAGTTTGAAAAATGTACTGTATTGAAAGGCTGATCCAGTAGAGTGGAAATTTGTGTGTTTACTTAGTACAAATGACAAATTTCATGATCAGTGCTCTACTAAGTCACTGGATCCATCCCGAAAAGGTGAAGAGCAACTCATCCCTTTTTAATTCCTTGTTTTTCTTGTTTCAGCAGATTATAAATTGCATTGTTTCCATTTTTTATTTTATGATACTAAAAATCTTAAAGGCTTACAGATATACATGTGAATATCTAGTCTACACTTGTCCTCCTCCTTTAGGAGCTCTGATTTGCAGAGAAATTCTTTGGAGTATGTACTGTACCAGGTGATAGCACCTGGCTAACCTTGTCTGGGTTTGGAAGCTAAGCAGATCTGGTTAGTACCAAGATAGGGGATCCAGGGGATCCCAGGGCTATAGGCTAGATTGTGGAGTGAAAAAACAGCTGAAAAGAAGGCAGTGGTTTGTTTTGTGAATAAATGGCTGAATGGCTATGTCTGCAGAGTCACCAGGAGCTGAGAACTAGAATTGGAGATTAGAAAACTAATTTGAGTCCATGTCAACTTGGAAATCTTACTTTTATAAAGCCATTTATTTTAAAAACGATCCAGTTCCCTTAAATATTGCTAAGCATATTTTTGTATACTTTACCTATTGCAAAATATGTATTTCATCTAAGATTTTTACTGAAGGTGCTTGTTAAAATGAGACTACTGTACAAGGGAATATATTTGCATTTGAGAAAACTGTAACCAAAAAACAGACTTGAATATGATTAATGTAAGTTTACAGATGAACTCCTCCAGCACCTTCATGTAGATCAGGTTTCCTCAAAATGGTCAATATTGACCCACAATGGTTAATAGGACCATTCATTGTTGTTGTTGTTGTTATTATTTGTAGTACTATTAGTTAAAGTAGTATTTATTAAATTATTTTCATATAATAAATGTTTGGGGGTCTATGAACAATCGGGAACTTCATGAAGGTGTTGATGAGCTGAAGTTTGGGGACCCTTGATATAAATTCTGAAAAGAAATGTTAGAATGGCAGTCTCCAGGCATGCCTTTTTAAGAGACTGGATAAGAATCAGTGCAAAACTGTGCTATTTCAGACAATCCACAAATGTACTGTTGTTGATGGTATTGAAAGTTACTAAGATATCAAGTGATTCTAGATGGTATCTAGTGATTCTAGATAAACATCAGTCATAATCTCCTTTAAAACCATTTGGGATAGATTTAATTAATCTAGTTTAAGCAGAGGAATCAGAATCTCTTAAGAATACTTCAGCAGAGTAACTTTCCATAATGTCCCTGAATCTTCACAGTGCAGTATGGCAAAATTCTTAATCTTTATCAGATACTGCAAAAACGACAGGAAATAAAGATTTCATTTAAACATTGTATTTCTAAATGGGTTACGTAATTTTTAGAGGAAGAAATTCAAACTGAAGTATCAATACCTGGGTAATTTGATCATATATAGTCTGATTTCAGCATACATTAGAAGTCAGGCGTGAGGCTGAGCGATATGCAGGAATCAACCTTAGATATCTAATAATACAGAATTTCAACTGGTGGTGTCTGGGTATATTCATTCAGAGAAATGTTCTTGTAGGAGGGGAGGAAAGTCTGGGTTTGTTACAGCTTCCATGCACAAAAGCAACATTTCTGAGGGTAAGAGGCTAAATAAAAGCAATAACTGATCATACTCTTTAAGCAGTCTTAGATGCTTTAGGAGGTACTGTATGTAGGTGGCCCTCAAATGCTGATTTAAGTAGATTTTTTAGTCTGATTAAACTGGACGTTCTTATGTTCTTATATATTTTTGCAATATAAAGCTTTCTTCATTCTATAGTTTACCTCAAGGACAAAAACCACCTTGCAGCTGTATGGACAGCCATCCTCTCTTCAGTCCTAAACGAAAAAATGCACAATTTCCATGCCCACGCAAAAGTAAGTCTATTTCTTATAACTTGAATAATTATCATGACTTGAATCCAGCCTTATTACTTAGAGTGGATTCACTGGATTTCTTATTACTTACGTATCAATTTGTCAGAATTGATGAATCTACTTTAAGCATGTCTAAATCTTAATCTTGTTTTACACTTTCAGTGATTTGTGAATCTAAACAAGTTGAATTAACATTAACAAGAATGTTCTGCTTATCAGGAGAAAAGGACAAAAGCACAACAATAACAAAATGTTTCAAAATTACCAAGCCAATTAAATTAACATCTGCATTTATGCTATGATTTGGAAATACATTTAGTTCCTATCCTGGCCATGTTCAAAAGAGGTCTGAAAACCTGGCTCTTTCCTCATACATTGGGATAGCGGGAGTGGCAGGTCCTACATGTTTGATTGTCTTTTCACTGTTGTTTTCCTTCCAGCATTTGGATGTTTTTATTATTGTTTTTGTTGTTGTATTGTATGATTACTGTACTGTACTCTAAATGCCAGAGTATAGGCACCTTTAAAGTTATGCCAGATATTTCCAACTCCTAGTATCAGCAGTGACAGCCTGTAGCCTATGGGTCACATGTGGCCCACAGGAGCTCTTTGTCTTCCACCAGGTGTTTTTCTCTTACTGTTTTCAAATAGCAAATTCTCTTCAGCAGATCAGGGTGCTGAATCACTGACAAGAAACTTCTGTGACTGACTCTAGGTTGCCTTATTTTTTTGAATTTTGTAAAAAGCAAATTAATGAAAAAGCACTTTTCAGTTTTAATTAGTATATATCAAAAACCTAGATTGTGATGCAGTTAAAGTCATGGATATTTTGCGAGCCCAATATACGTTCTGATGTTGTGAGCTACTTATGTGGTGCCTTGGCTATTGAATTACAATTATTTTTAATTGTATCTTTTATTTTGTTTATAGAGTTTTTATCATATTGTTTTTCTCTTGTGTATTGCTTGTTAGCTACCCAGAGTTATTTATTTAAAATGGGCAACCATATAAATTTTCTAAACAAATAAATAAGTAAAATTATTTTTCCTTCAAAACTTGCCAATAATTGTGCTTTAACAAATAAACTTTATCCACTGAATAAATCTCACCAAGTGTCAAGAAATAATATAACACAACAACAAAGTAGAATGTTCCATGCATTTTGTAGTCATTCTAATCATATATTGCATTGTTTGGTTGTATCCTTGTGTCTATTTTTCCAGAAAGTGTCCTCAGGCTCATCTGTAATTTGATAGTTCTAAGCCTAATAACTCCATTTTGCTTAGTGAAAAAAGTCTACTGCATTATATCAAGGTAAAGTTGATGAAGAATCTTTTCTGAAAAATAAATTGGCGACTAAACAGTGGTTTTAAATGTTTGCATTGGGATTTGTCAGTAATCTTATGCTACTTTTCAAGTCCTGTTTTCTTGCTCTAGTATTGGAAAGCCAAAAACCACATCAGTAGTTAATACAGAACACATTTATATTTTATTTTTAATGTTAATCAAAGAACATATATCTAGAATATGTTTGAATATAATTTAAGCATAATATTTATATGTATTCCATTGCCATTTGATTGTTGGAAGGAAAGAATCTCTTAAAGAGTTTTGAAACATACAGAACATTTTTCTAAGCAAATACTAAAGAGTTGCTATTCCCACCATAAGTGAGCGGCCACCATATTTTTTTTTCAGTTAAGGATGAATGGAAAGCTATCACTTGTTAGTAGGGAAAGGCCTTTTGTATGCAGAGGAATTGGGATTTGCTTTTTATATTAGGAGAAAGTTTCTGTTTGTGCTTATCAACACCCTTGTATTAACAGATGCTTTCAGAGCATGCAAAATCTTATGCCAGATAGCTATACTAGTGCAGAGGTACTGAACCTTTTTAGTCTAGTTGGCTACATTGAAATTTGTGACAGCAAATCAAAATATTGGATATTCAAAGAAAATGATTGCTATGGCAGGGAGGTGTTGTCACTCACAACAGAAAAAAGCTAATTGAGGTTTTGTTCTGCCATACTTTTCATTCACAAGGAAGAGTTGAAATCCACACATCTGGAAGTTGCCACAACTGGGAAATAGCGCTGTGTAAGAGTTCAGACCAAAAGAAACATGTTCTTTCATTTTCTGTATGGGATTCCCTTCTTCTTAATTGGCACTTAACAGGGAGATGATGCATTGGTGGAACACATCTTGATGAACACATACAGCCAGACTTTTAAAATAAAGCTATCAGATGTGGACAGCAACAATCTAGATAATCACTAGAAACAGCAAAGGTATTTTTTGAACCCAGCTATACTAATCCTATTATAAAGATACAAGGGCTTTCTCTTACTCCACATTCAAACATTCAGCTAAAGTAAAATTTACTTCGTTACAAAAACTAGAACTTATTAGGCTTTGGGATAGCTGCAAACTGACAGTAATTCTTTCCAAATATAGTATGATTCTCAGAATCTCTTTACCAAGATTTATTGAGAAAATAGGGATGAGTTATAAAATTTCAGTAACTGAACTGTTTCCCATTGAAAACCAGTATAAGGCCATGTATAATAGAGTGGGAAGTTTTGATTTTCTTTCTAAGAGTTTTCCTACAATGCAGCAAGGTGGACCAGCAGGTCTTTTCACAGATAGCAGTGATCCTTGCTGCTGCCTTTTTATGTAACAGTTTCTTGAATCTTTTCATTCTGGGACTCCTGTCCTACAGAACCAACTTAATGAGTAAACAGAGGATTAAGTTAGAACCGGAAGAATGGGCTTTTTGAGCACTTAATTCTTTGATTTTTGTTATTGTTCTTTGTTGTTTCATAGTGGGAGCTCTACTTGGAAAATTGTCGTTTGGGTGGCCCTATTCCTGTTGCTTTTTGGTAAGCTTCTTTCTTACAGTGCGAAGAATAAACTGTATCTCCTGTATAAAACATTTTGCTGTACTTATTAGGGTGCATTACAGCCTACTTCATCATAAACATGTTCCACAATCATACATCTTGCTGACTTCAGTGGTACCTACAACATAGCCCTATACTTGTTTTCTCAGAACTGTGTTCCACTAGCTGTGTTCGCATAGCACACTGAACCATAGACTAGTCAGACACATTTTTAACCTAACCTATTATGCAAATACAGTCCTGGGGATTAGTTTATAGTTCAGTATTTATTTATTTATTTATTTATTTTTACTTATTTATTTATTTATTTGATATTTCAAATTTAGAACTGGGCAGTTCACAGTAAAAGAGCAATAAATATTAAAATACAATAAAACAATATAAAATACAGTAAATATAGAATAAAAACCAAACACATACACAAATAATATCTTCCAAGAAGTTGATGGTCAGTAAGATGTTAACATATGGGAGTATCTTCAAGGTGCTAGCCACCCCCAGGGTTGGTTGCCCTTTTTTGCGCCCCATGCCAGTTGGCAGAGCCAGGTTTTGACTGCTTTCCAGAAGGACAAGAGAGTTGGGGCCTGCCTCACCTCTGGGGGGAGAGTATTCCAAAGGGCGGGGGCCACAGCAGAGAAGGCTCTCTTTCTGGACCCCGCCAGTCAACATTCTTTCATTGACGGGATCCGCAGCATACCCTCCCTGCCTGACCAGGTGGGATGGGTAGATATAATGGGGGTGAGATGATCCCTCAGGTAACCCGGTCCCACGCCATGTAGGGCTTTAAAGGTGATAACCAACACCTTGAATAGGACCCGGAAGCAGACTGAGACCCAATGCAGCTCACGTAGCAACAGTGTAACGTGCCATCCTTGGGGCACCTAAAATTGCCCGCATGGCTGCATTTTGAACCAGCTGAAGCTTCCGGATAATCTTCAAGGGTAGCCCCATGTAGAGCGCATTCCAACAGTCTATACGGGAGATGACTAGAGCCTGAGTGACTAACTAAAGGGACTCCCGATCCAGAAAAGGGTGTAACTGGTGCACAACACGTAGCTGAGCAAAGGCCCTCCTGGCCACAACTTCCACCTGCTCTTTGAGCAGGAGTCGTGAGTCTAGGAGGACCCCCAGGTTACGCACCAGGTCTGTCTGGGGTACTGCAACCCCATCCAGAACCAAAGATGGTAAACTTCCAGATACAGAGCCCCCAACCCACAGCCACTCTGTCTTACCAGACTTCAACTGAAGCCTGTTGTTCCCCATCCAGACCCCCACAGGCTCCAGGCATTGCGAACGGGTAGCCACAGCATCACTCAAATCACCTGGGATGGAGATATATAACTGGGTATCATCTACATATTGATGATACCTCATCCCATGGTGGCGGATGGTTTCACATCACCCAGTGGTTTCATGTAGATGTTAAAAAGGAGTGGGGAGAGTACCAAACCCTGCGGCACCCCACAAAGGAGGGGCCGTGTGCTGGACCTCTCGTTCCCTATCAACACCGATTGGGACTGGCCTTGGAGGAAGGAGGTAAACTAGCACAAAACTCTGCCACCCACCCCCAACTCCCCAAGCCAATCCAAAAGGATACCATGGTCAATGGTATCGAAATCTGCTGAGAGTTCAAGAAGAGCAAGGATGGATGCACTACCCCCATCCCGCTCCCACCAGCGATCATCCAAGAGTGCGACCAATGCTGTTTCAGTCCCAAATCCGAGCCTGAAACCCAACTGGAAAGGGTCCAGATAATGTTTCATCCAGGATCCTCTGAAGCTTCAATGCCACCTTCTCAATTCTCAGACTGGACGAAAATTGTCCAGTACAGTGGGATCCAGTGATGGTTTCTTGAGGAGGGGCTGCACCAGCGCCTCTTTAAAGGCCACTGGAAACACTCCCTCTCTCAAGAATAAAGTCAACATCGCCTGGATCCACCCATGTCACCTCCCAAGCTGCCTTAACCAGCTTATAGTTTATAGTTCAGCATATTGTGCAAACCCAGGCAATTGGATTAACTGAGTAAATGTTGGGTTAGCTATTCATGGTTAAGTGTGTCATGTAACATATTGTGTCCACTTAGGCTTATTTCCTAGTATGTTTAGGACTGCAGCCTTATAAGACTTTTGAGGATAGAAATTGTCAATTGTGTTCAGAACTCAGGAATTTTGCCATCTGACTAAATGTGTACCTATTATATGGTTTGTACAGTAGTGAAGAGGTCCTATTCTTCCAAACAATTTTAGGAGATTACTTCAGGATTTAATTTGTGATCTTAGTTTAATAAAATAAGCTTGTTCTAATATGGATTGCACAAGTAGCAGCTGGAAATATTGGTGATAATAACAATTAAAATGAAGCAGAATTTCAATTTCACCAGGATCTGAAACAGCACTTCAAAGTGGATTGCAGACCCCTTAATTGTCTATCAGAATGGTAAATAAAGTCCATCTTCTCTTAAGGGGTCAGAGGGAGAGAGATAAAAATCATCATCATGATCATCGTCATCTAGATGATACATTTATAGCTTGTGATAATAGATAAATATTCTCCCCTTCAAAGGAGGTGGGGTGGAAGTCATATAAAACCTTGTACACAAGGTATGACATAATGTAACATCTGCATATCTCTCTCTTTAAGTGCTTAAGGGAAAGTGGATTGTACACTGTATAGATTCTATATATCTCTTTCTGCAACATATCTCAGCACCAGAACCTGCATAGCTCCTAAGCTAATACACTGTATATAGTCACTGAAAGTACAATAGTGCATGAGTTCAATTCCAGGTAGCAGGTTCAGATCCCGTAAAAAATCTGGCTTTGTACATCTGACAAATCTCAATAAGGCTGAAACTGATCATGTACTGCCTTCTGGTGGTCTGTACAACTGAAATTACCTTAACTGTGCTATCCTAATGTTGATGGCGAATGCAACTGCAATTCAGACAGGATAGGGACATTTTATTCGCTGAAGGCAAGGCTTCAGGAAAGAAGCATGTGCCCTTAGAGAGCTTCTAGTTCTTTTATTGTAGCCAGTTGAGTCATATCTGCACCAATTCTTATGTATTTTACTTGGGATCTTTATTATAAGAGATCATTTCAGAAAAAAAAAGTGTTAAGAAAGCTGATCAGACAATATGAAAAATTAGATAACCTACCCATTTTAGATTTCAGCTGCAATAGTATCTGCAATACTATGCCAAAAGTTAATTTTCTATAGAGGAAAATTATAATCAACTTTTTAAAATATGTTTAAAAAACAATTTGGATAGGTGCTACTTACATGGGACTGCTTGATGGAAACCAGCTATTTGGGTGGAAAGACTGTTCCATATACGATCTCATCCAGGTGATTTCTTATTATTGATTTAATTATTCAGCAATCTCTGTATCAGCAAATCTGAAATGTGTACAGTATTGTATACTTATGCATTATCTCATATTTATAATAATAATTAACTGCAATTCTTTGAGTAGGATTTTTCTTCTTGTAAAAGTCAGATTGATTCCTAGCAACTACATGGACAAGACCATGCAGATTTGTAGGCAGTAGTTTCCAGAAGTGGTTTGCCATTGCCTTGATCCTAGGGCTGAGAGAGAGTGATTGGCCCAAGGTCACCCAACTGGCTTTCATGCCTAAGGCAGGAGTAGAATTTGGATTTTCTTGCTCCTAGTCCAGTGCCTTAAGCATTAGACTAAACTGGCTCATATAGAGTAAGCTTAGGCAGCGGACTTCTTGCAGCCCTCAGAGACCCACTAATCATGCTACCAACTTTTGGTGGTGCAAATGCTAAAAATCACCATCATTTTTCAGAGGGCAAACATTAAAACAGTTAAGATAGCCTTAGCAGAGATAAATAAGGAATAACCCTAACCCACATCCCAGGAAAAAAGCAGAAAATCCTGGATTTGCCTGTATGATATCTCCCCCACAAAGTGGTAGTTGCTCCCAGGCCATTTAACTGGCCCTATTGTTTGCATAAGATTCTGCTTTGATGTAATAAGAAATATGAGTAGCTTATATCAAATTACATTTCTGGCCTGCTGTTCAATAAATATGCATAAACAATATGCATATTTTAATTTGTAATTATTTTTCCCTTTATGTATTATAGAGTGGAACAAAAGATCTGAGATCCTTAATGTAAGAAAACTTTTAAATTATTTTAATTTTTTGCAAGTTCCTTTATTTCTGCTTGTGAAGCAAAACATACTTTTTGTATGCTGACCAAGAATGATAGTTGGTCATAGTTAAGCCTCCTACCCATAAGGCGATTATTAGAAAATCATTGTAACAATGGTTAAGTCACTGTCTCTGATTAAAGTATTTTTTCCCCTCTTCTGCCCCATCCTGCAGGATAACAGTGCTCTTCTGGTAGTTATTGTGGATGCCTTCTGTGTATCACTGGCCTGTTTCCCACTGGCTGAGTTGACAGTAGAAGATCCTTATAGCTATTCTTAAAGCCGTATGAGGGGAAAAAAAAAAACACCTAAGTTCCTTTCACTGTTCCTTCCCCTTCCCATTCAGGTCTGGAAGACAGTCTGCAACATCACCTATTCCCCAATCCATATCTTAGCAATCCTAGCCAGCCCATAGAATCTTTTTAAAAAATAAAAGCAAAATTGAAGAAGTCAATTTTTAAAAAATCTCTTTAGAAAAATCTTTTTTCTTAGGAAAGCTAATCACATGTTGGAAAAAAAGGCACTAGAAATCCCATCTCTGAAGGAGGAAGTACATATGCTGCAAACACAACTTCAGGGTCTGAAATTGAGCATGAAGGATATTGCCTATGACACAGTTAGTGAAATACTGAAAGGATATACGAGCAAAGGCATTACAAAATGGGTAAGAGATCTTCATAAGATTTTATTGACAGAAATCATATTTCTACCAAACCAATATGGCTTTCATCTTGGGCCACTAACAATCTAGTTCATGTTCTTTCAGTTCGTGTTCCTATTTGAGCCTGCTTAACTGGCAACAGCACAATGAAGTCAAGCAGCACTGGAGACATGATTCAGTGCCACAGCCAGATGCACGGACTTCCCTGTTCTGTGTTTGTATGCTAGCTTTTTGCTACCTGTGCCCCTTGCAGAGTAGCAATCCACATCATAAATGATTCATATGGTGCCACATTTCTGGAAAATTGCGGTCAGAGTTCAAATTTCTTCTTTGAACATTTCTGGCACTTTCTAAATATTCCTGACTTTACAGATGTAATAATGGCTGAATTTTAATTTTACCTTTTATCCATGACAGACTATTGAAAAAACGCTTAAAAAATTAAAGGAAAAGTTGGATGAAGATGATGTTCAGATGCCAGATTATGCACTCAAATCAGCAGGTATTTGCAGCAGCTGTTACTCTCCAAGCTAAATAACTAGATTTTGGAAATCTTTGCTATTCATATATAGGACAGCATTAATCAGTATAAACTATGATACGTAGTTCAATTGTTAAATTAAAGTAAATCTCTTCAGTATCAACTACAATATCTGAAGTCTTCAAAAGCATTTTGTTTGCTCATTTTAATATGCAAGTTTGTAAGAGGTTCACTATGTAACTGTGCAACTGTACATAGTTCTAAATTGTTAGAAAAGTTTCCAGCTTTCCGCTAAAGGACTAAAGAATTACCAGAAAATATTCATAGCCACTGTCTTTGCTAATTGTTTGTTGCACATAAATTGTGACAGAGGTTATATTTTCTGGATTCTCTTTGCTGACAAACAATATACAATAATATACAATAAACAGATCAATGATATTTAATTGTATAGCAATGTAATTCTAGGTGCCAGTATTGTTCAGTCCAGAACCAGTAGAAGCTACCGCCACGATGGAGGGAAATATTTCTGGATGTCATTCATTATACTCCCTTTTGTGAGATCTCCAGACATAATTCTGCAGGTAGAAATAAACATAAAGTATTTTGGGGGCAGTGCTGGGCTTCAGGGTTGAGTGATTGTGGGCTGGAGAACACATTTCTTGACATTTCACTGGCAAGTCTGGCTGGCATCTTCAGAGGCAAACTGAGCAGAGACTGGGCTGTCTTTATAACCAGGTGTCCTGACTTCAGATTGGCCTTTAGCCAAGCTGGTTTCTGATTGGTTCAGGTTGGTGAGGGCTGGTCTCTGACTGGTTCTTTGATTATGCCCGAGCCTCATTGATCATTTTGGGGGTACCAGTTCCTAATTGATTCTTGGTTTGTGCTGGGTTCTGGTTGGTTAGTCTGAGTAGCTGAGTCCTGACTGGGTCCTTGCCAAGCAAGTTTCTGATTTGCCCATTTTTGGGAGCTGATTCCTGTTTGGTCCTGCTTTGAGGAGTATATTGGTGTGGCGCAAAGCATATAATCAGGTTTTGATTACCTTCAGACTTTCTTATTTCTTTTTGAAGTTGTTGGGATGTTTGTGGATCTCAATAGCCTCTCTGTGCAGGTGTATGTAATAGTTTGATATTGTTGACAGCACTTGTGAATCCTTGAACTTTATGATCATTATAGCGCTGATGATTTTTCAGGCTGTCCTAGTTTGCAATGATTCTCGTGTTCCTTCAGTCAGGTGTGGAAACTGCATTTTGTGGTGCCAGGGTATATAGTGGGGCAAAAAAGTATTTAGTCAGCCACCAATTGTGCAAGTTCTCCCACTTAAAAAGATGAGAGAGGCCTGTAATTTTCATCATAGGTATACCTCAACTATGAGAGACAAAATGGGGGAAAAAATCCAGAAAATCACATTGTCTGATTTTTAAAGAATTTATTTGCAAATCATGGTGGAAAATAAGTATTTGGTCAATATCAAAAGTTCATCTCAATACTTTGTTATATATCCTTTGTTGGCAATGACAGAGGTCAAACGTTTTCTGTAAGTCTTCACAAGGTTTTCACACACTGTTGCTGGTATTTTGGCCCATTCCTCCATGCAGATCTCCTCTAGAGCAGTGATGTTTTGGGGCTGTCGCTGGGCAACACGGACTTTCAACTCCCTCCAAAGGTTTTCCATGGGGTTGAGATCTGGAGACTGGCTAGGCCACTCCAGGACCTTGAAATGCTTCTTACGAAGCCACTCCTTCGTTGCCAGGGCGGTGTGTTTGGGATCATTATCATGCTGAAAGACCCAGCCACGTTTCATCTTCAATGCCCTTGCTGATGGAAGGAGGTGTTCACTCAAAATCTCACGGTACATGGCCCCATTCATTCTTTCCTTTACACGGATCAGTCGTCCTGGTCCCTTTGCAGAAAAACAGCTCCAAAGCATGATGTTTCCACCCCCATGCTTCACAGTAGGTATGGTGTTCTTTGGATGCAACTCAGCATTCTCTCTCCTCCAAACACGACGAGTTGAGTTTAGACCAAAACGTTCTACTTTGGTTTCATCTGACCATATGACATTCTCCCAGTCCTCTTCTGGATCATCCAATTGCTCTCTAGCAAACTTCAGATGGGCCCAGACATTTACTGGCTTAAGCAGGGGGACACATCTGGCACTGCAGGATTTGAGTCCCTGGCGGCGTAGTGTGTTACTGATGGTAGCCTTTGTTACTTTGGTCCCAGCTCTCTGCAGGTCATTCACTAGGTCCCCCCGTGTGGTTCTGGGATTTTTGCTCACCGTTCTTGTGATCATTTTGACCCCACGGGGTGAGATCTTGCATGGAGCCCCAGATCGAGGGAGATTATCAGTGGTCTCGTATATCTTCCATTTTCTAATTATTGCTCCCACAGTTGATTTCTTCACACCAAGCTGCTTGCCTACTGCAGATTCAGTCTTCCCAGCCTGGTGCAGGTCTACAATTTTGCTTCTGGTGTCCTTCAACAGCTCTTTGACCTTGGCCATAGTGGAGTTTGGAGTGTGACTGTTTGAGGTTGTGGACAGGTGTCTTTTATACTGATAACAAGGTCAAACAGGTGCCATTACTACAGGTAACAAGTGGAGGACAGAGGAGCCTCTTAAAGAAGTAGTTACAGGTCCGTGAGAGCCAGACATCTTGCTTGTTTGTAGGTGACCAAATACTTATTTTCCACCATGATTTGCAAATAAATTCTTTAAAAATCAGACAATGTGATTTTCTGGATTTTTTCCCCCATTTTGTCTCTCATAGTTGAGGTATACCTATCATGAAAATTACAGGCCTCTCTCATCTTTTTAAGTGGGAGAACCTGCACAATTGGTGGCTGACTAAACTTTTTTGCCCCACTGTATGTGTCCATAGCTACAGGGGATACGATAGACCCTGGATGCTGTGAGCAGGTCTCTGCTCCCCTTGGTGTTCTAGGGATTTCCCAAGTTCTTTACTCTTGCTCCAGATCACAAAGGTATCATCTACATACTGGAACCATGGTGATGGTTTTAGGGGTGCCATCTCCAGTGCCTTTTGTTCAAATTTTTCCATGAAGAAGTTATCTATGACCGGACTCAGGGGCTTCCCATAGCGACTCCCTCTATTTGTTCATAACATTCATTATTTCATTGGAAATAGCACATAGTGAGGCGGTAGTGAAACAGGCTGGTGATGTCCTCAGGGAAGATTTCTTTAATATGCAGTAATGTCTCCTTGATGAGCACATTAGTGAAGAGGGACACCACATCAAAGCTAATCAGTCTGTCATTTGGACCAAGACTCAGCTTTTTCAGTTTCTCAATGAAATCGGCTGAGTCTCTGATCTATGTGTGATTTGTCCAATATATGGTTGCAGGACGGTTGCCAGGTATTTGGCAATGTGCTTTGTGGGGGAGTCATTGGCACTAATGATTGGATGTAATGGCACCTGTTCCTTATGGTTCTTGAGAAGCCCATATAGCTGGGGTGGCAGAGCTTCACTCCTGTATAGATTTCTCTGTACATCAGATGAGAGTGATGAAGTCTTGATAAGGCAGTTACTGTAGTTTTTAGTAGCACTTTTCTTGTGGGATTGCATTTGAGTTTTTTGTAGGCTGTCAGGTCTAATAGATCCTGTAGTTAAATAATACTGTAAAGTATTTTCTTCTTCAAAGAGATTTTATTTCTATATTTTCTTCTCTTGTAATCCATTATGTTTATTTCTTTTTAGTTTCGATCATTATTTACGCTTGTCAAGTCAAGGCCACTAGAAAGGGATTCCGTTTTTTTTTTTTCTTTCAACCATATAAAGCTTGGTGAACTGCATCTACTCTTTTGGCCAGGCTGAGGTCCTTTTAGTGTTTAAAATAAAATGTATTGGCACAGCGATCTGTCTCATCTTCCAGATCTGCAGAGAATAATTCATCAGTAGAGAGTTGGAAAAATATGATTAAAGTCATATAAAGGAAAGTCAAAGCATGATGTTAAAACATGGGAGTAAATAAAACACTTGGATTCTTTCTCTATTTAATTGTGACAAACCATTACTCTTAATGTTGTTTGGGAGAATTCAAATCTTTATTAAAGCTTTCTTTCTTTCATTAGAAGTATTTCAAAGTGTTTCAGCAACAAATGACATTAAAAAATATAATAAACTTTCAATTAATTAAATAGAATCTCAAACTACAGAAACCAAAATGAATAATTGATTTAAATCCTCTTTAATTGACTGAGTTATAGCATTTATAGCAGTAGAATGCATAAAACATTCAAAATTTTGTCTCTCTTTCCTTAAGCCCAGTTACCACCCTGGAAATTGCTGGCCTTTTCCTGGAAGTCAAGGTGAAGCTGTTGTCAGACTAGCCATGGTTATTATTCCAAGAGCTGTTACAATACAACATATCTCCAAGAAAGTCTCCCCCACAGGAGAGACCTCTAGTGCTCCCAAAGACTTTGCCATTTATGTAAGCATCATGTTCTACTTTAGTTACACAATTTAAGGAAAAAGTACCTTGCAAGTTTCATTTCTATTGTTGTTACTGTTTTAGGGACTGAGAGCTTCCTATCTGGATCAGATTGGGATCAGATGCCAAAGGGATGATGTAGAAATATCATTTCATTGGATATTTTTTATATCCCAATCCACTGTATTATTTTATCTTATTTTATCTGATATGGTCATTAGACTAATCAATCAATAAACAAACATACATATTTTTTAGGGAGAGATCTGCTAACATTCAGATGAATAACTTTGATTTCACTGATGCTGTAATTAATTTGCTGAACGGTTGCTGATTAGACACAACTGATTACCTTTATAGAAGATACTAAACTGTAACTCATATTTTATAAATGGCAGTGGCTGGACTCGGGAAAACCCAGATTAACCACATTATGGTACGTGAACCTAAACCATCTATACAAAAGCAACGTTTTGCACAAAGTCTGGTATTCAGACATCTTCACTGTTAAGACTAATCCTGTAACTGCTGAAGCAGAGTCCTTTGAAAGCTTGAGTTTCTTCATTCTGTTTAACAGTGATATGAAATCACTGAGGAAGTAATTTCAGCTTTGGCATGGGGTGCACTTAGTACACTAATGACTTAGCTCTGCTGTTTCTTGCAACCTAATTATAAGGAAGTATGCGATTTCTTGAATATTGTACAAAGTTAATAATGGGGTAGATGAAGAAGAGCAAGCTAAAATCAATCTAATCTAGATGGATTTAACCATCTACTCTAAATTGCCTTAAATCCAGTAATTTGTGTAAGTCTTGTAGTGCTTTCTGAAATGAAATTGACAAAACAAATTGAAGGAGCTATCACTTTATTACGGTACTTCTCTACAGTAAAATATCAACAAGTATTCTAAGAAAGCTACTATGTGGATGGCAAGAAATATAATGGAAAAATCCAATTGCTGTTGAAGATATACTCTGTCTGTGTCTGTCTGTGTGTGTATAGATATACATACACACATACTGTAATCCAATGCATTTCAGACTAAATTAGTCCTTCAGAGGCATTGTATAAATACTCAGCCTAAATTACCACTGCTTTGAGGTTAAAAATGGTTAAATAGAACTAGATATGCTGCTGAGAAATGTGGAATAAAGACAATAAAATTTTTCTTTGTACTTTGGAGTATGAAGTTGATGATAACCGAACAGTTAAATAACTGGTTCTTTAATTAGGATATCAATGCATGATTAATAAGTAGTCAGTAAAAGATGAGCTGTCTCATATTAATGACTTAAAAACGCTTGTCCACAATTTGACTAGATATTTATGTCAGACTTGATTCCTAAACGGATAAAATCTTTCTTTCTTCTACTATTATGGAATACTGTATGATGTCATGACTATTTTCTTCCAAAAGGGACTAAAAGTAGAAAATGAGGAAGAAGGAACCTTCTTGGGCCAGTTTATGTATGACACAGATGGATATTTAATTCAAACATTCCAGTTGAAGGTATGTAGAGGCTGTTGGGAAATTTGCACACAATTTTAATAAACATTGCTGTTGACCAAGGGGACAATTATAGTAACCCATACAGTTAGCATAACTTTATAATCATCATGATTTTCCTTAAGGTTAAACAAAAAACAAAACCTCTTTCTGGAAGGCTGGATATGTGATGATCCTCTTGACATTAAATCATAATCTAGTGGTAAATGGAAGAGCAGTAAGATGCCTGCATGAAATGCCAGGCTTGAGCATTCCCCTCTCTTCTGCATGGGCAGGAGAAGGAATAATCAGAATGTTACTTTGGCAGACTCCTAACATGGCCTATTTACTGGCAAATGAGAAGCCCCATAGCCCCATAGCCCCTGTGTTATGGACCCACTTTGGTTAGCCATAGGTTTCTGAGTGCAAAATGCTGGTTTTAAGCTATAAAGGCCTACATGGCTTGGCTCCTAGGTAGCTTCAGCACCACTCTCCACATGGAATGAACTCATTTGGTGCATGCCACCAACCCCAGCCCCATTTGTTAACAATTTTCCATGTTGGAGAGATTGGGGGCAAGGATTTGCCGACACATTATTTTCTTGCAGCTCCTCTATTATGGAATCGCCCCTACCCTGAGGTCAGAACACCACTCACACTCAAGGCCTTTTAGAAGTTAATCTAAGCAAAGACTTTTCCAGAGAAAATTTGGGGGATGAGTGCATGTTCTTGTTATGTATTATTGCTTTTGTTCTAATGTTGTTTTATTTTCCAAAACTCTTAGGAGTCTATACAGATTACAGTGATATATAAATGATTGAAATAAATAAACTCTGTTTTAATGCAAACCAGAAATTGTAGTTTAAACTAAGAATCTGTTAAGTAAATAGCTTCAAAAAGAATCCTAGCTTTTATGTGCTATCTGCATCTAGCTTGTTCTAGTGAATTTTTTACAGTTTGTTAAATCAGGTACACTAAACCAGGAATCTTTTAAAATAAAATAATGTCATGATTTATTTCTCCTTCCAATTATGTGGGAGGAGGACAGGGAGGGGAGTGCTTGAGGAAACTTGTGCATCTAGGATTATTCCTGTTGTGCGCATATGCTATCTCTATGTTAGTATTCTGTGCACACCAGACATATTACAAGAAAACCATATAATTAAGCTATGGTAGGATTAAAGAATTCTCTTTCTTTTTCAGAATGAATCTTCTGAATTGATGAGCTATGTAAAACTGAAAGTGCTAAGTAACTGGGGCCACCCAAATTACACTTGCATTTATCGCTTTCGAGTACATGGCGATCTATATTCTGTAGATGACCATGCTTGTATAGGAATGAAGCCACAGCAGCTGAATGACAAACCAGTGTAACTTTACTGAGCTTCTGCTTCTATAATTAACATGGAAATATGCAACAATGGCAAGATTGTGGGAAACTGCTTTATTCTCCTTCATTATTGATTATGAAATAGCACGGCTATAATGAACAGAATTTTTAGTTATTTGTCACTACTGATTGCTTTGGGTAGAAGAATAACACATGAAAAATGTACTACGTAGGAAGACTATAAATTATATTTCTCTATGGTCACAGACATTCATTTTATTCCTGAGAAAAGCAACAGAGTTGGCAGTGGGCATGGCATTAGTGGACAAGAACCAGGATTGGCGTCTCTGTTACTTCCCATGCAACTGTACACATTCACAGCTCATACACGTTTATAGGAAGGAAGTTGTGTAAAGAGCAAGAATTAACTCTTGCTGCATGCCATCTTTCTCAAGTAAACTGTGCCACCCTGGCCTGTCAGAGATTTGGGATGCCGGGGGGGGTGTGTGTATGCGAAGCACGACTGCAAATGGAGGTGGTGGTGCACAGAGAAGGGCATAACTGAATGCCATTCAGAACTATTAGTGGCATAAGAATGAAGGGAGACTCTAAGCAGGGATCAGTCTGCCTCCTCTTCAAGGAAACTAAATTTATTTTAGCCTATACTGCAGCTATTTGGCAGCTGTAGGAAGTATTCTATAAAATACAAGCATGGCTTTGCCAATACTGAAGGATCCAAGGACTATATGTGCTATGGAGATTGCTCATATATTACTTCAAATTTGTGGAGGGAACTTGCTGCTTAATCCTCCAATCATGCACAGATATACATGTTACTATTTTTTTTAATCCTTTTTTTTAATCATGTCCAATTGTCAGAGACTGCCTGGACAAGTGCCTGAGGTTTTCTTGGGAAGGTTTTTCAGAAGTGATTTGCCATTGCCCTTTTCTTATGGCTGAGAGAAAGTTACTGGCCCAGGATCACCCAGCTGGCTTTGTGCCTAGGCGGGACTAGAACTCATGGTTTCGCGGTTTCTAGCCTGATGCCTTAACCACTACACCAAACTGGCTCTCCATACATGTTATTAAGGTCCAAGAAGCTCAGGGTAACTTCTGGGTAGCTATGTAGAGGACTATATTGGTAGTACTTCAGTGATTCTATCACTTTTGTTGGTAACAACAAATATAACTACACATTAAAATCTCTCAATAATATTTTTAAAATCTGGCAAATAACTAACCACTTTTTTCTACACGAGGCATGTTTCTTGCAATTTGGTTATAAGAAGTCTGAAAGCACTTAAGGTTTTTGAACATCGGGGTAACATGAACAGCAATCCAATGCTAAAAAGTCGTGCAATACAATCTTCTCCCAGTTATTACTGCTACATTTCAAGGCATTTCAGTAAGATCTGCATTAAAATAGCAGGGCAGAGCTCCATGATTTATAATTGTATCTCATATTAACATATCTCAGGCCATACATTTGATTATCATCATGAACTATCTGGTATGAAAACACTTGGGCCTCTTTTTCAAGGCTACATTAACATCTGTTTTTCCAATGGGCTGGCAGAAAAATATGCCAGCATAAATTCCAAACCTTATTCTTCCTCAGTGATATGACTAGCCCCTGGTACTGTTCTTATAGATTTATGTGGGGCAATCTTAGAAAAACAATTGGTGGATTCAGTTGGCTTCATTTCCTCCCACCAAGGGACACCTATCAGTGGGGAAAAAAGTCTACTAATTAAACTTCCTAAAGTGGGGCGGAGCTGGGGAACAAACCAGATTTTAGCCATCTCTCAAAACCAAGATATCTGATCATCTCTCTGGCTCTCTTATTCTGCGTATATATGAATGAGTGAGAGAGACTTCATCTTGTGAATTGCTGGGGGTGGGGTGGGTAGGTGCTGCTCAATGAAGCAGAGAGCTGATTCTGCTTTACTGGCCAGCCCTCATGGCATGATCCACAGCCTTCCCTGGTGAATGCCACAGCAGCAGGAAATGCTCTCTTCACATACTGCAAGGCAGTCCCTCCTATTGCCCTTCCTGCATGCTGAATCAGTACTGTACACCACTGCCAGCTTCCTTGCAGCTACAGTTTGCCAGCTCTCTCCTTATTGCTGAGTGATGGGGGGAGCAGCAGGCCATGGGGCAGAGGTTGGTATGGAAAAAAGAGGTACCAAGTGTTTCCTTAGAGGAAGCGCATCATTTGATTAAATACAGGCAGATGCCTGTTGTGAATTAAAATGTTGGCCACTTCCCGCTCCAACTGAGCTATATAATGTGGCCTTTATTTTCCCCTACCTGGCATACTGAAATGCAGCTGGTTGATGCAAGAAGCTTTCTCTCTCCTGACAGACACACACACACAGGAGGAAAAAAAATTACAGTGATGCTTCCCAAGAGCCATGGAAAGATGGGAACAGGGAAGTGAAACATCACGTTTTGCCCAGGTGGTGGTGAAATTGCTGTGGAACCAACCACCACCATCAAACTTTCCTAGTGAGTCTTTACTGGGGCTGCTGTGCAGCATGGAACTAGTTCATTGGAAGTAAACCAATATTTCTAGAGCATGTGTACTGCTTAACTGGCCTTTTCCACAGTGCTGGTCAAATATTAAACAGGCAGATGTCTTTCCTGTAGCCTAAGCCAATATGGCTATGGAAGGCAGTCCCCAGCACCTGGATGGGACAAAGCATGGTCAAAGGGCCTTAAGTGACCAACAGATGCAGGAGTTGGGCAGATCCCAACCGTTGATTACATCAGTGGGCACATGACTGTGTCCGTAGACAAAATTGTGTCAGAAGAGGGATAGTACCACTTTAAAACTGGAGCAGCTAAATACAATTTTGAGCTGCCTCTGCAGTGGATTCCTTACAAATGAGGGCATCTTTGTGGTGCAATTTAAAGGGGTACAAAGATGAGCCCTTTGAGCCTGTTGTCTGTCAGTTGTGCTAAGGGTTAGCTCTTAAAATGTATTCTATCCTGGAGTTACTGAAAGGCAGGTGAATGTAAGTGTTCATTTCCTGCTCACTGGTGTACAGGTGTGAGCATTATCTTGTTTTTGCAGATCAACCTACCCCTTCTTGAGTTCTGAAAGGAAAGGGTGAAACAATATTAAGTACTTTGGACACTTAAAAATGGGGCCATAATAAAAGATGGAGCAAAACAGGCCAGAACAGGAATTTTTAAAATAAAAATTATGTCTTATTGAATGGAAAGTATTGAAGGTAAATAGGAATATTTAATGTTTTAATACTGTGTATTTGTTAACTGCGGCTACCATATCTGGACTGTAAAAACAAAGAGGCATAATCAACTTTAATTATTTGCCGTCATCCAGTGTTTGTATGGCGTTTTCCACTCCAGACGTGGTAGACATACTGTAGTAAGATCTGAAAGCTTAGGTTACGCCTTCTGCGAGCCCACTGGTGATGGCGCTGCTGCTGTCCGCCGGTCGGGTCTGCGAAAACTTACCTGATTTGCGGGGATAAACCTGGAGTCTGTACTCATTCTTTTAGAGCGCAACCTTTCCAGACCGCCAACAAATCAAAAAAAGGAAAATGAAACCAGAAACAAAAATGGGCACCAGCGACGCCTCAGTCCGGATTCCGGTTTTCATCGTAGATCTAAGAAATGGTAGTCTTTTCAAGATCAGAGTTTGACTGTTCAGGGATCTGCAACCCTTCCGACCCCCCACCGAAATCTGCTGGCAGAGAAGGGACTTATAAAACCGACTCCACCGACGCAAATGGAAAAAAGAAGCCACGGTGAGACACGGATCTCTGCGGCGCCTTTGCGTAAACTCCGCACCACCTGCCATTGAGGCGCTCAAACGGGAACCGGAAGCGCTTTTTCTCCCTCTTTCTCTATGGTTGACGGGCTGGAGGAAGACTACGCCGGCGAGGGGGGTGCTTTGGCGCTGGAACTGCTTCTGTCATGCGGTTTCGTGCTAAGATTATAGACGTTGGATGTCTCAATCATTTCAGTCGTGAGTAGAGTATGTGAAAAAGCCTTCAGCTCAGCTGGAAAGAAAAGCGTTGGAAAGAGAATTCTCAGCTTCCCCTCCCCTCCCCTCCCCCGTTTCTTTTAACGGCTGCCCACCTGATTTTGCAAGTCTTTAAAGAGTGGCGTTTCTTTTCCGTCAGAAGAATATGCTTCCTCTGAGGGTAGTGGGGCCTTCACGGGAGATAAAAGGCCTTCTGCTGGGAAGGGAAACAGAAACGTGGCTGCTCAGTATTTGAAATAAAGTGTTTCAAAGAAGGTTTATGAATGGCACCCTTTTATTATTGTTTGGTACTCAGTCTGTTCCACACTATAGAGGAGGCTAAATGGGATGAGAGATTCAGAGCTGCCAGATGAAATGGATTAACTTCAAGCAGATACACATTCCTTCCAGTGTTTTGCTTCCCAGAGCTTGCTGAGCTGAAATCGAACAAGCCGTATGGATACTCAGGCAGTATGTGTAGTGCAGGAAGAATCTTGTGTTTTCATTCTGCTCTGGGAGAGGAAAAAATACACACGAGAAAGGGGTTTGTTTTTTCTGGGACACTTGACCAGTTGCAGCCTATCTATCTGTAATGAATCTATTAATACTGTGTTACTTCAAAGCCTGTCTTCTTTTTTCCTCCATGGTTTGCAAACAGTGAGTGAGAGATAAGGCATCTGCTCTAAATTCAGTAAGAAAGGAGAATTGCTTGATAATTATATCAATAAAATCAGTAACAAAATTCACAATTACGCATTGGTAAGCAAACAGCTGAAAAACAATACAATGATTAGAAATTTGACCCCAAAGCTTCTTTGTTAATCTTACAGAAGTGTAATGTTAATGTTTTAGTGATGGGACATTACTGGAGTCCAGTAAGTTTTTAATGCCACTTCCAAGCTAACCCTAGATGTGCCTGTTTTGGTAATAGAGTTTCACCTCCTGTTCTTGTTTGAATCAAGACTCTGTATGAGATATGGATAGAATCAAGATCTCTATATTATATATGGATAGATTTTAGGAGGATATGTTGTAAACTGTACTGTCTTTCCAGGTGTGATAAACACAATTGCCAAGTTAGCTAAAACCTGTACCCTACGGCTTACTTTGGATAAGCTTTACTTCACCCTCAGTGACAAAGTAGCAAATGGAGGTGTTAGCATGTGGTGTGAGCTTAACCAGGTAAGAATGCGAGGAAAAAAATTACATTAAAGATAGCAACCTATGAAATCCATTTGATCTAAGTTAGAACTTGGTATCAAGCAAAGATGTATATTTCTTCTTTCATTCTGAATATACGTTCCTGACAAAGAATTGTGTCTGGTAAAAGGCAGCAGAATCATACATAATAGTAAGCAGCAACTGAGTTCAATGAATCCTGAGGTACTTTCTCTATATTGTCATGTATTTTAAGAGAATAAATATAGGAAAGCTGCTGAAAAAAATGCTAATTTGCTTCTCCTACAATGTAGACTATGTTGTTACAAAATATCAAAAATAGAGATAGAAATAAATGAACAGGAAGACAGAAGACAAGCAAAGATGTAAGTTGAATTTGGGCTAATTAACAAACTAATGATCCAGAAGGTCTGGATGATGTCCAAGAAATGCTGGAAGGTTATAATAATTAAAAGGTTACAAGAAGAATAGTTTTAGATAGTATCATCCAAATAAGTTATCCAAATAACTTGATAATGATGTTGTGAACCGAGCAGAAAGTGGTGAAAATCCAAAGAAAATCCACAGGTCAAAAACTTCTCACTATGAGTGTACCCGAGGCACAGAGGGGGAGATTGCTGGAATCCTGGCCTCAACAATCAAAACGAATTGCTGAAAAACTACCACAAAAGTAATACAGGTGCCAGTAGGGAGAAACCACTGAAAACAATCTAGAATCCTAAAAAACCTGGGAATCAAAAAAGATTTGGAGAAACAGAGCAACTGCTATGTGATGGTAACAATCTTTCTGCACAGCCATGATTGCAACCAACGGTACCAAGTTGACAATAACATAATGGAGGGTGAGCTTGAAGCAGCTTTCGTCTCCCATTCTCAATTACCTCTCCAAACACTTATTTCTTGTCACTGCAGATTGGCAGCACATTTGCAGAAAATTCAGAGAGGAACTGATGGTCAGTGGCTTGCAGGTTATGTACATCCCTGATCTAGAAATGTACTTAGTCTGTGTATCTGCCAGCAGAGTAATTTAATTCAGGATTGAATAAAATATTTAGATGAGAGATCCTTTTTATTCAGACTGGAAATCTTTATTTGGGAAAAATATATTCTATTAAACTATAGAAAGGATTACAGTCCGAATATATTATACCTGGTTCTGAGGCTTGATTGTGAGTTGGCAAGTTTTCAACAAATGAAAGCTTTAATGATTATTTTGCAAAAAATATTGTTAGTGAAATCTCTCAGTTGCAACCCATACAATTCTAAGTGTGTTAGAAAGTGCGTTAAAAAGTTATAACATGCTGTGGGTTCTTATTATTATCTGGTCTGCCTGTAGGTGTGTGTAAAGTAATGCCTTTGACCATACTGAACTTTGTTTGATAGTTCATACAAAGTAAAATCACAGGATTACATTCATGAACATGGCAGCTACCTTACTGGTACAGTTCCCCTATCAGAGCAAAAGCTAAACCATACAAAATAACTTTTAAATGAAACCCAATATTAATAGCATTCAGTGTTATCAGCATCTCTATTTTCTAATATTGTTATTCTAGGGGAACTTCTTTGATGAATTCCAGATGGAAGGTGTTTCTGCAGAAAATAATGAAATTTATTTAGAGCTGGCATCGGAAAACTTCTCCAGAGCCTTTAAAACTGCTCAGAATGCCAAGGCAGTGAAAATCAAATTAACGAATAAGCATTGCCCTTGCCTTACAGTAGCTGTGGAACTGGTGAGTAGAGAAGTATCCTAAGTCTAGTGTCAGTCTTCCTATCAAAGGAGAACTGCCGTATATTCAAGTGTTTGGCCAATAGTAAAATGGACACTCATGTATAAATGTTCATGACACAGTAGCTTCTTTCCTGCATAACTTTCATGCAGGTGTCTTCGTATTGTTGAACTTTGTTATATTTGCCACTGTTATTGTGGCATATTAGCTATTTGAAGTCCCCAGGTTCACTACATGGCACCAAGGTGAAGGGAAAATAATAGCTTTTCAGTTTCAGCTAAATTGGGGTACTGATGCTTTGTTACCTCCACATGAGGATTATCTTAGGCCATTTACAATTTACAGAAAGCATGTATAAAGAAATGACAATATAGACTCAAGGGAAATCTGCTATGTCTTTCTGCATAATTTAACTTCTTAAAGAACAGAAATCTGCATGTGGAGATGGTGGCTATGAAGAAATGAATAGTGGGTTCAAAGCATATTTGAGTGTCTTGTAGTGTAACCAAATTGTCCTCTGAGTTTCCAGGTAGCAAACTTTCAAAATTTAATTTCTACGACTTTGAAAGTTAATTTCCAGGTAAATTGGCTGTAGAGATTTGTCTAGACCTCTGGCCCAGAAAAACTTTCAGAAGAAAATGAATGAATGATGGCCATGTTTCATTATAACTATCCATATATGATTGAAGAGGGGAGATAACTTTATGGTGCCAGTTATTCACTGGCTTGAAAATATGATGTTCCTTACAGTTTATGAAGGAGTTACTTACTGATATAAATTAGGTATGGATGGATGATACAGTGAAATGCAGTCATCCTTTAAATAGCAGCCAAATATTACCCTTTTGGTCATTTGAGGTGTTTTCTTTCTTCTAGCCTTCCTTGTCAGGCAGTAGTCGCATTGTGACCCATGACATTCCTGTAGGGGTTATTCCAAGAAAGCTGTGGAATGACTTCAGAGAACCCAGGGTGCCCGACTTTGATGTAAGTAACTTTTAATTTTCACAGCATTGAAATTAGACTTTAAAAACAGTTTTATTTAGTTTCTTTTCAATTGTATTCTTAATTTTTTTTCTTTAATTTAGAAGTCCATATGGTTAATCATACTGAGGTTATTTAAATTTATAAAATTCAATTTAAAACAAATTGAGGTTATTTAAATTTTTAAAAAGTTGCATATGCTTCAGATCTTAGTGCAGCAAATTTCTTCCTTATTTTTCTGACATAGCTATTAAAATAAACATCCCTTTTTGTTCTTAGCATTTATGTTTTTTGATTTGATACCAGTGACAATTTTCATCTGGGCTCTTTCCAATATTTTATGTCATTTCTGCATTCACTCCTATGCATCAGACTATAGAGGTCCTTCCAAATGGAAAACTGTATATACAATCCAAGGTCTGATCTCCCAAAACATTACCCATGGCACTGAAGAGTAGCTTGAAATCAAAAGCCAAACTAATCATAGTCACAATTATGTCAAAAGGAAAAAACAGAAGAATCTCAGTGGAGAAACTACACTTCTCATGTTCAAAATTCCCAACAACAAGCTAATTCTCAGACAGGGGGCATCGAGACCCTTGCATTACTCAGTTGGCTTTCTTTAAGCCTTTTCACTGAGTTACTAGTCTTAATACAGTTAGTTAGTACTTGTTAAGCCAGAACTGGAACACTTTTGTGTAGACTTTATTGCCAAGGTGCCTGAGTGTGTTGTTCACATGATCTAGGTGGTTGCTCAGAGTATTGAGTCAAGTCTGGATTCTGGCTCAAGTCCTGAGCCAGAATCAGCTCAATTAGTGCAGGTAGCTGAGGAGAATCCTTCTCTAAGGAGTTGGCCTGAAATGACGCCATGGTACAACAGAAATACTTACTTTGACCCAAAGCAACTTGATCCAACATTTCTGTTTCATAAAGCCAAATGTGAATTAAACAGGACACTTTTCTTTAAGGTCACAGGAGAGGAAGATTTTCAACTTTGCTGGTCTGTCCTTCCCTACATCTAGAATTCACATTTGAAGAATGATGCAGGAAGGAAAGGAGATATATTTGATAGTATGGCCTCATTCACACATCATGCTTGGCCATAGCTTAACCATAGTTTTTTTGATTAAGCTACATTTGGGTGAGTTCACACAAACCATATATAATTCAGTCATTGTACTAAGCCATAGAATGTCACTTGGTTCTAAATTAGTTTAATTCTCCATGGGGTAATTTATCATATTGGAAAGTGTATTATCACTAAGGTATTCCTAGGTCATCTAAACTAGAGTGCTACCGATCTGGTTTTCTAGGTCAGTATTTATCTACCTGTGCTGAAGACCATGAAAAGTGTTGTGGAGAGAATGAAAAATCTCAGCAATTCTCTTGTAAGTTACAATATGCTTAATTGTGAAGGAGTACTTGGGAAGAGAGCTACACATAGTTGAGTTGCATTTCTACTGAATTGTTGCAGAATTCTGGGCCATACTATTTTAAGATGTTTATATAATCACTAATTGTGTAAATTGCTTTTTCAAAATAAATTACAGATGAAGCAAATCCATTTCAGGTTGCACCATGGTGGGATTAGGGAGGCTTTAATCTTTTCGTTTTCTCTCCTTTTGGTTATATGACCGAGGCTGCTTTGCCACATAATGCTAACTGGATTTGGTTTGAAATTGGCTTCTCTCCAGCTTGTTGAGTCTTGCAAATGAGCAAAGCCATCAAGTCTTGCTTGGCTGATATCTGACTGCAATCTGACATGTAAACTTACATATTTGATATTGAATGCTTGCCAAGATAATATCAGGGCTGTGCAGCGCTTACAATTCATTAGGGAAAACATGCTTCAGCTGGAAACTCCTTAAACCAGTTGTGTCTTTATCATGCTGCAGAGGGCAGCTCTGTGGTTCTGGGAAAAGATGCAGTTGCATTAAAAGGTGGTACAGGAATGCCCCTTGCATGCTGTGAAGCACCTTTACTCCTTTGAATTTTAAGTGCTGGATAGTACCAGCGTAAAGTATATAGAGAAACCTACCAATTCCTAAACAACTGTAAAGACAGGACAGTGGGATTTGCTATTTTTTGCAAATGTTTGAACTCACACAATACCTCCATGATAATTCTCATGTTGGCTAAAATGATAGTGGTCCAAATGATCTTTGGAGAGTGAAAGATTTTGCATTACTGTCTAGAGTGGAAAATATTTTTGGACTAGCAGCCAAATTTTGAAATGTTAAGAACATCTTGTGGGTATTCTCATTCAAAGGTTGGCTGACATACTAAGTATGGTAAGTCACAAAAATATTTACTGGAAGGCAGGTTAGTGAGTTCATCCTCACCTTTATTTCTAGTCCTCAGTTGTCTTTTTTTCCAGGCAAATGGGCATCTTCTCAAAGAAAGCACTTTTCGGCCACACCTCGTTTTTATTTTTCAAAAATGCTTATGGAGCCTATCTTGTGTACATAAATAACATTATGCTAGTGACTGGTGCTTTATTTTTTCATCCAATCCCCCCCCTCCCCCGGTTGGCTAAAAGAATCTTAATTGCCAACAATTAAAATAATCTAAAAATGTGAATTAAAAGAATCTAAGTTAAAATCAAATGGACAGAAAGCTTGCAAACCATAAATGCTCATAGATTTGCCTACCTATAGGCTACAGAATAAAGTGATCCTTAAGAGTATCTGGCTTGGCTATCTTAGTTTTTAATTATCTTACAAATATTCAATACTTTTGTTTTTCTTTTGCATATTTATCAGATACGTTTTAAACTAGTTGGAGTGGAATTAGGCTGTTCAGACACTTTCCATCTCCTATAGTCTGTAGTTGGTAGGGGATGAGTATAACCATGGTGAAAAAGAGTTCACTTGTTGTTTTAAAATTAAATATAGGTAATACAAGCAAATCTAAATGGAGAGATGAAATTGAAAATAGAAACTGATCTAGTGTGTATTACAACTCACTTTAAAGAGCTTGGAAATCCTCCATGGGGTAAGCGTTTTACTTTTTTTGTCAGACCTTGAGAGATTTCATAGGTCTTTACGAATAAAATAGTACAGTGAGGCTACAAGTGTTTTACTAGGAATATAATCCCCTTGAAAAGAGAGGGAATTACATCTGTGTGCAGCATTGAAGAATTCTGCATATGACAGAATTGTGGAATTGATAAAGAGCACAAGGATCATCTTCTCCAGCCTTCTTGAAAGGAACAAGGCTCCCCTCATCCATGATCCTATCATAAATAAGGTAGCCAACCTGGCATCATAATAAAGTTGAGTGGGCTTAGAGGAGGGTGTCTCCAGGGGTGTGCTGGGGCTGACTTGCACTGGCTCCTGACAGCAGATTGTTAAAAGTTTCTGGAATTTTGTGATTCCAGAGTGATTGAGAGCACAGCTGAGCCACTATCCCTAGCGCACTGATCAGCTGTTCAGCTAGCACTATGGTGGCGGCAGCAGTAATGGATCCAGCCCAGCATTTACCAGCACACCACTGGTGTTCCCCTTGTCTGAAATATGCTCACCTGGTACCAGCTGTGTTCCTGAGAGGATGGGGATGCGGTTGTCATCTGGAAAGCCACATCTTGGCCACAGCTGGTTGGATGTGAGATTCTTTGTTTGAAGTTGGGATCTGGGGAGCAGTTGGGTTTGTTGCTACTGTACCAATATTTAGTTGTCAGTGGTGGGCTGCCCTTGACTGGAATAGGTCAGATGGAGGCTGGACAGCCATCTGTTGGGGCTGCTCTAAGTTGGACCCTCACCTTAAGGGCCTTTATTATTGCATCTATATATTTATGTATTTACAGGTTGTCCTCGCTTACCGATGGTAATTGGGACCCAGAACTCCATCACTAAATGACATGGTTCTAAGGCACGACATCATGTGACCATGCGAACTTATGAAGGCAGTTCTGGCAGTCCCAGTTGTCGTCGTTAGGTGAATCCCCCACGGTTACCGCATCCTGCGGTCACGTGATTGCCATTTTGCAACCTCCTGCTAGCTGCCCCATTGACTTGGCTTGTCTGAAGCCGGCAGTGAAGGTCGCAAATGGCAATCACGTGATCAACAGTCACTGAACAAGTGGAAGTGAAGCAAGGCTTACCTGTATTTTGCAATATTTGTATACCAGCCCAGTCATAAATGTCTGAATGGTGCACAACGAAGTGGTGAAACAACATACAAGAAACCACCAATGTTTTCACTCAATTTATGACGTGCCCATGTGATATGCTGCGTTGCAACATTGACAGCAGCTGGCTGGGAAGGGAAGGGAAGGGAAGGGAAGGGAAGGGAAGGGAAGGGAAGGGAAGATTTGGGGTATGTAACCTTATAATTTTTAAAATGCTATGGAATTTCCTTGCAGCTAACCTTACAAGCCTGGGTGAAGATAACAAAACACTTCCTGTTTTGAATTTTAGTATCTAGGGATGGTTCTCAAAACCCCACTCAGGAAAGGGACCCCATGAGTATGGCTGAGGCACGCATTGACATCAAGAGGCTTCTCCAGTTCCTTGCAGGGCAGCAAGTCAGCCCCACAAAAGCACTGTGTAGTAAGTATTCCTTTTTGGGCTAGCATTTTAATGAGTTTAACCATATACATAAATAGAGTTATATAAAATACTTGAAAGAAATTGTCCTTTCTTTTCTGTAAAAAGAAAGCATCTGATTGTTCATTTACTCAGGCTGAACCAATGGAGTCCAGTGGCATAAGCAGGGTCAGTTCTGGTCAAATGTCCATTGGGTAGCCTCCAGATCCAAGACTTTAGCAGTCTGGCGAAGAGCCATGCTGGGTAGAGGATTATTTGTCATGCCACCATAAATCAATAATTACATTTTGGCTGAATTCTCTCCTGCTAATAGATGACTCCAACAAACCTTAAGAGAACTGCCACCCCGTACGGTTCTGGATTATTATTGTCGGATACGTCTTGCTCTGCGTGCCGCAACCTCAGTTTGCAATGCAGCCGTTGTGGTTCTTTTGGCTTTTTTTTCCTTTCAATTTTTTTCCTAATTTTTAAAGATTCCATTTGATAGTATGTTTACAGGAGCCAGTTAACAATTCCTTGACCATCGCTCCTTGCTCTATATCTTTTCTTCTTATTTACTGTTCTATGGTTTAAAATTTTTGTTTTGTTCCAACAAATACTGTGCAGAACTGAAAACCTGAGAGTTTCCTTCTCTCTGATGAGACGGAAATTCTTCTGTTCAAGTGCTGAGAGAGGCTTTAACCCTTTCCAGTATGCTGCACCCCCTATTGAACAGGAAGCACTTGACAGTAATTTCCATCTTTCACTTTGGGTCTTGTTCTTCTTTAAAATATGGATTGTGTCTTGCAGATATTGTAAGTCAGAGAATTGTTCATTTCATCCTGCTCCATGAGGACGTCTCCCTTCAATATTTCATTCCAGCCCTTGCATGAATTGAAAAGTCATCCCAGCTTATATCTTCGCTGTTGAAATAGGTCAAAAAGAATGAAGGGAAAGATCCTTGCTCTCTGTTAAAAATCTATCTTATCACCAATTTCTCTGTCTCTGTCTCTGTCTCTCTCTCTCTCTGTGTATGTATAGAACATTTTTTAAAAATTATAAATAGAATTGGGGAGGGAAATAAGTAAAGAATTAAAGAAATAAACTGAGCCATTTGATTTTACTTGCATAGGAATAATTGTTCTTTCCAAAAGCTCATTTCTCAGTTTGAAAAACACTGATGATTCATGAAACTACTGTCAAATAACTACTCTAGGAATATGTAAGTGTTAGGAGAAAGAGTGTCCCCTACCCAAAAGTAAGAAAAAATATTGGTGCAAAATACTTACGTAGTGAAATCTTGTCTAATGGATTCAATAAAGCAATCCTCTATTGAGGAGATAATGCTGAATTGGATAGTAGGGTACTACAGAAATTTGACATTTTGATGTCATCATACAAATGAAGCAAATTACATCCTTTGTATAATTTCCATGCAACAAACGTATAAAGTGGAGTAAATATCTGCTGCAATGTCTGCAAATGATGTAAATTGCAGCAGAAATTTGGTCCACTGCGAGCAAGTCTGTTGCATCAAAGTCTGATAAAACAAAGTGAATATACATTTATGAATATATTTAATCAATTAAACAAATATAGACAAAGACATCATTTAGGACAAATGCGTATGAAACGTCATACATATTTTTGCATTAACCTTAACATTAGAAAGTGAAGAAAATAATGGATGAAATAAACTTTAGAATGGAACCAACAGAAATAACTAAAATTGAATTTGGCAGGTTAACTCCTAGGTAAGAGTACTGTGATGGAATGCATCTACGAGGAGGAGAGTGATGTGGGAGATCAAGGCTATCAGGAGGGAGGGGTTGCATTCCAGGAGGGGAACAAGAGACTGTATAATCCTCAAGGGGAGTGTGGGAAGCAAAAGAGGTTGAGGATAACCACTCCCTAGAATCTCCCAGGGTATATCCACTAGTTGCTGTAGTATAGATTGAGTTTGGCAAGATTCTGTTTATAAGGTGTAAGCAAATAAAGGAACTATACTCAACTGAACTGTTTCACCGTTGTTCTTGGGCTGGGCCTGTCATCAGTCTTGCCAAACTCAATCTATACTAGTGGTTAAGCCAAAAATCAGACTATTTAAAATCAGGGAATGTATGTATAAGTTTTTACTTTAGTTTGTGCTGTTTTTATTATTCTATTCTTATTGTTTCTATACATGCGTTTAGAATATCTTCAGAGGAAATAAAGTAGATTCCTCTCAGCCATCTATCTTGAATGTATACAGAATTAGCTGACAGAACATAAACTCTTAAAGTAATCATCAAACATCTCTCATCCCTGCATGCTCTCCTTTGCTGGATACAAGCAAACACTGTTATAATAGTGAATGAACAGGCTACACCCTCCCACTCTCAGAGGCTGCCTGGCAGCCCCTCATGCCAGGCTGGCTCAGACATTCACAGACTTTGAATATACATCTTCAGGAAGCATGACATTTGTCACATCAGCAAAAGGCAATTTCCCCTCAACCCTTTCCTCTCTAGGACAAAGAGCTTTTTCTTTTTTCTTTTCTTACTAGATGCAGCACTCCAGGGGTAGGCAAATGAGGAGAAGCTGGCTATCTGGGCTAATACTCAGTAGGGTCCAGAGAAGCAATGAGAAGGTTTTTGCATTAGGAAACCTGTTTGGCTCTAACAAATAGAAAAGTAAGTGTAAGCAGGAAGCTATGTTCAAATTTTAATGTTTATGTGACAGTGTACTTAAGTTTACTATTCTGTCCTGGGGATTTTTTTTCTGCATAAGAGTTTCTCTACAAGAACCTCTACAACTCAGATACCTCTAAATGAAGGGCAGATCAGTTTCATCTTTGTCTATCTAGCACCTTATATTTTTCTGCCATTAAATCATTAGATTTTAGATCATGTATAATAAAAGATAGTTCTACAAAAAAAATTTCTTTTAATATTCTAACAAGCCTAGTAAATACAACTCTAATATCTGGAGCATCCACTACATCAGATCAAAGAAATATTCGACTGAGTATCACTTCCAGTTGGTTTGATGTGGACTGTGTCACAGCTAAGAAAAAATTAAGAGCTCTATATTTAGCATACAGAAAGTCTAATTTACAACAGCCTTCTTTAAGGTATTATGAGTTGAAGAAAAATTATACTAATATGTCAGAAGAAACAGAAAGCAGAGAGAGATTCCTGGTCATTATTAATAAATGCTTCTCTGTATAAAGACTACAAAAATTTTGGAAATTAATTTCCAGGGCTTTCACTGCTCCCTTTGTTCCGGATTGCTGTATACCATCCAAAACCTGGGAAAAATACTTTAAATCAATGTTTATGGAGCAGGAGCAATCTGTCACGAATATAGCAAATAACATTAAAGTTACTTACCTTTCCACAGTGGGAATCAGTACTAGAGGAAAAGATTATTGACCTTATATCAAAAGTAAAATCTGGCAAGGCTCCTGGCCAGGATAATATACCCATTGAACTCCTTAAATAAACTCTAGATTGGTGGGACCCCTAATTAGCGGCCCTATTCACTGCAATAGATAGCTCTGGTTTAATTCCCTTGGGCTGGAATAGGGCTATAGTAGTCCCCCTATAAAAGAAGGGAGATATAGAAAACCCTGCCAATTATAGGCCAATCAGTTTGCTATCAGTCCTGGGAAAACTTTATGCAAGACATTTAAATGAAAAATTAACTTCTTACCTTGAGGAGCATTCTGTTTTAACAAATGCTCAGGCTGCTTTTAGAAAAGGCAGGTCAACAATTGATCAATGTTTTGTATTAGCCTATCTGGCAAGAAAATACTCCATTTTCCTGAAAGATAAATTTTTTGCTCCTTTTATAGATTTTGAAGCCATTTTTGACTCTGTTAACAGAACCAAACTTGGGGTTAAATCAGAAAATTTGATTCCTGACAGGTGTCTTACATACCTAATACAGGCACTATATCAAGATAGTAAAATGCAAGTTAAATGCAACAGAAAAGGTTCACTTATAGACAATATTACAATGAATAAAGGAGTGAGACAAGGTTGCATCCTGGCCCCTACACTATTTAACATCTATCTCAATGATGTGGAGACCACATTACTTCAGGTTGAAGGCCATTGTCCATCATTAGCCAAAAGGAAAATTTGTGCTTTGTTGTATGCAGATGATGCTGTCCTTCTTTCACTTGCTAGATTGGGCCTGAAACACCTACCTGAGGCTCTAGTCAAGTACTGCCAAGAAAATCAATTACAAATTAACTACAATAAAACAACAATTTTGGTTTTTGAAAAAAAAAGTTACTGGAAAATTCAAGATCATATAATAACACAAGTAGAGAATTTAAGTTATCAGGGCATTTTATTTAACCATGCTCTAATACTTCTGAAAGCAAATCTACTATGACAGCCTTGCTTTGATGTTTTTATTCAAATTTTATTTTAATAATATTTTTTTATTCAAAATTATTATTTTATTCAAACTTATTACTGTTCCCTCAGTAATAAAAGTTTTTAATGCCAAAATTGGACCGCAAATCTGGATCACATTTGCTAATAACAACATAGCACAGTTGCAGGCAGAATTTTTAAAATCTCTTTAAAGTGTCCTAAGCTGTATTCCAAATTCTGTTATTCTCTAGGAAACTGGGCAATGCCTTTTGAAAACAAAGGCCCGTTAAGCACTATTAAGTTTTGGTTGCAAATATATGTTTTTAAAAATAAGGAAGGATTGCTTCAGGAAATTATAAATTAATCTTTTGTAGCTATGTGGTTTAAACAAGTGACTCAAAAGATAAGTCAGATTGGCATTGATCCTGATTATTTATTCTCCAGGGGTATTTCATCAGCATTTCATTGTATCAAACAAAGGTTATAGGATAATTCAGTACAGAAATTAATAGCTAAAGCCAAAGTATTGTGCTCACCTGTAACTTCTGGTATTTATTACAGATATATTTTTCAACTACCTAAATATTTGGATAGCTTAGATATTTAAGTAAATACAGAATAGCTTTTTCAAAAGCCAGATTAAATGTATTGCCATCAAATATGCTATATGGTAGATTTGAAAAAATTCCCATCTTGCAAAGATTTTGTCCCTATAATGGTACTGATCCTGAAACAGTGGATCCTATTTTATTGTATTGTGAATTTTATAAGAGTCTTCGGCAGGAAGTTATCTGGCCTATATTAAAATCTAAACCAGGAAGGGATACTTCTGAGTATGTAAAAGTTTTATCTAGAGATTACTTTCAATACTCCAGTTTTTCTTTCTTTCTTTCTTCTTTTCCTTTATAGAAGGAATGGATTGTCCCTAAAAATATTGCAAATTCTGCAAAAACTATTTTTTACATAATCAGTTTAATTTAGTATTTTTATTCTTAGTAGTAGTAGTAGTAGTGCCTTCAAGTCGATGTTGACTCCTGGCAACTGCCTGGACAAATCCCTGCAGTTTTCTTAGCAAGATTTCAGAAGTGGTTTGCTATTGCCTCCTTCCTAGGCCTGAGAGCAAGGGACCGGCCCAAAGTCACCCACTTGGCTTCGTGCCTAAGGCAGGACTAGAACTCACGGTCTCCTGGTTTCTAGCCTGTTGCCTTAACCACTACATCAAACTGGCTCTTGCTTAATTTACATAAACCTTTAAATTAACATAATACCTCAGAAGGAAAATTCTTAGTATTTTCAATACATCTAAACACAATCTCTTACTATTTTATTATCTAAGACTGTTAAGGTATTTTTTGCAAACCCTTGATTTCAAATAGTTTCTCATTACATAGTTAATTCAACAAAGTGATCAAATGCAGTTGAGAAATGAAACAATTTAAGAGGTTACATATTTGCTTTGCATTATTAGTTACAGCAGCAAAATGAAGGCTTAGTTTCCACTTCTCAGGCTATAAGCTTATTAATAGGAATACAATTTAAAGGTGGGTCAGTAACTATTGAATATGAAACCTGAGATACAATGCTGCCCTAAGCACAATCCTTATGTCTTAAAATTAAATTACATGAATAAATATAACACCATAATGTGTAAACTGTAGGAACATGTGAACCTGTCTAATTCTGAGTCAGGTCTATCTATCTAGATCACTATCAGGCCTGCAGTATTTATATTTATTTATTTATATATCAAATTTGTCACTGCCCATCTCATCAGAAAATGACTCTGGGTGGTTTACAGGAAAAATAAATATTAATTAAAAGTACAATGTAACAATTAGTCCTAAATAAATAGTAAATATCTTCCAAAATAATTGATGGTAGCTAAAAATTATTAGGCTTAGGGAACGTCATCAAGGCTACAGTTCTTAGTGTAAGGTTTACCACATTCAGCTCTAATGAAACTCTCATGACATGCAGGTTCAGCAAAAGAAGTTTACTAGAGTGTAACGTAGGTAGATACAGACAAAGCCAGGGTTTGTATAGGTTCCCCGTTCCCGCACTTTCCCCCGTTGCCTCATTACTGATTACCCGCGGTAATCCCCCTTGCCCAAATGGCAGATTCGCACTTTCCCCCGTTGCCTCATTACTGATTACCCGTGGTAATCCCCCTTGCCCAAATGGCAGATTCAGTCTGGTTCTTTCGTCCTCTTGATTGTCGTTTATTGTTTGTGTGGTTGTTGTATTCGTTAGGCTTTCCTGCTGCACGTAAAGCCGGGAGTTCTTAATTGCGCGCTGATCGCTGTGCTTCCGAACCGTGGCGCTTCCCTTTGAAGTGCTTGAGGGAAGCCAGCAGTGATACAATGTATCCGCTCTCTGCCGGAGTTAACCGCCACCACCTGTCAGCAATTAGTTTGCAGTTTGGCTAACTTCCCTTTTCCGCTGCTAGTGCCTGGGGCGGTGAAATTAACTAGGTGAAACTGAGCAGCGGCGTTCGCTGTGCCGCTGAATCTGACACTTAGCATTAAAGGAAAGAAAGATTAATAGGACCTGAGTGGCTGAAAAGGAAATCTGTCTTTGCTGTTTGTGAAATGATAGTGTTAGAAGTTTAAGTTCTTGCTTTTTGTCAAGTCCACAATGTCCATGCCCCAATCCCGAAGAATTCTCATGCAACCAGGCCTGGTTCAGAAAATGCTTCTTTATTTTGTGGTACATGTAGCTTTGAACAAAACATTGCTAAAACTAAAGCCTAGGAAAATTTCCCTCTATTTATCCCCCTTCCCCTAATTGCCTTGGCGCCTCAATTCCTCTTCACCTGGTGGTGACCTCTTCCCTTCCTCCCACAGATACATAGCTCCTTCCTGGCCAGCAGGCCCACACTGGCCTTGCCTGCAATTTGACCTGGCCTCATTGCCCATATAAGGTTAAGCTCCTCACCATCTCCTGTGACTACTCCTATTACAACCCTTAACTACTAGCCCCCCTCCCCAGTCACAATTGGCAGAAGCAAATCAACCAAACTCCCATTGACTGCTATGTTTTGTAAATTAAGAATTGTTGGTTGATACAGGTTCTGACACTTTTCCTTAAAAGGAAAATTGCAGGTTCAGTTATAATATCAAAATGACAAAATCAATTGGCATTCCATATATCCTTTCACAGATTTGTCAAAACTATGTTCATAGTTTCATACATTTTATTGTGCAGAGGATATTTTCTGTCACAGCTTCAGCTGAGTATGCAATACTTTTCATCCACCCCAATACATTCAGCGAAGTTATGCGGAAGGAGTCTGTTTTAGACTAGGACCATTCAACATTTGGAATTGCTGGCCAATTGATCATAAATCCCCTGTCAGTTACAAAGGAATTAAATGGATCTCCTGCTACTGAGTGACTTAAGCAAAACTCTTGGTGACCTTCATGTTAGATAGCATTATCAAACCACAAGGAATCATAAAATCACAGCCCCAGATCATTTTTGCATAACACTAAAGGAGAGATGTTGTGCCTGTCTATTAGAAGGGGCTTAATACCCCGACAGGCAGTCTCCAAAGAGAGGGGATGGAAAGCAGAAAGAGTGACCATTCCTCTGCTGTATTGTCTGTTGCACCTATGAAAAGTTTCAACGGAGAAATTCTGAAAGTATAAAACTTCAAACTTGGGATAACTGTGGCAAAGTGTTGATTTAACAGTGACCTTTGGAAATGTGCACTCCAGGGCTGAAATGTGTTAAAAGACCAGATTCATGGAACAGCAATTCAAAAGTGTAAATGCATGTGTTTTCTTCTATGCTGTCAGAGACAATGAGAAATAAAATCAAGATGAGTGAGAAAGAGTGAAAATGATGGATCTGTGAGAATAGAGAGAAAGTTCATTGATATAAATTTAAAAAATTGTAGCATTTTTAAAACTATAATAGTGTCATAGAACAGAGCAAGAAGTCACTAAACTTAAAAAAAAAAAAAAAAAAGCCTGAATAAATTGCCAGTTGTCTACCTAAACACAGGAAAAGGAGCCTGACCAATCTCACTGGGGGGGATGGGGTCTTTTTGGTGCCACTTGTGGAAAGGTCCTCCCTCTGACTTGGAAGGGATACACAACAGAGACCCCTGACATGGATTTTAGGCAATTTATGAGAAGCTTAAAAATCCGTTTCAGTTCTTCAGATGATTTGGCTTAGAATAATCCTTTAATTTGTCAGATTCAGCCTAGGAAGCACACATTGCTAGCGCAGAGCTGTTAGTCAGTTTCACCAGAGCCCTTGGTCAGTTTCACTGCCTCAGGCAATAGGTGATCAAGGCAAGGAAACAAGGCAACTGCAGGTAAACTACCAACAGGATGGGCAGTTAACTTGCAGCAGGGAGTCATCTAGAAGCGGCAAACTGGAGCGCAGCCGCCTCCCCAGGTGCCCCAGGCAACTCCGGCTTACAATACACCTGGAGCGCAGCAATCCAGAGGCAATCAGTGGGCAATTCGAAACCAGATTAAAACAGCCACTCCAACTCACCATAAGAAAAGCTCCAGGAATGCAAGGGCAAGACAGACAAAGGAAGAAGATTACAACACAACAGAAACCAGCTGAATCTGCCATCAAGGCGAGGGGAAGGAAGATCGCAATGGACAGATGGGTAGCCCAGGGCAAGGGCAAGGGGCGGAACCGAGGGTTAACTGCAGGTCAAGGGGGGAACCCTATAAAACTATTGTAAGAAACTGTGCCAGGCCAATCCTGGCTTTGTAACCACTACGTATTACGCCTGAATAAACTAGCTTTTGTCCGAGCCTGTGCCTCATAAGGTTTCTGTTCAGTGGCGAATGCAGCGAACCATAATTCGCATCTGAGGAAGTGGAGAATATTGTCAGGGAACACAGTTGCTCATCAAAATGAAAAGAAGCAGGATGTATCAGAGTTTTCAGAGCATCTTTGGAGGACATCCTTCAGCTTGCCTATACTATATCACAGACACTAAGACTGAAGATCATTACAGAGGATTCTAGCTTGGTGTTTTAGAAAATGGATCCATCCCAGTTATAATGGCCAAATATACATAGATTTTAAAGAACTAAAATTTATCCAGAGAAAATGGATAAAACCTTAAAAGATTCCTAAAAGTAGGGTTCGGTCTGTACAGATCTTGCAGGGAGTAAATAGGGCTAGTTGGTAACTGAGAGAAAGTGACAGGAGGTCCAGAAAAGTGAAACATTTTATTTCATGAAAGATTTTCTCCTTGTGAATAAGTAAACTGATTTGCTTAAAAGTAGTAAGTCAACAAAGATTAAAATAAAAAAACCTCCCTGCTTGTTCCTACATGCAGTCCATCACAGCCCTGTAGAGAGACAAGAATTCTTCCTCCCTACTTCTCAACTGGAAGAAAGATAGTCCTGGTGTGCAGGTAGGAAGGTTCATGTGGAAATCAAGCAAACCATTCAACAGGGAGACAAGTAAACAAAAACAAATATATTGTTCCATTACTTACATATTCTTAAATAAAACAAAGGCTGATTATTCTGATTGTAATGGCAGTAGTATTTGCTGGGTACCAAATCTTCTATTTGCTTTGCTGGTTTTAAATTACAGCCTTGCAATAATCGCCTTAATCTTTCCAACTGGCTTATTACTCTACCTTGAGCAATATTTATAAGAAAAAGAAATCAGTGACAAATTCACAAAAGGAAAATTGCTATAGCTTTAAGATCTTTTTCATTTTTTAACAATAAGCTACGCATGCTTCAAAGTTTTTTTAATGTTTGGTGTAAAATACATCATGAGTTTCATCAGAGCTCTGAACAATTGGTTTCCTGGTATTTCTTCTAATATTCTTAATAGGGTTAATTTTGCTTCTCCAGACAGCATTACAATCGGCTTTTGGGTTGCAGGGACAAATTCATCTGAAAGTTGTACCCAACAATACCTGTAGCCCATTTTTTTCTTCTCTTTTCTTTTTCTTTTCACCAAAAAAGAAAAGAAAAATTAAGCAGTTTCAGTTGACAATTAAAGGTTCTCCATCCTAGCCAATTTTGTTTACCATAATTCTCTGAAAATCTCTGTTTCTGTTTAGAAAAAAAAATAGCTTGTTTCTTACCCATTCCAAATTGAGTTGGGAACTTTCTGGCGTCCCAAGCCTGCAGGAATTTTCTTAAGTGAACTTGTTCTACAGTTCTGGGAGGAAGCACTCCAGCTGCTCCTGCAATAGTTTGGACGTTTTCAATTGTGCTAGCTTTTCATGTTATTTTTGTAATTCCATTGTCTGCTGCCTAGTTGATTTAGTCACAAAGCGGGGAGCCCCAGAGGTTTCCTCCCATGCCCTGCTCAAATACCTGATCTGCTCCATCAGAGATGATTTCAACTCCTTCTCTGAAGGTTTTACAGGTGAAAGCACCCGCATGATTGTGGGTCCCGCACTCCCACTCTACTCCCCATAGCTCCTTCCTGGAGGACACAAGACTGGAGTTGCGTCATCCTTGTCCCTTTGAAAGTAGGACAGGAGTGGCAGATCAAGGGAAGGGGTGGAGGGGATAGTCTTTTGAACTATCATCTGGGCGACTTGTCGCTCAGCCACATCAGCCCATAGGACCCAAAAGTCCATTTGGCAGGGATGGTTCTGCTCAATTTGCACTCAGCCTGTCCCAGCAGTCTCCAGTCAAAAGGAGCTCCACTTCCCTGTCAAAAGGAGCTCTATTTCCCTGTGCACTCTCCTTTTGGTCATCCCCTGCTGGACAGACAGAATACCTGGTCCACAACTGGACCATGAGCCCCAACTGGCACCCCAGGGGTGCACTCTTCCCCAGTCCCATTTTCTCTCCCAAGCACTACCAGCTAGCGCTTATCCTCTCCTGGCTCCTTGATTATCTGCTTCCTTCAAGACGCAAAGATATGTGGATGAACTCATCCTTTGCCAGCCAGCGTGTTCTGGGATTGAGGCAGGCGGATGTGAGCCCTGAGGGGTTCCATGCTGCTATCCCAGATGAGCCCCTAAATTGTTGCCTTTAAAACTCAGGCACCCTGAATGTCGTGAAGCTGAAGACCTATTCCATGAATTTGGGAAAGAAAACAATTTTACCTTTGCAAAGGTAGCTTCTTAGCCTACCTGAAAATACGAACTACCCAGTAATTCAGACAAAACAAAAAGCATTTATAGGGGGGGAGGGTCAAGTCTTTTTATAGGATACAGAAACAAATGATACATACATTCAGTATATGTGATACATCAGAAAGCAACTAATGAAACAATAAAAGACATTGATTACACATGGGAATTGTACAATAGAGAACATTGATTCCAGATAACATTCCACAAATGGCAAATGTATGGGTTATGTCACTCCCTTTCCCAGCCGGGTTTGTGTCTTTAAAACTTGCAAGTGTATTCAAGGATTTTCAGAATACACTCTCTATTGTTTAGTTGCTGAAAAGGCAAGTTCTCAAATATACAAAGAGAAATGGCCTTGGCCCAGAAGAAAATCATGCTTTCCTAAAGTTACAAGAGGCCTAGACTGCCAGGTTAAATAATGCTAATATCACCTTTTTAAAATTCCAGGTAACACTTTCTCTTTTTTAAAAAAATGATTAATCAATTAAAAAAATAACTGAAATCAATGCTTGGAGAGCCTGGGTATGGATGAAGCCTTAAAGTAACAAACCTTCCAATTGCACATAATATCCAGAAGGGAGAGATGAATATGTACAGTTATTTCAGCAAACTGAACATCCTTATTTCACACACACCCCGCTTCTCTTCCCGCAAAGAGTAAGGCCAGGGTGGGGGCCATCCCGTCTTAGCTTCACGGAAGCCCTCAGATTAGGCTGCGAAAGCGGGTAAGGAATCCAGCGAATTTTATGGGCGGGATGATACTTAATCCTAGGCCTCCATTCCTTCCCTGTCCCCAATTGCTTACAACCTTAAGCGGTCAAAAAAGTATTGTAAAGTCAGTGCTACACTAAAGAGTCAAGAGAGGGCAAGTAAGTAAAGGGATCGCTGGACTTTCTATGCAGTACTGGCGTTTGAGGGGAGGAGGGAGAACCTGCCTCACCGCGCCGGGACGATAAGTCCCGGGCTCCGCTTCCTTGGCCGAAGCGGCTAACAGTGACCGGCGTCGGGCTGCCTTTCCGTTGGCCGAAGCGGGGCAACTACTGTAGGCCCCTCTGTCTGAATCTCCGCCCCTTTTCCTTCTCTTTCGTCTCCACGCGCTCCAGGCAGAGCGAGAGCGCGCGCGCGCGAGCGAACGGGCGGCGGCGGCGGCGGGTGGGGGAAGTTCTCTGTTGCTATAGGAGCAGGGATTGTTTGTGGTTGCGGCAGCGTTCAGGGCCACCTCCTCTCCTCCTCCTCCTCTCCTCCTCGCTGGCGCGGCTCGTTTCATTTCGAACTTTTCGGTCGGCGGGAAGGTGCGAACTGAGCGCCAGAAGTTCTGTCACCTCTTGCCTGCCCCAACCGCGGCGAGGGACACGGACAACGGTAGTGGCGGTGGGTGTCGGTGTTGGGGCGTGTGGGCGAATGCGTCTGCCTGCGGTGATCCTTGGTGCACTTTTTGCTTGTCGGATGATAATTCACAATAAAGCTTAGGCATAGAGCAAGAAGCACCCGCTCCCGTTTTCACATTATTTCTTTGTCACATGTGGGAGCCCGCCCTTTTTGGAAGGTCAGGGAAAGCGTTCGTTTTTTTCTTCACAATATGCTTGCGAGGTAGGCAGGCTACCCTTCTGAGAATGTCCAGCCCTGAAAGCATTGGGTGTGAAGTGAGCCTACTACTATGCCGTTGACTTCGAGTGTCAAATAATATGAAAAGAGGAATTTTCTTTACAGAAATGGTACTGGTGGGAGTTGATGGGATAGAAACGTTGAACTCCAGAGACTTGTGATTTTTCTTCTTTTTCTCTCCCTACCCCTAGTTCTGTGTTTTGTTTTTTAACAGGGAAAAATTTAATGCATGCAGTTTTTATTGATATACTGAACCAGTGATGGGCAGTGCTACACCTGTTGAATATCTGCCTTGCCATCCACTAAAAGCAGAAGTTCACTTTTGTTTCCTGCCTTCCCATCTATTTTACAAGTAGCAGAAGAGTGTGGTGTGGTGTTCAAATAAAAACAGCAAGGATGAGGTGGGGGGAAAGATTGTGATCCACTGTCCAATGTCTAGTGTATCATTTTGGACTTGCAGGTTTCTTCCAAATAGTGGATTCTGGGTCATTTTTACCCACTCATAAAGGAGTCCAAGCATATGCTTTTTGTCTTACACATTTGAAATATATCACTACCTTTTTGAAAATGTTAAAGCTATCAAGTAAATCTTTAGCTCAGTATTGAAAAGAAGTTTGAAGTAAATTGCATGTGTATGTATAGGAAGAGAATCTAGCAGCTTTAACTGTAAGAAAAAAGGAACTACATTTATCTTCATTGTAGCAGTATATAATGTTTGATGAAATGTGAAATGTTTAATTTAAACTTTTGCACTGCACAGGTATGAGGAATACAAATAAAGAGCCCCGTGGACCCGCAAATCAGTATGCACCATGTGGCAAGTACACTGTTTATGCTCATGTGATTTTTTTTAATGGGAAGAATATCTGAATTGTAACCCCTTATCCTAAGCATGCTTACATTTAAATTAGATTAATAGTATTATTATAAGACATGCAGCATGGAGTAAAGTACACTTAATAAACGCAACATCTCAAAGCCCAATCTGCATCTCAATTTGTTAACCCAAAGGGAATAGGAATGTACAGAAAATGGTGGCCATAGTAACAGATTCGTTTGGTGGTTCCCATGTGGGAAGGGCCAAAGAGATGCAACATCTATAAAAAATTTAAAGGCTTTATTTTTTCTTTTGCTTTTCCTAGGGGACTGGAAATGAAAAGTTGGGAGACAGATTAAATATGTGCAGTGCTTATCAGGCCTAAGTATTTTCCCTTTTACTGATTTACTTATATATAAAATTATATTAGTTTGCATTTATGGCATACACTGAACAATCCATTATATATTTACTCAGAAATAAAGCATACCTTGCTTAGTGCAATTAACTCTCAAACAGTTTCACATAAAAATGCCTTTGTTTTAAATAAATGTCTAGTGTAAAAGAGAGAGAAAGAGAACTTGTGAAGAGTGGCTTATAAATGGTAGTGCTAATATTAGGAAGAATTCTATTGAACACTGGTGTTCATGAAAGAGTTAATATCTTGGTAAGCTGCAACATATCCTGAGGCTGTGGAAATATATATATATATATATATATATATATATATATATATATGTATTTGAAAGCCTATCAAATGGGAAAGGAAAAAAGGCATGGAATATGTTAAGAGATCTCTAGATAAAAATGTTTAGAGTCTTTCCGTTGAGGGGAAAATTTACTATTTGTTATAGTGTAGTAGGACATACATTAATTATAAGTTTGTTGAAATATCAACATTCTTACATTTTAGTTATTAGGTCTTGTTTTTTCTGGGTCTCCCTCTCTGATACTGGTGAAGGCAAAAACTCCTAAAGAAACAAAAGTGGACAAAAAACGGAATTACAGGGAAAAAGATTTTGATACAGAGGTTGAATTGTGGCAGCAAGAAAGCTATAACAGAGCTGCTAACTGCTATACTCTTACCTATGGAAGAATGTCCCAGTTTTACGGGGATGTAAAAAGACAGATGCAAATAATTTGGTATTTCCAAAGCACAGTAGCAATGGAAAGCAACAAAATGAAGAGTCATCTTGTGTGAGATGGGGGGCTATATAAATATGATAAATATGCAAATAAATAATTCCTAAACAAAATTGTGTATGTTCTCTGATAAAGAAGACAGCAATCTCTAGATGAAGAAATGCACCTCGGATTTAAATGTTGCATATATACAAAGATATTTTAAGAAATATTCTCTTATTCTATATATTTCCATACATAAACATTTTATTCAATACATTTGAAGTAGTACCTTTAACTATCTTGCCTTAAAATTAGTTTATTTATTCACAGGGAGAAAATCTTACATGAAATAAAATGTTTCATTTTTTGGGGTCTCCTATCACTTTCTCTCAGTTACCAACTAGCCCTGCTATTCACTCCCTTCAAGATCTGTACAGACTGAACCCGTCTGTCTTTTAGGAAGGTTTTAAAAAAACTGTTATTTCAACAGACTTTGAGGATGGTTTGTGAACCAGCATGAATTATAAGTGAAGTGATATTTTAATTCTTTGTATTTCCCTAGTGTAATATTTTTGTTATTCATTTGTTTCTGGGTTTTTTAATGGCTTGTTTTTAATCTTTTGCATGTTGCCTTGAGTCATTTGTGATTCGACAGCTTAGAATGAATGAGATAGATAGATAGATAGATAGATAGATAGATAGATAGATAGATAGATAGATAGAATAAAAGTACTGTTAGCTTATGTACTCAGTAGGGCTTTGGAGTTTTTTCTTTTTGTTCCTTTCCCCAAAACTGTAATTCATTGTAGCTTGGTATGCCTATCTAATTCTAGCATCTATTTCTCTTTTTCTCTCTGTCAGAATTACTGATATCTGTACGCCAACTTTTAAAATATACATCCTTTCAATGAAACTTATAAGTAACATGAACAATAATTTGTAAAATCACAAGAAATATTTTTAAAGAAAAAATACAGCTGGTGCCTTCCCTCTTATGATATCATACCACTCAGTGATAATGGTCCTTTGCAGGGCAGAGTACAATGCCAGCTGGATTTCACTGTGATATAATATAAAATAAATTTTCTGGTTCAGATATAGAAAGTACCTCCCTCCTAAAGAATATATCACAGATTCTAGCTGTAGGAGACGCACTCTCTGTGTAGCTCCGCGTGCCCTATGGAATAGTATCCCCCTGAAGTTGATATGGCCCCAACCCTGCTGTGCTTTTGTAAAATCTGTGTAAAAATCTGACACCTTTAAGAGGTCCTGGAATAGGGTTGGTGATCTGTTCCCTCATAGAGTATTTTGGTCTTTGATTATCATTTAGTTCCCTCCCCCAATGTTCTATATTTAGTATTACTATTTGGTGGTGGTTCTTTTTAAATTATTTTTATGCTGCTATTTTATCCATAATAAGTAAGCCTCCTGGAGTTACAGTTACATATAGCAACTGATCAGATTGTTTGTTTGTTTTTTTTGCAACAGTACTGAAAAGAAAGGGGGCACTGTCACTTTATTTTTTACCCTATTATGTATACAGTAGTTGGGGCTAGAATTTTTTTTTTTTTTAATTCAAGAAGCAGGGGTAGCTCAGGAACATGAGCATTGACTGAATGCCTCCCCCCACCCCCCTTTTCTCGTGCACCTTTCTGTTAGGTAGAAATAGGATGGATTGATTTTCTCTGTGCTTTGCATGTTCTCACATTTTTCATGATTGGTAGAAGTGAAGTGGATTGTAAGCTGACTTCAAGCTGCTTTTGAGGGATTTGGGAGCAAGAATGGCCATGCCTCGGAAACATCCTAAACCCTCAATAGCCCATCATTTTCACCAGCTCTTGAGCTTTACTTGCATTATGCCCATTTTCAAATATCTGCATTTCTTGCCCATTTCAGCTCTTCCCATTTGGATGATCAGAAGACCTTGCCTCCTCTTGATTCATCTCCTTAAATTGATGTTCCTTAAATCCCTGTTGGCTTGTGTCAGTTAAAAAGCTGCTCAGCAATGTTTTTAATATGAAATAATAGTCAATTTTTGAAATAAATAATCTAATTTTATTTACCTGATATCGTATCATCCACATACTGAGACTTATTAGCAGACTTATTACAATCATTTGACCAAGAGTAATAATTATATACATATGTAAATATGTATGCCAAAACATTAAATAATATTTACTTCTACCAAGATAAGGCCAAAAAAGCAGTTAATGACTCAGCCCTCTAACAGTGTATAATACAAACAATAGCAGAGAACTTGGCTATGCTGCTGGAAATACTCTTATATTTCTCTGCTGGAAGACAGCTCATATAAAATTCTATCTCCCTATCCAGGTAATTCCTTGAACTGACATAATTAAGGCACAGGAGTTCCTATTAAAAAAGGGAACACAAACAGTATGACTAACAGATTCAACTTCGCCTAAATTCATTGACAGCAGGAGAATTTTTGATATCTATCTGATAGGAGCACAGAAGGTAGTATGTTAAACAGAGTCATGAAGGCTTCTTTGGTCACTGTCTGCCAAATATTTTACATGTTCTTTCTAAGATAATGTAGCATGGAAGATCACACCAAAGTACTTAGGGCCCTTTCTCACAGCTGAGTTAATGTACATGAGTCAGAAAAACAATATGCTGGCATAATTTGTGCTGCCCTGATGGCCAAGGTGTAATCTGCTTCAGTAATGAGACTTATGAATGGTCCTGACCTTATAACTATATGGTGAGACAGTTTAAGGGCAGTAGATTCCCCTGGCTTTGTTTCTACTCCCTCCCAACATAAGCAGAGGGAAAGTAAAGTCATCACTAGTTGTGCTGCTAAAAGTGTACTGGGGCCAGGCTTGGGCAATGTGGATGGATGCCTGGTACAGAGGCTTTAGATGCCTTTCAGGTGACCTGAGTAATAGGTCATCAGTGTGAAAATGCTCTCAGGCTATTTCTAAACAAGGATCTACTGGTTTTCTGGAAGACAGGTAGACCTGTGTCCAGCTGAGAAGTCAGTGAGGTAAAGGGGTACTAGGTGAAGCAGGAAAAAGCTTTTATGATACATTGAGAGAGCTCTCTCCTACTTCATCCTGGCCCATCCTCTATTTCACCTGTGAAAAGCTAGTTCTCAGATCAATAAGAAATCAAGTAGCCATTTTCAAAACAATCAACAGGTACAGTCTGCCCCTCCTTCATCAAAAAGACACAGCTTCTTTGGTTTACATAGGAAGCACACAAGAAAAACAAGCAGAAAGTGAAGTCCTCAACAAAATTCTTGTCGTCTTAATTTAAGATCTCAGAAAGGCTTGTTCTTGGGAATTGAGTTTTCCAGTCCAGGATAGTACTAGAAGCCTGATACCACTGACCTGATTTTGGACCAGTTAACTGGTCTTCCTGTCACCTTGGCTAGCAGAAGGAACTGGAAGAACTTGTTGATTTTATCCCGGCTCCCAAATACCCTAAACTGATAAGTGCTGTAGAAACCCGTCCTTCCTTCCCCCCCTCCCTCCCTCCCTCTCTTCCAAGAAGGGTGTGAGGCAAAATTGTTTTGGCCCTTTTCCTGTTTAATATTTACATCAATTCCTTGGTAAGCTATTTGTAAGGCCCATAATTGCATTCTCCAACATTAGCAGACAATGGCTATCTTTTTACTTTATGTGGATAATGCTGTAATCTTACCTTTGACTTTGCTAATCCTTAGAAGAGCATTAAGGTTCCTTGCTCATTATTGTAAGGAGTAGGAGTTGACTGTAAACTATCAGAAGACAAAAGTCAAGTTATTTTCAGATACAGTAAAACCTGCAATTGGCATATAGATAATCGTAAGATTAAACAAGCTTTTAGTATTTTAAATATTCATTTTAAATAAATATTGAAAACAATTATTTGGTGTTTCAAACTTCTAGAAGCAACGTAGCTCATACAAATTATGCCACTGACATGGACCATTATAATTCTGCTGCCATTTTATTATTTTATTGGAGCTATGGAAGACACTTTATTTCAGCTGCTATTAGATTTAACACAAAATTTGCTGCCCATGTATTATGTAAGGCACAGCTAAGATTTGGGTTTAGTTTAGTATCCTTTGAAAAAATGCAGTCCAGGTTTCTGAAATTGTTGTTGAGGGGCAATGTTGAGACTGGAGGCAGGAACTCTCCAAGATGGAGGCTAGGATTTGACAGTCTATTTACTATTCTGTGCTGGGAGCCTCCTACTTACTTCTGAGACCATCAAAGTACATTGGCATGGTATATAGGCACAGGTCAGGACATTGGCAGAGAGGGTAGGGAGGAAAGCACATGGAAGATTGGAGGGCACACAGGTTGGTAGGCTATTTTGCACTGCACATAACATTCACAACAGAGGTATCTGAGGGGAAGCAGGGGAAGGAGGAAGGATTGAGATATACTGGAAAGGTTGAGATTGTGGACTGTGAGAGTGGGCAGGACCCATATTGGAAGCCTGTTCCTTATGCTGAAAGTACTGTATTACATTAAAAAACAGATGAACAGGTCACTATATCATTGGCAACTAAAGGAAGGCAGAAAGGGGAAGTGAAGATGCTGGGAAGTTTGGGGAACTTGGAGATTAAATGAATATACCATGCTGGGAACTTCTGTTGGGAGAGAGGAAGGTGTTTACCAGTCTTGCCCTACTCACTTCATAAAAACATCTGAAGATGCCTTCAGATTTTGTTTATGCCCAAACCCAGAACCACTAAAACATTCTAAACTTTGTTTCTGCTGAATCATGGTTAGTCAAAAGAGTTTGGCACAACCTCCAGAACATGATGGTTTATTTTGGGTTCAAAACAAATTTTATGTTTTGTGTATACCCTTACTATGTATATTAGTTGTAAGCATTCTTTTTTTCCCCCTTTCTCTTTGCTTTTTGCCTTGTATTTTCTTGTATTTAAACACACATGTGTATTGTAAAATCTGATGTGGGTTTTTTGTTTTGGATAAGACAGATCATAGGCCATAAATAAATATTAATTGGTTTAAAAATGTTATATGTGTGTATGAAACAAAAACATGTTGCATGGGATAAACACACTGGACTTGGAAATTTTGCTGGGGTTGCAATCCAGCTGCACTGATATCTGAAGCAGCTGAGTTGCTTTCAGCTTCACCCACGACAAATCCATAGGATTTTTCCAGGGTGTCTTCGTCAAATTTGGACTCTTTTTCCTCCTCTGCATGATCTATGTGCCTTCCTTTTGGGACTTGACATTTAGTTACCCAACTTTTACAGATAGTGGTATCTTCTGTGTAGCAGTGAAGATATCATGGGCATATGTAGTTCATGCTGCAGCAGTTATATGGCTATTTTTACTAAACTCTCCAAGTCTCAAGCAGCCACTGTTGATAGGTACCAAACCATAACAAGAAACTCCCAACTGAATGCATGCTAATAGGCACTATATTGTTACATTAAAATTCCCACCTGAATTATATGTGTTTACAACATTATGTCCTCTGTTTTAAATTACCTTATATTTTTGAGCTTGGGGTTAAATACATATTCCTTATATTTTTGAGCTGGGGTTAAATACATATGTTGACATCACAGAATTTATTTGCCTTCAGCACACTCCCCAAGCTTTTCTTTTCCTAGATGGAAATTCTTTCATATTTAGACTAATGTGAATGTTGTTGTTCTACTGCTATTCATGTTAGAAAGAAAGACAATTAAACGGCTGATTAGTGTGGAAAAATGACAGTCTAAATTACCATTATGTATACAGGGATCCTATTTAGTAATTATGCCCCATGTTCCTAAGCCAACAGATGAAAATGATAAAAATTAGGGCAAACCAAATAGAAATAAATACTGTGGCATTGGTCAAATGCTGTTTGTAAGGAATATAAATAGGAAGTTCTCATCTAAAGAACTCTAAAAGGTTAGATTAGATTTTTGCCCAGATCTAGAAAATATGATTACATATATCTGTACATATATACATACATGATTTCTGAGTAGGCAGTGAGGAGTAATAGCTCAACAAAGAAATAAGAATGAAAGGAGAAAGGTTTTACAATATTTTTACATAAGAGGTGTGATGATTGAGAGAATATACAGTGGTACCTCGGGATATGAACTTAATCCGTTCCGTGACTCTGGGTGTATCCCGAGTTGGTCGTAACCCGAAGGAAATTTCCCCATAGGGTTCAATGTAAATCCGGTTAATCCGTTCCGCCCTCCGAATTTGGTCGCACCTCGAGGCAAATTTCCCCATAATGTTCAATGTAAATACGGTTAATCCGTTCCGCCCTCCGCCCGAATTTGGTCGCACCCCAAAGCAAATTTTCCCATAAGGTTCAATGTAATTACCGTTAATCTGTTCTGGCGTCTGCGGACCACACGTCAGGGGTGGGAAAACGGCCGGGCGCGGTGCGGCGCGGCGCGAAAATGGCCGAGCGGTGCGGTGGAAAAACGGCCGCGGACCACGTGTCAGGGCAGAAAAATGACCGTACCCCGAGGCGGAGTTCGCACATCGAGGTAAATTTTTGCGGCCGGAGCTGGTCGTAACCCGAAAAGTTCGTTAGTAGAGGCGTTCGTATCCCGAGGTACCACTGTAACCCTAAACTGGAAGACACAGTGAAGGGTAATTTGATAATTTATTTAAACAAATAGAAAAGGTCAAGCAAATTTAATTCAGGAGTGGGACTGGCCCTGAAGAGAGAGAGAAGAAAGAAAGAGGAAGAATAAAGATTTGTATTAACCTCTTGATTAGACTTTGGAGAGCAAGAGACTGCTAATTTATCTAAATAAGGAGATCAACAATTATAATTTGATTAAGAGGACAGATACCTCCATCTCTCTCAATAAACCTTACATGGAGGAAGACTGCGGCCAGAAGAAGATAGTTACCAGCAAGAGATAATCAACAGTTAGATGCTGTAAATGTTGTGAACAATTTTTATTATATTGATAAATAATAAGTACAACTGTACTAGGTTTTATATTTATATTTTATGTTTAGCTTGTTAATCCAGAACTATTTTGTAGTTATTTCAGTATTATATTGATAGAAATATGTTGTACTGATGGGAGGTTTAGTGCAGGCATATTTGTTCTAGTTTGCATGTGTGTTCCTTTTTTCTTTTAGGAAAAATGGGAATATGGGGAGAAAAAGACACTGACAAGGATCCCCTCTAGTTTGCAATATAAAGCTTTGCAATAAGCAACCAAGAATTGGGGGGGGAAAAGTAGCAGTGGACAAACTCTGGTATCAATATGGTCAATACTGGAAATTAGTAAGAAATTTAAAGTAATAGAAAACCTAGAGAACTTAGAGGAGGAAATAGAATGTCCTTTTCTTTAAATACAAAATCAGATTTAAGTAAATCACAAACTGAACCTGCCAATTAATAAGAAATGCCAATTAATAAGCAATGTATATTGGTAGGAGACTCAGTAAAAACAATTTTTGATATTTTATCAGGAACTGAAGACAAATTGAAGAATTTAAAACTTTTGACATTAAGATATGGAAGATACGTATCAGAGAAGAGGAAAAGAAGAGGTGAATCTCAGTAACAATAAAGACTTTTGTATAGAAATACAAATAGGTCAGTTAGAAAATACTGATAAGGCGATCCTGAAAAGGAAGAAGAGGATATTGTCAGATACCCCTAAAACTGGTCATACAGGGACCAGTACTAGAAAGGAAGCAATATTCAAGATTAGCCCTAATTTTTAACATCTTCCTTTGGAGAAGAAACTGTATGCTAGAATGAGAGATAAGCAACTAATTGCTGGACATCTAGCTGTTATTTTCAGGTTACAATTATTGATTTCACCAAAAGATTTGAAAGAGTGAAGTCCCTACCCTCTGAAAACACTAGAAGGTTTTTGTTGGTTATTTCAACAAGATCCTTAACAAATACAATATGGCAAATAAGGAGTTAATTGAGCAGATATAATATCTGTATAAATGTAACAATATTGGAGGGAAACACTTTCCAGGATGGAGATAATGAAGAAACAAACAATAAATAGGTAAGGAAGAGAGAATGGATGAGATAAGTACTGTACTGTATTAGCTATCGTTCTTTACAACATAGAAAGTATGGAGAAAATAGGTGGTGTAGAATTAAATAATCTGACTGACCCTTTTGTGGAGACAGTAGAAATAGTCATGACTTTTGATCAAAATCTTTGAAGCAGAGATAATAGGATAAGAATGAGAATTTCTAGGATTTCTCAAAACTTCCTTTAATAACCTAGGATAATTATATTAACCACTTTATATCCAATTTTGACGATTTAGCTGAATTATTGACAGAAAAAAATTGTAAAATAGGTAGAAATTGGCACTGCAGAAGAACAGAAAGTCAGAGGGATAAAATGGTAAGTAATAATCAGGACTCAGTATATTCCATGAGCAGTTCAGTAAAAGATATAAAAGAAAAACTTCAAGAACATTATATAGCTTAAGTGAAAATGTCTGAAATAATCCTGATTACAGAGAATCAGCATCCCAATCCATAAGAAATTTACGATAACTTTCTCTCTTAGAATTTTTCAAAAGAATAGAAAAACAGAACTATTTTGACAATATTGCGACATAGGACACAATAGAAGGGATTTTTACAGAAATTATTAAATAAGGTCATGATTGCGAGTAAAATAACATTAAAAGTAGACACACTGAGATGTTTAAGTGAATTGAATGTGAAAGGTCTGGGAGATTCTATTAAAAGTAAAAGAATAATAGAACAGTTACAGAAAGTAGAACAAAATATTTTATTTCTACAAAAACCCAGAGAAGACCCAGACAAGAAATTTCCTTTGAAAAGTAATTACAGTAATCAAATCGATTTCTCAAATGCATCTGGAAAATAAAAAGGAGGAGGAGTGCTTATTAACAAGGATATCTCTTTTATAAGTAATGAAATCAAAAAAATAAAGTAGGACACATATACATCTTCCTAAAAACTAAATTACATAATATGTAAATTTCCCTTGGATCTAATACTAAGCAGCTAAGATTAATTAGACATATATTGGCTAAATTGGAAGACTGAGAGAATGTATTATAGGGGGATATTTTAACTGGGTGGATAATCCAGAACTAGATAAATCCCCAAGAATGGGTAAAGAAAAAGGAAACTGTAAAAGCAATCTGTTGGAACTTACTTTTGAACACTACAATCTGTTAGCGGATAAGTTTTCCTAGGGAAAAACACTATACCTTCTTTTCATCAAGATATAATAGGTATTATAGAAAAGATTATATTTCTGATAAACTGGAAAACTATATCAATCAAGTAAAGATAGGCACAGAATTGAGTAGGCAAGCCAGCTTGAATCTGTTCTGTAACAGGTATAAACAACTTGATATTTATGTGCCATAAAAAGGACCATAAGATTGTGTCTGCCAGTTGAAAAGATAATTCATTGGATTTATTAATGATTTTATTGATTTCTCTTTGTAGTGTAATATCAAGAGTATTCTATTAATTTATTAAAAGGTTTTTTTTTTATCCGCATTCAATCGTTACCGATTCTGCAGCGACTGCCTGGACGAGTCCCTGCAGTTTTCAAGGCAAGGTGTTTCGGAAGTGGTTTGCCATTGCCTCCTTCCTAGAGCAGAGCCCAGCTGGCGAGCGCAGGAGGCGGGGTTTCCGTTGCTTTGCACCTTTTTCGGGCGTGTGCAGCTTCCACGTTACTGGCAACTGGTCCCCGTCTCCCGTGCAAGCGCTGCCAGCATTTTTTCTCCCACCAGGGTGAGAGTACCCATTTATCTACTCACGTAAGTTTTCGAGCTGCTGGGCTGGCAGGAGCTGGGAAGGAAACAGGAGCTCGCTCTGCTGCGCGGAGCTGGGCTCGGACCGCTGAAGTGTTGACCATTTCTGGCCAGCAACTTTCAGCGTCATTAAGCCGCTGCGCCACCGCGTCCCCTCTTATTAAAAGTACTTAGGTTTTATAAAGTTATAGTTTTGTTTTACTTTTTCTCATCTCAGTTTTGGTTGGGAATAATTTCTCTCCCTTTCTCCTCTTGTCACATACAAAACAGTTTTCCAGGAATTGTTTCTGTCATCAATATATTTATGAATCAGATAGTGCAATATCAAATTATTTTCAAGTTTCAAAGCTCCAATTAATTTCCAAAATGTTAGGAGATGGCTGTGTGCCAAAATGTGCTCTTGTGAACTCTACTTACCTTCAGTTTTCCTCTTTTCCAAAAATAACAGATTATAATTTCACTTACAACTGCTACATTTTTAATTTCCAAAATGTCCAGAGCCCATGTTGTAAGGAGGCATTGTTAGGAGCATGGTAGCTGCCAACATTTTGTGATGATTATCGGAAACCTTTTTATTAATGTGCTAAATATGTGCCAGTATTACTTCAGAGCGCAGTTGAATGTCATAACACTGGTTGCTCCTATTGGGAAAGCAAAAATTCCTTACCTATGGGGTGCTTACCAGTCAAGGAAGTGGATAACAAAATACCCTTCTCGCTTAGCTATAGCACACTAAGCTATAATGCAGTATGTTGGGTTTGATTTAGTTTGCTGTATGAATCCAATCACTGTTTTTATTACATGAGTGGGCACAAAGGGGAGGAGTCTGTATGCTACATTGATAGCATGCAGATCCCTCCCCTTTGTGGCACCTGGAGATTTCTCTGACTTCAGTTGCCCAAATCACAGTGCAGTTCTTTGCCATTTTGAAGTATGGATCACATAATAAGTATAATATAAAATCTATAATAGGCTTAGTGCAATTTTAGAAATATCCTCTTAGACGATGGAAACATGGAAAAGCTTTGCTTTATCATACGGCATTGCCCATTTTGCATCACCATACCCATTGCAGTCCTCATACTCCTCCTCCTAATATTAAATAAGACATGCCCTGATCACCTTAATCCATTCTTTGTTTGTGCAAACTAAGCTTTGAATTTAGTTGTTTAACAAACCATGGTGCAAGCAATGTACAAACCTAATCACTGTGCATAGAGGCATGTGATTAGAGAGACAGACCAATCTTAAGTGATAAACACAAATTAAATTTTATTATAAAAAAAAATATAAGTTGTAAAAGAACTTTTTTAACTTTGTGAAAAATTTACAAAAATACAAGCAAGGTTCCAGACATAGCACAGTATTGTTCTGGTCTGTTATAAATGGGGCAATCTCCTTTGGGAATGGGAAATGCTTTAATTTAATAACACAGGTTACAAACGATTCAAAATAAAATTAATAATTTCTAGGCTTACTCTAAAGATGGATGAACAAAAGCTGACTTTAAGTATCCAGCAACCTAAGGCTACCCTGAAAAATAGAGATGCTTAACAACAAATATAATAGAAATTTAAAAATCACAGTGCAGTTTCTGTCTACTTAGTTCTACAAAAGTAGGAGACCCTTGACACAACTGTTCCTTCTGTTTTTATATATGAAGAAATTCCTTCTCCCTAGAAAATCCACTTTAATCATAGACTGAAGAAGATAGCTTCTGGCTCACTTCTATTCCCAGCCCCAGCACATACCTCCTTCTTCCTTCTCATTTAGAGTTCCCTGTTTTTTTAAACCATCCAGAGTTTCCATCTTCAGTTGATAGAGGGATTATGGATAACTCTATATATAACATAAGGAGGCATCTCATACTTGTGAAGATATTGATTCTGTGTCTAGGAAACAGCCTGTAAAAATCTGAGCCTGTTTGGGATGGTGGCTGACTTCACAACAGTGCTCTTAAACAGCAATAAATACTGTTGAGCTTTATGTGACGATATGAGGCAAGGTTGTTTTCCTTCATTCCCATCTGGTTTTGTCATCCTTGCCAGCTTTACTGTTCATTTTTGTCTCTTGTCTTTCTTATTTTTAATGTTTTACAGTATTTATAAACTGTCCAGAGTCATGGGGAGTCAGGCAGCATATAAATGTAATAAATTATTGTGGTTGGTTGCACAATCAGCCAGATGTTTAGACTGGATTTGGCATTTTTATCCACTTACTGAGTCTTTCCCAAGGACCTGGGATAGGCAGATGTTGTTGTTTGGTGGTGTTAAAGATACCATCTCAGGATGTAAGCTGTTCCAAGTAAAGCTGCCTTTTGTCAATGCTGATGGTGTTCAAGAGGTGCTCCAGATATTTTTGGACTGCACCCAAGGCACATATTATTATTGGTATTATCTTTGCTTTCTTTTGCCATAGTTGTTCTACTTCTTTTTGCAGGTCTTTATATTTTGTGATTTTCTCCAGTTCTTTCTCTTTTCTGCTGTCCCCAGGAGTTGCAGTGTCCACTATCCAGACTTTTTTGTCTTTCTTATCAACAATTGTTAAGTCTGGGATGTTATGTGGCAGGTGCTTGTCTGTTTGAATTCTAAAGTCCCAGAGCACTTTAGCTTCTTCATTTTCTATTATTTTGTCTGTTTTGTAGTCCCACCAGTTCTTGCTTGCAGGCAAATGATATTTCTTGCAGATATTCCAATGCACCATTGTTGATACTTTGTCATGCTGTTGTTGTTGTTATTTATAGCATTATAGTAAGACTTCAGCTTTACAGACCCAAATTCAGCAAACTTTTGATACAACAGTCAAAATCTGGCCCAAGTAATAGAACAGTCTGTTCTTGGTCTAGAAGAACTTCTTCTTGGCCAAGAAATACTGTTCTTGGTAAATTGGTCTAGACAATTTATATAAATCATATAACTACATGAACATTTATGTATATCATGCATACCGTATTTTTCCGACAATAAGACGCCCCCATGTACAAGACGACCCCCACTTTTCCAACCCAAAATTAAAAACTCAATATTTTAAAGATAGTGCAGCACACATTTTTATTTAGTAATTAGTTAACATTTACCTGATACACTTGGTGGGAGGAGGTCCAAACCGTCTCTCTGCAGCTCTATTTCCACACTCTTTTGCATAACTGATTACATTCAAGCACGAGTGAAACTGCAGATAGCTTGTCTCTGCAAACAGCCTTCCTCTAATTGGTTTGTTCAGCATCAGCTGACGTCAGTTACATCAGGCTTGTGATTGGAGGACGTCTGTTTGGGAGACAAGCTATTTCACTCGTGATTGGAGGCTAGCAATAGGAAGAAGCCTCTCTGCAGAAACAAAGTTTGGCAGTTTTGCAACCGCGATTCTCGGCTGACTTCCTTGAATAAGACGCCCTTCAGTTTTTAGGGTAAGGATTTTAGGAAAAAGTATCATCTTATAGTCAGAAAAATACGGTATTTACATAAAATGTGCATTATGTAAATTATATGTATTTGTATACATTTTATGTAAAATATGTACATTCAGATTTAACAGACATCTGAGTTTAGCAGACACCTCTTCCCTAAAATGGTCCAATAAAGCAAGATTTTACATACACAACTAAAGTTTTATGTTTTTTTATTCTTTTGGAAGCTGCTCAGCATACACTGATTGATCATTGAAGGATGCATAACTTTCAGAAGTATATAATTTTTAAATTATAAGAGATTTTTAATTCCCAGTTATGTCAGTATAATGTCTCATATTGCAGACATAGAATCATAGAGCTGGATGCAGCCATTTAGACAACTGAGTCCAATCTCCTGCTCAGTGCAAGTCTCTGAAATAAAATGTATCTAATAGATGGCTGTCTAGTTTGATTATTTTTCTTGTGTGGAGCTGCTTCCTCTGTCACCTCCTATTGTAAAGCCTCATTTGTTTGATCTGATATATCTTCATCCCCTCTTATGAGCTGAATTGCAGCTACTCATTGCTGTAGTTCTCTGATTTTTTTTTTCTTTTAAGCATTGCTACATGACTGCGCTTACTGCAAATTTTATGCAGGTTTTTGTTAGCCAGGAACTTAAATATGCCCAGACAATGCAAGGCATACCTGCACCTGTCCATTCACCTTCACTTTTGTTTCTTAAAGTATCACTAGCAGAAGGAATTTATTTCTCAGCTGTTAATACCACTGTTGATTTCCTCTTCAGTGATAAACTCATTTTTGTTCTTATTTACTTATTTGGTGTGCATGATCCCTGGAACTTGGATGCCTTACGTTCCTGCTGTATTAGGTCTGTTATCACACATGCTCCCCAAATCCTCAGATGTATGGCAACCTCCAAAATCTGCCATGAAAATAAAAAAAAATTAATATGTCAGATGAGGAAAATTACTAAACATATTAGGAGTAATATTGATGGTACTGAAGGAATTTGTATCAAATTTTAATTTTGTCCTAGCCCTGCCCTTTACAATACAATACAAATACAAAATACTTTAATGACCAAGTATAAAATATATACAAAGAATTTGTCTTCAGTGATGAACAGCAAGAACAACAGTGCATTTGGATAGCAACAGAAAAATAATAATAACACTACACAGTAAAATAACTTTTTCAAAGGGAGAAGCCACTGTCCAGCACATATCGAGTCATGTAGTGTTTACCAGAGCAATGGCACAAGGGAAAAAACTATTCCAATATCTAGATGTTTTAACATATGGTGCTCTATAGTGCCGTCCCGAAGGAAGAAGTTGGAACAGTTTATATCCAGGATGGGAAGAGTCTGCAGATATCCTCTCTGCCCTCCTTTTGACCCTCACAGTATACAGTATACGGGTTGCAATTATCCTTTCTGCAGACTTAACTATCTGTTGGAGTTTGAGTCTGTCCTGTTTGGTTGCAGAATCAAACCAGACAGTTATAAAGGAACAGAAAACAGACTCAGTGATTCCCCTGTAAAACTGTACCAAGAGCTCCTGGGATAATTTAAACTTCCTAAGTTGCCACAGGAAGAACATCCTTTGCTGTGCTTTTTAATGATGGCTGTAATGTTAAGCGTCCATTTCAGGTCTTGGGAAAGTATAGAACCCAGGAACTTGAAGGACTCTACCACTGATACTGGGCTGTCGAGTAAGGTAAGGGGAGGAGTATTAGAAGGATTCTTCCTAAAGTCCACAATCATCTCCATGGTTTTAAGTGTATTCAATTCCAAATTGTTATGACTGCACCAGAAGACCAGTTGTTGATCCTCCCGTCTATATGCTGACTCATTTCCATTTCGAATTAGATCAATGACAGTTGTATCATCCGCATATTTCAAGATTTTAACAGAAGAGTCTTTTGAAATGCAGTCATTGGTATAAAGGGAGAAAAGCAGCAGGGAAAGCATACATCCCTGAGGGGCACCTGTACTGATTAACCAGGTACTGGATGTAGTTTTGCCTAATCTCACGTGTTGTTTCCTACCTGTTAGAAAACTGATTATCCACCTACAGGTATGGTCGGGCACAGTAAGCTGGATCAGTTTGTTGTAAAGAATTTCTGGTATAATAGTATTAAATGCTGAGCTGAAGTCCACAAAAAGAACTTGTGCGTAAGACTCCGGAAATTCAAGGTGTTGCAGAATATAGTGCAAGGCCATATTAACAGCATCATCCACTGACCTGTTTCCAGGATAAGCAAACTGCAGTGGGTCTAACAGGGGATCCGTGATGGCTTTCAAGTGAGCCAACACTAACCTCTCAAAAGTCTTCATGACCACAGATGTCAGTGCAACAGTCTGTAGTCATTCAGCTCATTAATGGAGGATTTCTTAGGAACTGGGATGATTATAGAGCTCTTAAAACAAGAAGGGACATAACCCGTCTCCAGCGATTTATTAAAAATATACGTGAAAATGGGGGCCAATTCCGTTGTTCATACTACTCAAAAGCCAATTGGGGCTCTTTGTCATTATATATCCAACATTTATTATAACTATTTCTTATTATTGTAGATTGGTATTATCATGTGCCCCTGAAACGATCAGAGGAACAAGTTAATTCAGAAGTTTCACAACAGCCAACATCTCAGATCCCAGGTCTTGGTGATTTTGGAGATCCTCACAGTGACATTACCTTTGGGGGTCGAAGAAAGTGGATCAAAGATACTGATTCAGAATATGTAAAACTGGCAAAACAAGGAGGTCGACCAGGTGATTTATTTATTTATTTTTAATTTATGTTTCGAATTTAGATACCACCCATCTCATGAAGAAGTGACTGTGGGCAGTTTAATTTAAAAAAATACCAAGGCTATTTCAGAAGGTTCATGTGAGTATTTTATGTGGAGAGAAAGAGAGAGAGGTTATTGTTAGAAAGGTTGGATTGAAGATAGAATATGATAGAAGAGAAGCATTAACTTTTTATGTTCCAGCTGACATTGTGGATTTTGGTTTCTCAGGAGCTTTTCTAAAAGATTCTGAGACTCTGATCACTAAGTTATGAAATATAAGAGAAACTAGACGTGTGTTGAAAAAGTTGAGGGCTTAACAACTAAGGAATCTCAAACCACTAAAATAAGGAAAACTTCTTAGACCCTCTATTGCTACTTATGAGTAATCAGCAATGTATCCTCCAGATTTTTTTTTTTTTGCTTCAACTCCCTTTAGATGTAATCAGCACAGTGCATGGAAGATGCTGATAGAAGAACATCCACTAGGCACCATATTGCCAGCCCATGATACAGGACAGTCATTTCCTATGATTTGAATGTATTACTGAGAGTTAGCCTCAGATTAAGATGTATTGATACAGCATGATTTAAAATTAAACTGAACTATTGATATGGAAAGCATGATAACAACAACAACAGCTTTTATGCCACCCAACTCCCAATGACTCTGGGTTGCTCACAACAATCAAAGAAAGAAATTACAATATAACCAATAAAAGATTAAAAATGGCAGGCACAACAGATTGGATGGAATGAAGTAAGGGGTCTTAGTCTCCCTCACCAAGGCCTGGGTGAATAGTCAGGTCTTCACAACACTTCTAAACAACAGCATAGTAGCGGCCATCCAGATCTCAGGGGGAAAGTCATTCCAAAGGGAAGGTGCTGCTACAGAGAAGGTGTGCTTCTGGGGTCCTGATAGGCGACGTTTAATCAAAAGAACCTGGAGTGTGCCAACCCTGCAAAATTGAATCAGTCGAACAGATGCCATGGGAGACAGGCAAACTGGAAGCAAACTGGCAACCAGTGCAGCTCATGAAGCAGAAGTGTTACATTGGCATACTGACTTGTGCCGTTGCATTCTGGACCAGTTGAAGCTTCCTGGTGGTCTTCAAAGTCAGCCCGTGTAGAGCGTATTGCAGTAGTCTAGCTGCGAGGTGACTAGGGCATGGCTGACTGAACGGCTCCCGATCTAGGAAAGGGTACAGTTGGAGCACCAGATGAAATTGTGCAAAGGCTTTCCTGGCCACAGTTGCCACCTACTGTTCAAGCAGGAACTACAAGTCCAGGAAGACCCCCAGATTGTGCACCAACCTTGAAAGGGGAAGTGCTACCCCACTGAAGGTCAAAGATGGAATATCCCCAGTTCTGGATGGTCCAGATACATACAGCTGGTCTTGTTAGGACTGGATCAGAGATGGTTCCTCTCCATCCAAACCAGCACAGCCTCCAGGCACTGGGACAAAACCTCGACAGCCTCACTTGGCTGACCCGGGGCTGAAAGCTATAATTGGGTATCATCAGCATACTAATGATACCGAACCTCAAACTGGTGAATAACCTCACCCAGTGGTTTGATGTAAATGTTGAAAAGGAGAGACCCTGGAGAAAGGAAAAGAACTACCATAAAACAGTACCCCCACAACCCACAGAGCCAGCTCAGAAGCATACTGTGGTTGATGATATCGAAAGCCACTGAGAGATCAAGGAGCTCAAGGATGGATGCATCACCTCCATCCCGACTCCACCACAGGTCATCAACAAGTGCAACCAAGGCTGAATCAATACTAAACCCTGGCCTGAAACCTGATTGAAGTGGGTCTGGTTCCATTTCCTCCAGGGTTTTCATCAGCTGCCAACGATCACCTTCTTACCAACCTTTCCCCAAAAGGGAAGAAGACTGATTGGTAGTTGTTGAGAAGGAGGTATCACCTCCTTCCTCAGAGAGGCTGACACCGCACCTTGGACCAACCTCCCTGACCACTTTTATAACCAGGAGGACTTGGATCCAGTAAACAGGTGACTTCCTCAGGAATCACCAGCTCAAACTCATCCCATATCACACCCCCCAGACCATGCCCCAAGTACCTCAACCTGCCCTGCCCAGTCAGAGTCCAAATTGGAGCAAATCTGAGTGACTTTATCCATCAAATAGCCCGAATAATCCTCACAGCTGCCCAAGGCTCCCAACATGTTCCGAGAGGCCCTCCCAACCAAATAGGGACTGGATCACCCTAAACAGAGCTGGTGGACGGCTATCAGCAGACACAATAAGGCTGGAGAAATATTGATGTTTTACCACCCTTATTACCATGAGGTAATCCTTAATATGGGCTCTTATCCGTATCCAGTCAGGCTCTGTGTCTTCCTCCAGTGCTGCTCCAGGAGTCTCATTTGGCACTTCATCTCCTGGAGTCCCTCGGCAAATCAATGTGCACTCAGGATCGGTGCAAAGGGAGAGACCACATAGAAGCAATACAATTCAAGGCCCCAGCCACCTGCCCATTCCAGGCAGTGACTAGGGCCTTGACCTGTCCACCAGATCTTCAGGGAAAACCCTAAGTTCTTTCTGGAACCCTATTGGGTCCATCAATTGCTAGGAGAAGACTAGTCAAACAAGCTCTGTCTCCCTGGAGGGAAGGGTGACACCAGAGAGTCAAAAGGCAACCAGGGAGTGATCTGTCCATGGCAACGGACTGATGTTAATGTCCTCCACTGCCAGATCACATCTCAACCACCTCAGGACAAAAACTAGATCCAGCGTGTGGCCACCGGTATGTGTCAGGCCGTCAATTACTTTGGACAGGTCCATGGAAGCCACAGACACCTGAGCTGCCCTGGACTCAATGTCACCAGATGGCAAATTGTAATTGCCAAGGACCAACAGCCAATGTAGCTTATGTAACCAAACTGGCAGGAGGCATGTACAAGAGGGAGTTATCAGCAGGCATGGGAGAACCCCTAGGTTTGCAGGAGCGCAATTTTTTTTAATAAAAAAAGAATTCTCTCTTTTGCCTCCCTGTGCAAAACTCAGTGAATAAGAGCACACATAGCAGGGAAGAAACAGAAAATGAAGGGGGAGTAAAATGGATTATCCTAGAGGAGGATGTGGCTGGTTCCTTCTTTTATCTGTCTCTCTTTGGAAAACATACTACTGAAATATCTGAATACAATGTTGGGTTAAACTAGAATAGATATTAAAAACCTGTGGCTGGCTTTTTGATTTCTTTTAAATTTTAAAGATTGCTGACTCCCTTTTATTTTCTGACATGGTGAATAAATATACATTTTTTCAAATACCATGGAGGAGTAATTTTGATTAGGAACCTGGCATAATATGAAACAGTTAAACACCACCTCCTACATCATGATGCTCCTACTTCAGATACTCCCACCAAGAGATTTTAAAAGCAAAATGTAAAGAAATAGGAAATAGCGTCAAAATCTCTTCTATATCCTATCATTTAGATCTTGTTCTCCTATGGAGGATTAACATAGAAGCATTTTTAATATTTCTCCCTTGCTCTAACAGTGTGCAGAAAACAGAATTTATTTAATTACTATTTTAAAAGTCCATAGTTGTTTAAATGTATTTATATCTTTAAATATCTTTGGCTTAAGATTTACTGAGACATTTTACTCCAACTCCACGAAAAGTATCCCTGGGGTCTTACGGTGCACCTGAGTGGTACTCACATCATAGCAAACAAGCAGTGGCTGATGAGTCTAAGTAAGTATTCTGTGTCTTCATGAGAAGTGTTTATTTTTTCAGTGAGGGAAATGGGTTTGTTGAATGTTGAAATGAAAAAAAATGTTCCATCACTTGTCTGAGTCTTGCACTTTGATGGCAAAACCTATATTGGCTAATGGTAAAATTTTTGCCTTCAGACCTCGTGTTCCATCAATGCCAGACTACATGATTCATGAAGAGTTTAAAGTCGATCAACCACCTAGCTATGAACCTAAAAGGGGTCCTTTTGATTTTGATATGAAAAGTGTTTGGCAAAGGGATGCTGAAGACAAAGAGAACAAAGAGAAAAGAGAGGTAAGATTCTGCTATTGCTAGCTTTTATATTTTTTGAGAAGACACGTTTATTTTTAAAAATGGTGCTAGTATGTCAGTTAGATTTTAAAAACTAAGTATTAAAATAGGTTTAAAGTTTTTAAAATATCCAGAACAGGATTAAAATGCATATGACTTTTTGTTGCAATATGTTGGCACTGCAGTCTTAAATATGTATGTTCAGAAGCACATTCCACTAGATCTAGTGGTTTTTATAACTGATAATTGTTTAGAATTTTAGTCTGAAAATTATGTGTGAGAAACATAAAACATGATATAAATATTGTAAAAAAAGATTAGAAAATAATGTATATAGTATACAGCAGCATATAATTTTAATTAATTAACTATACTATTATGGATTAGTATTCAGAGAGCCCTTTGGGGCTATCTTATGCACACTTATTCAAGTAAATTATTTATGCTTTTGCAAGTAAATCTCAATCACTGGGTTCATATATTGTGTTGATCCATAAATCAGGATTTACAAACTGCAGTGAATGGAATACTACATTAAGTCAAAACCAAACAGAAAATATGGCTTTATGCAACAAGTAACGCTCAGCCAATTATTTGAGTTCAGAGAAGTGTCTCTGTCTAGTGTGCAAAGTGTCTCAAATTCAAAACACCCATTTTGAATATGAAATGGCTGTTCAAGCATGATATGGGCTGATTCAGACATTAGTTGGCCCCACATGCTAAATGTAGATATTTTGAACTCAAAATGAGGTGTTTCAAATTCAAAACCTTTTGCACACCTTTAATACAAACAAATATTTATACTTACAACTTAGTGATAACAGGTGCTACTAATTTGCTATCTTGGTTAATAAAGTAAGTATAGATTAGAGATTGTAATCTTGGATGAAAAGTCATATAAGAGAATGAAGCACTTAGAGTGAGGGTCTACCCAATCTTAGGTATATAATGCTAACTCAGGCCTTATACACTGAGTAGATTTCTATGGCATATTAACCCAATTTTAGTTTTAGTTTTAAACATACCAGTCTCCACAGTTTTCGTTTTAAACATATCAGTCTCCACAGAAAACATAAGCCAAATACTCTTCTACCTAGTTCTTTTGTAGTACTTTGTTAGTTGGAAGCTCATTTTTTCTTTTTAGTTTTTGCAAATATCAACATATGCCCACCTAATTGAGATTGAAATCACTGTTTGGGTTTGGGGAAGGCAAATTCTTTCCCTGGCTTTTTGTTTTGAAAAATAAGCCCCAGTGTTCCCCAGGGGGTGAAAAACCAAGTAGGAGCAATAGAGATGCTACTGCAGGAATTAGTCTGTGTCAAGTCCACAATGTCCAACTCCCAGTTCTAAAGCATTCTCATGCAACCAGGCTTGGTTCAGAAAAATACTTCTTTATTACGGGGTACATGTAGCTTGTAAACAGAACATTGGTAAAACTAAAGCCTTGGGTAAACTTCCCTCTATTTATCCCCCCTCCCCTTATTCCCTGGCGTCTCGATTCTTCTCCACCTGGTGGTGACCTCTTACCTTCCTCCCCCTCCTACCCGAGCTCCTTCCTGGCTCTTTGGGCCCCAGCTGCCTTGCCGGCAATCAAGCCAGTCTAAATTGCCCATATATGGTTAAGCTGCTTCCCAGCTCCCGTTACAACCTTTAACAGCAACACACACACCCTCCTTAGTTACAAGTGGCAGAAACAAATCAATCCAACTCCCAACGAATGCAATACAATGGGAAACAACAACAGTTGGGTGATGCAGGTTCTGACAGTCTGGTTGTGGATGCTACTTTACTCAAGCTTATTTTCCTGCAGGAATAATGGCTGTTTAAATATAAGTTAGTGTCAGGACTGCGCTCAGTCTTCAATAAACCAGTCCTCATCGAAACCGACACAGGTACAGAGATAAGAAGTTTTATTGAAAAAACAGAAGCACACCGTGAAATAGCTGGAACTAAATCCCCCCAGCCAAACCCCAAATGTAAAGCCTTTTCCTTTCCCCCTCCCCCTCGATCATTAGTCCTTTTTGCTCAGGGTGTCGAGGCTCTCCAATTTCCTGAGGCTCTCCAATTTCCTCCGTTGTTAGGTTCTTAACTGTCCCTGATGGTTCGAGAAATGGCTTGCTGGCGTCCTCGCTCTAAGCTTCTCCGCCCTCCTGCTGGAATGGCAGAACTGTAGCAGTTTAAGCCTATATGCGAAAGAACGATTGTGAGGATTCTGACATGCTGCCCCCCCAAAAAGAGGAGGAACTCCAGTCTTCATGGCATGAACCTGGGGAGAGATTAGAGAAAGGAAATAAAACATACACATCATCCCACCCCGTTCGCTATCTAGGTTTGTCGGGGTATTTTTTATAAAAGTCTCTGACTAATCAGGGCGCCCTAACATCAGTTTCATCCACCCGCTCACTCTGCACTACTGGGAAGTGCTTCCACCGCACGAGGAATTGCAGCTTCCCCCTCTATGTCCTGGCATCCAGAATTTCTTGCACCTTGAAATCCTGCTGGCCATTAATTATTATGGGTTCAGGTTGGTTTTGCATGGGGTGCCATTTGTGCAATCCCTTGAGCGGTTTTAGGAGGCTGCAGTGAAAAACTGGATGAATTCTCCTGAGGGACTTTGGCAGTTTTAATTGGAACGCTGATTTTCTCTATCAGAAAAGGACCTATAAACTTGGGTCCGAGCTTTTTTGAGGGCTGTGCCATTTTGAGATATTGAGTTGACAGGTACACTAGGTCCCCCCTTTCCATGGTTTCTCAGGAACACGCTTGCGATTGGTGTATTTCTTGTAGTGCTGGGCATCTTGGAGCGCCATTTTAATGATTGGCCAGAGGTCTGTTAATTGCTTGATCCACTCATCTGGTGACGGGACGTGAGTAACTTCTTGGGGAAGTTTGGGGACAGCAACAAAATCCTGTCCTGTGGCAACTTTGAAGGGGGTGTGTCCGGTGCTCTGATGCACTGTGTTATTGTAGGCAACCTCAGCAAAGCTATGCCCAATTGTCCTGCTGATAGTTAATGAAACACTGTAAATACTGTTCCAATATGGCATTCAGTTGTTCAGTAGCCCCATCCATCTGGGGGTGGCTGGCAGAACTTAGGGTTAGGCTTGACCCAATTAGCTTTATAAACGCCCTCCAGAACCTTGAGCTGAACTGTGTGCTGTGATCGGTAATTATTTGGGTCGGGACTCCGTGTAACCGATAGATGTGTTGTATGAACAATTTGGCTAGTTTGTTCGCTGTGGGTAAGGACACGCACCACAAAATGGGGTTGTTTGGAAAATAACTCAATCACCACCCAAATCACTGTGTGCTGTTTGCTTTCGGGCACATCTACAATGAAGTCCATAGCGATCTCTTTCCAGGGCTTCTCTGGGTTTGCTACTGTCTGTAAGAGCCCTGCCAGTTTCCCCCCTAATTTCTTCGCCATAGTGCAGGTAGGGCACCCAGCTACATATTCGGCTACATCCCAGTGGATAGAGGGCCATCAGAACTGCCGGCATAACAGGTGTAAAGTTTTAACGAAGCCCAAGTGGACCACTGTCTCGCTATCGTGGCCTTTCTGTAGTATCAATTTCCTGGCTTCCGCCAGGACATATAATTGGCTCCAGGGTCCACGCTCACCACTGCCAGCGCCACCCCAGGAGGGCTTGCAGCCCCTTTCTGCACTTGAAATTTCCCATCTTTTAAACCTCAAGCTCTCCTCTGCAATTTACTTTGGGGTTCCTCTGCCTTAACTACACAAACCCCAGTATCAGAGCGTGGTGAGTGATTAGGGTCATGAGAAAGTTCAGTGTCTTCCAGTGGGTCCCGATCTTCATCTCAACCGGTTCCGTGTAAAATTCCATGGGACCCCCTCCCGTGGTCGACCTATCCAGTTGCGTGAAGAGGATAGGGGTTTCTGACTTCCGCACCCTCAGCCCTAGCCCGGCCACAATCACGGGGCTAATCAGGCATCAGGTGCACCCAGAGTCTATTAGGGCAGACAGGTCCGCCTTGCGGTTGGTACCTAGCACCTTCAACCTCACTGCTACCGTCATCAGATCTCATTCCCCACTCACCATTTCATCATGCCCCTGATTTTCTGCCTGCCCTGGGGTGCCCTTTAAAGCAGGTGGCTGGAGTTTCCCGCTTGCTCAAGTTCTTCCTCTGATGAGTCACTTTCTGTCATCGCCAGGAGTAGGATTGGCTCTTCCCTTCCTGCATCTGCCGTCCCTTTATTCTCTCGTCTTGGTCCTCCCGGGTTCTTTCCCCCCGGTTTGCTCTCCCCGCTCGGTTGCCAGTCGGGTCTTTGTGGGCAGTTCACGGCATAGTGTCCCTCAGCCCTGCACCTGAAGCAAGCCCACGTCATTTGTCGCGGCTCCTGACCACCATCCTTCAGCTTCCTGAGGGCTTGCTTAACTGCCATGCCTACTGAGGTGGGTGGTGGGGTCTGAATGCTCCTGCTTCATGGTTTGACCACCATCCAGTTGGTTTTGACTTTCCCGGCGAGGGTGACCCACTCCCTCAGGGTCTCCGGGCATCCCCTGGAGCGCGTGCTCCAGGATCTCCGGCTGTGGCCCTTGTTGGAAACATCTGATTTTAATCTCTTCTAGCCAGTTTGGTGCCTTTCTGGCCAGTCTCTTAAACTCCAACACATACTTGGCGACTGGCCGGCTTCTTTGCCTTAGCCGCTCAAGGCTTTTCTTTGCTTGTATCACAACGAAGGGGTCCTCGAATCGTTCCCATAACTCCTTCATGAAATTGACAAAATTTCTCAGCTCACCCACATCAGCTTCATGCATCTCCACAATCCATTCTGCCGCTTGTCCCTTCAGGAATCCTGATACGTACACCACCCACTCGCATCGTTATGGAACAACCGGCCACATGGTTCCATGCAGAGGCACACTTGGGTCAGGAAGTATGCCAGCTGCTCCAGGTCCCCATTGAAGTGCATCTTCAAGCCTCTCTCCTGCAGCGGGTTCCTTTCTATCCTCCTCTCGTCATGAGACTCCCCTCCGTCCTCCGCACTGCTCGCCGACTCTTTGCTTGTCTCCCCGCTGGCTCCCGGGGTTGGAAGTGTTTCAGTAGGACAACCGTGGTCCAGGTGACTCAGTACTCTTTCCAACATGTTCTTTAGAGACTTTATATCATCCAACACCGCCTTAACTTGGGTCTCCATTGTGTTTACCCAGTCTACCAGTCCGGCCGCCCAGGGTTCCGGCTCCCCCTTTTCCATGGGGTTCAGCACCCCCACTCCCATTGACCATGCCACCATCGCTGATTTCCTCCTCGTGGATGGGACTGCGTCCCATTCTGGCACCCCCAGGAAAGCTGTCCAGTGTTGGCCCCTTTGCTGGTCCTTTGCCTTTGCCGCTAATCGGGTCACTCCCCCCAATAGCTCCTCTTCTACTTCATGCTCCGGGTCCCTCGTGCAAGTGGCCCCCACCTCAGTGATTTCGTCAGCCATTTTGTTCATGGCGGCTGTCCACAGGTCTGAGTGATTTTCCTCGTTGAGCCTCCGCTCCGGGTAAAATCAGAAATGGTTGAGTTCCAGCTAACTGTCAGGACTGCGCTCAGTCTTCAATAAAAGCAAACCTCATCGAAACCGACACAGGTTCAGAGATAAGAAGTTTTATTGAAAAAACAGAAGACACTGTGATATGGCAAAAGAAATAGCTGGAGCTAAATCCCCCCAGCCAAACCCCAAATGTAAAGCCTTTTCCTTTCCCCCTCCCCCTCAATCATTAGTCCTTTTTGCTCAGGGTGTCGAGGCTCTCCAATTTCCTCCATTGTTAGGTTCTTAATTGTCCCTGAAGGTTCAGAAGATGGCTTGCTGGCATCGAACAGTCCTTGCTCTAAGCTTCTCCCCCCTCCTGTTGGAATGGCAGAACCACAGCAGTTTAAGCCTATGTGGGAAAGAATGATCACGAGGATTCTGACAGTTAACCCTAATCCAGATAGGTTAAAGTAAGTTAACAAAAAAAAAAACAGATACTAATTGTTGATAAAAAGGAGTGTTACACTTGGTTTGGGTTGGACACCCTACTGTATAAACCAAACCACAACATGGCTTAGTAGATTATATGAACCAGGTCATTAACAGGTTCCATTTGCACATTGTGGAGGTAATGTAATGCAGCTTTTAGTACCTAGAACTCTGGATACTACAGTATATCTTATGCTTACAATATCTGCATTTGAACTGAGTTAAATTAACATGTGGATAGATCTTGTTCTTCACTAATTACATAACACTTTTGCCTGATCTTGCAACTCGTATGGCTAAACGTTGAGAAATAATTACTGAAATATTGAAAAGGTTTAAATTTCAATTCTGCATGGTTTTTGAAATTATTTTTCATATGTATCTACATATGAAATATCTATCTATATTTTGAGTTTATGTTATCAGTATTTAAAAATAGTAGCTTAAAGCACAGTGTCATTTTTTTTTTTAGTTTATTATGGAAAATGAGTTTGGTGCAGCTATAGAAATAACTCTCAAGGAAATTTCACAGTGCAAAAACATTGTAATCCCAATAGGTTCCAACCAACCTGGTTCGAAACATTAGGTCCCAGGGGAATCTAGATTAGGTTATTTAATACATTATGGATTAATTTTCTGTTCAGCTACTGGAATGTATATCTGAATTGTGAATGTATATCTGAATTGTGTTTATTTTGGAGTCTTATTAGAACTGAAAGTCTAAGACTTTTTAAAAAGCTTCCATTTGTCTCTGACAGCTAAACTCAGCATTTCTACTAGGGTGATGTCTTTATTATGTTGTTTTTTGTTCAGAATTAGATTGAAGCTGTTATGCTATCAGTTATGGAATGGATAACCATTTTCATGGCTTTAGTCTTACAGCAACTCTCCCATAAATACAATAAATTAGTTTATAATGGCCACAGACCTATTAAAAATCCATAAGCAAAAGTATAAGAAGTTGCAAATAAACATGTTCTTTTGTATATATAAATATATACATACAAATACAAATATATCAGATGATCCAGAACAAAGCTTAACCTGTAATATATTTGTATACAGCTTTTCATAGCAAATTACAGAAATTTGGATGTTCCTTCCGTAGTGTCTTTAGCAACAATGAGGACTGGAGAAGGAAAGTAATAGAATAATTTTCTCTGAGTGCAGATTAATAAGATTTATTAAGAAAAAGGCTGAAGTGATAACACAAGAATTCTGGCAAGTAAATTTGGTTTTAAATGTAGGACTTATACATAGGCAGGTCAAAGCCTTTAGATACAGACTTTCTTTCTCCCTGCTTTTAGTGCAATTGGAGGGACACCAGTCTGAGAAGGCAGTTCAGTCTATCCATGGATGTGATTTACATTACAATTACTAGCACATTATCAATGTGAGAATCCTCTCTTGAAGTTTTTGCTAATTTTGTTTTTGTTGAAAGCAGCATTCATTGGAAATACATACACATATAGGAAAATAGGAAGAGAAGCACTATATATTTGTAGATATAGTATTTTTTTCTGGGCTAAAAGTAGTCTGAAGGTTGAAACAAACTAAGAAGTATAAATTGCATTTTTCAAAGTGGGTTGTGGGTTACCTCATTTGATACTATGAGAATCTGTGTGTGAAGTCAGTCGAGTCTCCTGGCAACTGCCTGGACAAGTCCCTGCAGTTTTCTTGGCAAACTTTCTGAAGTGGTTTGTCATTGCCTGCTTCCTAAGGCTGAGAGAGAGTGACTGCCTCAAGGTCACCTGGCTGCCTTTTTACCTAAGGCAGGACTAGAACTCATGGTCTCCTGGTTTCTAGCCTAGTGTCTTTAACCACTACACCAAACTGGCTCTCTACTATGAGAATATTAAATTATGTTTAAACAGCTTCTCTTGAGTTTTCCTTTCCTTTTTAAACTCAGGTTTTTCATTAAATACTGAGTTTTTAAAAAATATTATGCTAAAAATTAAGTCCTGAGAAAATGAAGAAAACCTCTAATGTTTTTTCTCCTGTACTACACAGTCAGGTCCAGAAATATTGGGACATTGACACAATTCTAGCATCTTTGGCTCTATACACCACCACAATGGATTTGGAATGAAACAAACACAATGTGCTTTAACTGCAGACTGTCAGCTTTAATTTGAGGGTATGTACATCCAACTCAGGTGAACGGTGTAGGAATTACAACAGTTTGCATATGTGCCTCCCACTTGTTAAGGGACCAAAAGTAATGGGACAGAATAATAATCATAAATCAAACTTTCCCTTTTTAATACTTGGTTGCAAATCCGTTGCAGTCACTCACAGCCTGAAGCCTGGAACGCATAGACATCACCAGACCCTGGGTTTCATCCCTGGTGATGCTCTGCCAGGCCTCTACTGCAACTGTCTTCAGTTCCTGCTTGTTCTTGGGGCATTTTCCCTTCAGTTTTGTCTTCAGCAAGTGAAATGCATGCTCAATGGGATTCAGGTCAGGTGATTGACTTGGCCATTGCATAACATTCCACTTCTGTCCCATCAAAAACTCTTTGGTTGCTTTTGCAGTATGCTTTGGGTCATTGTCCATCTGTACTGTGAAGCGCCGTCCAATGAGTTCTGCAGCATTTGGCTGAATGTGAGCAGATAATATTGCCCGAAACACTGCAGAATTCATCCTGCTGCTTTTGTCAGCAGTCACATCATCAATAAATACAAGAGAACCAGTTCCATTGGCAGCCATACATGCCCACGCCATGACACTACCACCACCATGCTTCACTGATGAGGTGGTATGCTTAGGATCATGAGCAGTTCCTTTCCTTCTCCATACTCTTCTCTTCCCATCACTCTGGTACAAGTTGATCTTGGTCTCATCTGTCCATAGGATGTTGTTCCAGAACTGTGAAGGCTTTTTTAGATGTCATTTGGCACACTCTAATCTGGCCTTCCTGTTTTTGAGGCTCACCAATGGTTTACATCTTGTGGTGAACCCTCTGTATTCACTCTGGTGACGTCTTCTTTTGATTGTTGACTTTGACACACATACACCTACCTCCTGGAGGGTGTTCTTGATCTGGCCAACTGTTGTGAAGGGTGTTTTCTTCACCAGGGAAAGGATTCTTCGGTCATCCACCACAGTTGTTTTCCGTTGTCTCCCGGGTCTTTTGGTGTTGCTGAGCTCACCAGTGCGTTCCTTCTTTTTGAGAATGTTCCAAACAGTTGTTTTGGCCATGCCTAATGTTCTTGCTATCTCTCTGATGGGTTTGTTTTGTTTCTTCAGCCTAATGATGGCTTGCTTCACTGATAGTGACAGCTCTTTGGATCTCATCTTGAGAGTTGACAGCAACAGATTCCACATGCAAATAGCACACTTGAAATGAACTCTGGGCCTTTTATCTGCACATTGTAATTGGGGTACTGAGGGAATATCACACACCTGGCCATGGAACAGCTGAGAAGCCAATTGTCCCATTACTTTTGGTCCCTTACCAAGTGGGAGGCACATATGCAAACTGTTGTAATTCCTACACCGTTCACCTGAGTTGGATGTACATACCCTCAAATTAAAGCTGACAGTCTGCAGTTAAGGCACATTGTGTTTGTTTCATTCCAAATCCATTGTGGTGGTGTATAGAGCCAAAGATGTTAGAATTGTGTCGATGTCCCAATATTTCTGGACCTGACTGTAGTTACAGCAGATTGTAGTCTTAACCATTTAGTTAGGCTAAATAGTTCTTAAAAGATCATAAATCAGTTTGACATCCCAGTGTGCATAACACATTCTTTAATAGATGATGTTGCCCATTCTTAGCCCATTCATAGCTTTTCCTGCATGGAAAAAACATATTTCTGTAATTTGTTTTCAAGGAAGGACATCAAAAAGGATCTGTAATTATCTGAGAGTATCAAGGGAGCAAGGCCCTCAGACTGGAAGACAAGTTTCAGCCAGTAGGTGAAAATTGAAAGCCACACTCTGGCCTCTACCTTCATCAAACCTGATTCAAGATGTAAGGATGTGTTAGAAATGCCACAAGGCACCTGAAACAGCACCCTGAGGCATTTGGACTCAACACGTTCCAAGAGGCCAAAACTAGAACTTTAGGACTTGTGCAGAGAACAGATCACATTTTAGGTCTTATTTATTTAGGAAATATTGAACATTCAAAAGGGTTCACAAACTTTTAAGCACCACTACGAGACTGGACCAATGGGACCGCTGTGTCTAAATCTCCCCACAACAGCCCTAGAAGGCAGCCTGGCCAGCTCATCAGCTACAATTGAACTCCTCCATCACCTTTTAGTGATAATATAGTCAATTTGATTTCTATATATGCCATCTGGTGATGACCATGCATAGAAGTGTTGTTTTGGTTGTTTGACAACAGTGTAAGCTATGAATAATTCATTGGAGTGGCTGAAATTGATAAGTCAGTCTCCTGCTTCATTTTGGTTTCCTAAGCCATACAATCCAATTACATGTTCCTCTTTAATGTTTCCAACTTTGGCATTCCAGTCTCCAATCAAAAGCAGCACTTCTTGCTTGCATGTTCTATCAGTTTCAAATTGAACTTGATCATAAAACTCATCAACCTCCTCTTCTGTATTGGTGGTTGGATTGATATTATTTGGTCATTGAATGCATTGTAGCCAAGTACTGTTCTAGCTATACTCTTCTTAACTATAAAAGCAACACTGTTTCTTCTTGTTTTTCATGTCCTGAATAATAAACATTGTGATCTTCTGACTGAAAGTGTCCGATCCCAGTCCATCTCAATTCGCTGATGCCTAAGATGTCAATTTATAGTAGTTTAATTTCATCTTTCACTGTGTTGAGCATTTCCATGTTCATGTTTCTTACGTTCCATGTTCCTACTGTAATTCGGTCTTTGCAGCTTCAGATTTTCTTTTCCTGTATGGCAATATCATCAACTAGACGTCCTGAAGGCTTTAATATAGCCACATCATAAACACCATTAGTACTTTGAAAGATCCTCAGGTCTTCCTCAGTAGCATGTTGAGTGCCATCCAACCTGAGGGGCCTATCATCCAGCACTATATTGTCAGACATTTTATACTTTCTGTCCATTTGGTTTTCTTGGTAAAAATACAGTAGTAGTTTGCCATTGCCTTCTCCCATGCAGTATGAATTGATGCCTTTACCATTATCCCTAAAGTGAACATCTGCTTCCAACATCTTCCCATATCGTTGCTGCCCAATATAGATGCCTGCTTACTTTGCAGCTAGGATGACCTTCACACCTTGGATGACCCTGCTGGGAATATATATTCTTGGCATACACTCCCAATGTTCTTTGCTCATCCCTCCTAAGAACACCTCCCCCCCCCCCCGCCATGACTTGGCAGGGTTTCAATGTGGGACAAGTGAAAAATAGTGATTGGTAGGCTCCCCTAACTTCATCTTGTCTCTCAAACATCTGCTGTCGAACACTCTATCTAAAGTATAGAGCTGAGTGAATCTAGGTAAGTGCTTGGAACAGCATGTCTAGTCACCTACCAGTTTCCCAAGTAATAAGGCACAAGTACAGAGGTAGTCTTCATTTGCAACATATCAGTTGGACTGTTTCTGAACCTGCATTTAGCGTTGCTAAGCCCAACTGCAAGGTTACAGAGGAAGGATGTGGAGAAGGGGTGCAGGGTGGAATTGAAGAGAACAATTGAGAATAAATAAGTTCTAACTTTGACTAGTGCTGCAAAGGAATGGCAGTGACAGCAGTGAGCCTAATTCTGTTCTTGTATCCAGCAGCATTCAGAGATAGTCCATAAATAGCCTTCCCACTAAAGTAATAACAACAGTAAAAAAAAAAAAAATGGCCATCAAAACCCTCATTGGGAGAAGCACAGAAAACTTGTAACATGCCAAATGGTGACAGGACCACCAACACACACATGGCAGAACCTGGCTCTCCTTCCCAATTCAAATCATCCTTCTGTGCTGCACAAGATTAGTGGTCTCTCAGGACATTGACAGTCTTTAAAACAAAAACAGGTCTAGCATGCTTTCAAAAGAGTACTAAAACCACGTTTTGAAGAGCTCACATAGATCTGACAAATGCTTTGGAAAGTGCTGTTAGCAACTGCCTTGTTTAGCAACTGTTTGCAGTTACAATGGTGATGAAAAAGTAACTTTTTATCAATACTTGCATTTTTTAAAAGATTTTTTATCCCACCTTTCTTATTTTTATAAATAACTCAAGACTGTAAACATACCTAATGCTTCTTCCTTCTACTTTCCCTATAACAAAAACGCTGTGAGGTGAGTTGGGCTAAGAGAGAGTGACTGGCCCAAAGTAAACCCAGCCGGCTTTCATTCCTAAGGCAGGACTAGAATTCACAGTCTCCTTGTTTCTAGCCTGGTGCTTTAACCACTAGACCAAACATTTACGTCATTTGCAGGTCTGTAAAGAATGGAAAGCTGAAGTAAAATCATAAGGACAGTCGTGATTTCACTTAGCAACTACTTTGCTTAACGACCAAGTTGCTGGTCTCAATTGTGGTCGCTAAATGAGGACTACCTGTATAGGCTGATGGCCCTACAGAAGTCAGCAATCCCATTGTCAGTGAAGCATTTTAGAAAGTATCAGTAGCCAAAATTGTGTCATAAAAAGAGGAAAAACACTTATTTAAACGGGAAGAGCAAAACATAACCTTAAGTGTTTCAGCTATGGGCTGGGAATGAGACAAATTCAATCTCACGAGGACATGGCATTAAAAAGATGGCGGGTGGGGTCCCTCCAGTGTGTGAGAGTTGGGGTGAATGTATGGAATATGAATGAGTGTGTGAGTGTTGTGAGGACACTCGCTCCCCCGAGTGAGAGTCGGGGAGGGAGGGGAAGTAGATTGGGTGCCCCTTGTCGGCTAGTGAGAGAGGCTGGTGAAGGGGGCACAGTGGGTGATAGTGAACGAAGGGGGTGAGGGTTAGGGTTCCAACGGCACTGAGAGCGGTAGGTGAAGTGCCAAGGAACCCACCACCACCCTCTGATTGAGGTTGTGTGTTGGTGTATGGTTGGATGGAGAGCCCCCTAACCAGGGAAACCAGAGATCTGAGATTGAGGGGAAATGGAGGCTCTGGGGAAGTTAGGGCGAGTTACACTATTCAGGTGGTGATGGGCAGGGGATGTTATGATGGGAGTCAGAGGGTGGGCTGCTCTTGGGGAAGGCGCCCCTGGTGTTTGTTACCAGTGGCGTGTTCCAGCCCTCTGTACTCAGACCCAGGCCCCGGGCAGCAGATCCATGGCGGCCCTGGCCTTTGGTTGTCACTTGTTAACACCAGGTCAGTTAACAACAAGGCTCCCCTTATATATGATCTGATCACTGAGGAGCGGGCAACCTGGCATGTGTCACCAAGACCTGGCTGAGCCCTGAAGTGGGGATTCCCCTTTCAGAAATGTGCTCAGCTGGGTTTATGGTTTGGCACCAGCCGAGACCCCAGGGCAGGGGAGGAGGTGTAGCGGTTGTCATCTGGGAGTCTCTGTTGGCCTTCAGGGGCACTGCTCCACAAGTGGCTGGTGGTGAGACCCTGTTCCTGAAGTTGGGCTCATGAGAACAGTTGGGATTGTTGCTACTGTACCAGCCTCCCTGCTGCATAGCAACCTCCCTGCCTGAGCTGCTCAGGGCTGGTGGTGGAGTTCCCCAGACTTATGGTTCTGGGGGACTTCAATCTGCTGTCCCTGGGACGTACCTTGGAGGCAGCCTGGGAGTTTATGGCCACCATGGCGGCCATGGGCCTGTCCCAGATTATTTGCGACCCCACTCAGAACAGTGGCCACACACTGGACTTGGTTTTCTTGTCAGAGCAGTGGCAATGTGATCTGAAGGGGGAATTACATCTGTCCCCCTTGTCATGGTCCAATCACGCCCTGGTGGCCCTGACATTCTCTTATGCTACCCCCCTCCTCAGGGTGGCAGGACCCATTCGATTGGTCTGCCCCCCCTGACTGATGGACCCAATGGGGTTCCAGAGGGAGCTGTGGACTATACCTGAGGATCTGCTGAATGGTTCAGCAGAGGCCCTGGCCACCACCTGGAATAGAAAGGTGGCCGAGGTCTTGGACAAGATCGCGCCCCTGCAACCTCTCTTGACTCATCGAGACTGATACTCCCCATGGTTTACGGAAGAGTTGAGGGTTCTGAAAAGGATTAAGAGGCATCTAGAGCACTGCTGGAGGAAAACAAGGACCGAATCCAACCAAACACAGGCAAGAGCCACTATTAAGGCCTACCTTGTGGTGGTAAGAGCGGCGAAACGCCAACACTTCGCCGCTCTTATTGCCTCCATAGAATGCTGCCCAGTGGCCCTGTTTAAGATCACCCAATCTCTTTTGGGAAAGGTGGGCCCAGTGACCCACCTACGAGGCCACACAGAGGAGTTTTCTGGGCATCTGGAGGATAAAATCACTCGGATACGTTCCCAATTGGATACCAAGTGTGTGGCATGGCCTGTGGAGATGCCTGGGGTACATACCTACCCTGTTATCTGGGAACAGTTTGATCCCGTTGGACCTGAGGAAGCGGACAGGGTCCTGTGGGCTGTAAATGCCACCACCTGTCAATTAGGTCCATGCTCCTCCTGGCTGGTTAAGGCAGCTGGGGAGATGGCATCTGGGTGGGTCCAGGCGATGGTGAATTCATCCTTGAGAGAGGGTGTGTTTCCATCGGCCTTTAAAGAGGCACTGGTACACCCCCTCCTCAAGAAACCATCACTGGATCCCACCATACTGGGCAATTTTCGTCCAATCTCCCACCTCCCCTTTTTAGGGAAGGTGGTTGAGAAAGTGGTACATTGCAGCTCTAGAGGATCCTGGATGAAACAGATTATCTGGACCCTTTTCAGTCAGGTTTCAGGCCCAGATTTGGGATGGAAACAGTATTGGTCGCACTTTTGGATGATCTTTGGCGGGAACGGGATGGGGGTAGTGCATCCATCCTTGCTCTTCTGGACCTCTCGGTGGCTTTTGATACCATTGATCATGGTATCCTTTTGGGTTGGCTCGGGGAGTTGGGGGTCGGTGGCACAGTTTTGTGCTGGTTCACCTCCTTCCTCCAGGGCTTGTCCCAACTGGTGTTGATGGGGAGCAAGAGGTCCAGCCCACAGCCCCTCCTTTGTGGGGTGCTGCAGGGTTAGGTACTTTTCCCACTCCTTTTTAACATCTACATGAAACCACTGGGTGAGATCATCTGCCACCATGGGATGAGGTATCATCAATATGCAGATCATATCCAGTTATACATCTCCATCCCAGGTGATCTGAGTGATGCTGTGACTACCCTTTTGCAGTGCCTGGAGGCTGTGGGGGTCTGGATGGGGAACAAAAGGCTTCAGCTGAACCCTGGTAAGACAGAATGGCTTTGGGTTAGGGGCTCCTCTGTATCCATAAGTTTACCATCTTTGGTTCTGGATGGGGTGGCACTACCCCAGACAGACCTGGTGCGTAACCTGGGGTCCTCCTGGATTCATGACTTCTGCTCAAAGAGCAGGTGGCAGTCGTGGCCAGGAGGGGCTTTGCTCAACTACAGTGGGGCAAAAAAGTATTTAGTCAGCCACCAATTGTGCAAGTTCTCCCACTTAAAAAGATGAGAGAGGCCTGTAATTTTCATCATAGGTATACCTCAAAGAGAGGTATGAGAGGTATGAGAGACAAAATGGGGGGAAAAATCCAGAAAATCACATTGTCTGATTTTTAAAGAATTTATTTGCAAATCATGGTGGAAAATAAGTATTTGGTCACCTACAAACAAGATGACTGGCTCTCACAGACCTGTAACTACTTCTTTAAGAGGCTCCTCTGTCCTCCACTCGTTACCTGTAGTAATGGCACCTGTTTGACCTTGTTATCAGTATAAAAGACACCTGTCCACAACCTCAAACAGTCACACTCCAAACTCCACTATGGCCAAGACCAAAGAGCTGTCGAAGGACACCAGAAACAACATTGTAGACCTGCATCAGGCTGGGAAGACTGAATCTGCAATAGGCAAGCAGCTTGGTGTGAAGAAATCAACTGTGGGAGCAATAATTAGAAAATGGAAGACATACAAGACCACTGATAATCTCCCTCGATCTGGGGTTCCATGCAAGATCTCACCCTGTGGGGTCAAAATGATCACAAGAACGGTGAGCAAAAATCCCAGAACCACATGGGGGGACCTAGTGAATGACCTGCAGAGAGCTGGGACCAAAGTAACAAAGGCTACCATCAGTAACACACTACGCCTCCAGGGACTCAAATCCTGCAGTGCCAGACGTGTCCCCCTGCTTAAGCCAGTACATGTCCGGGCCCGTCTGAAGTTTGCTAGAGAGCATTTGGATGATCCAGAAGAGGATTGGGAGAATGTCATATGGTCAGATGAAACCAAAGTAGAACGTTTTGGTCTAAACTCAACTCGTCGTGTTTGGAGGAGAGAGAATGCTGAGTTGCATCCAAAGAACACCATACCTACTGTGAAGCATGGGGGTGGAAACATCATGCTTTGGGGCTGTTTTTCTGCAAAGGGACCAGGATGACTGATCCGTGTAAAGGAAAGAATGAATGGGCCATGTATCATGAGATTTTGAGTGAACACCTCCTTCCATCAGCAAGGGCAATGAAGATGAAATGTGGCTGGGTCTTTCAGCATGACAATGATCCCAAACACACTGCCCGGGCAACGAAGGAGTGGCTTCGTAAGAAGCATTTCAAGGTCCTGGAGTGGCCTAGCCAGTCTCCAGATCTCAACCCCATGGAAAACCTTTGGAGGGAGTTGAAAGTCCGTGTTGCCCAGCGACAGCCCCAAAACATCACTGCTCTAGAGGAGATCTGCATGGAGGAATGGGCCAAAATACCAGCAACAGCGTGTGAAAACCTTGTGAAGACTTACAGAAAACGTTTGACCTCTGTCATTGCCAACAAAGGATATATAACAAAGTATTGAGATGAACTTTTGATATTGACCAAATACTTATTTTCCACCATGATTTGCAAATAAATTCTTTAAAAAACAGACAATGTGATTTTCTGGATTTTTTTTCTCATTTTGTCTCTCATAGTTGAGGTATACCTATGATGAAAATTACAGGCCTCTCTCATCTTTTTAAGTTGGAGAACTTGCACAATTGGTGGCTGCCTAAATACTTTTTTGCCCCACTGTACATGTTGTGTGCCAGTTACACCCTTTCCTGGATCGGGAGTCCCTCCAGTCAGTCGCTCATGACCTAGTCATCTCCCGTATAGACTATTGCAATGCACTGTACATGGGCCTACCCTTGAAAAGTATCCGGAAGCTACAACTGGTTCAAAATGCAGCCACATGGGCAATTTTAGGTGCCCCAAAGATGGCACATGTCACACCTTTGCTGCGTGAGCTCACTGGGTCCCAGTTTGCTTCCAGGCCCAATTCAAGGTGTTGGTTATCACCTTTAAAGCCCTACATGGCATGGGACCAGGTTACCTGAGGGACTGTCTTACCCCCATTATATCAACCCGTCCTACCTGGTCAAGCAGAGAGGTATGCTGCAGACCCCATCGATGAAAGAATGTCAAATGACAGGGCCCAGAAGGAGAACCTTCTTTGCTGTGGCCCCCACCCTGTGGAATACCCTTCCCCCAGAGGTGAGGCAGGCCCCAACTCTCTTGACTTTCCAGAAAGCAGTCAAGACTGGCTCTGCCAACTTGCATGGAGCAAGAAAAGGGGCAACCAACCCTGGGGGTCGCTAGCTTGAAGATGCTCCCATATGTTTTGATCACCAGCATCTTGGAATATATTATTATTTATGTATGGATTTAGTTTTATTGTACTTTTATACTATTTTATTCTATTTTAACTAATATTGATTTATTTGTTGTTTTTATCGTAAACCACCCAGAGTCACTTCCTCGTGAGATGGGCAGTGTCTAAATTTGAAATATAAATAAATATAAATTTTTAAAAAATAGTTACCAAGGCATGTACATGCTGTGGTTAATAGGATGTGAGGATGAGCCCTTTGTTTGCATAAGTTGACTATGGATACTATATTTTAGTAGTTGTTTTCTTCTGCTTTGAATAACATGGTGGTCTTACTTATACATACTTACATACTATGTACATACCCTTTTGAGAATTATATTCTTGTTAGATATGGGATAACCAAACTTATTTTGAGACACAGTCCTATGTATAAGTATATAGTTTTAGAGGTATGCAATATTGGATCCAGTAGGGAAAGGTGCTGTGCATCTGGCATGAGGGTGTGTACTGTACCTGGTGGCAGCTCCTTAGAGAACCCATGTTTTTTTCTGGATTTAGTGACAAGGTGTGATCTTGTATTGCTGCTTTCTTCTTATTTCAACCACCTGTTTTCCTGTGCCTGCAAGGCTACTGTGTGTGCCCAGAAAAAGTTATGACTTCTTTAAGGAACCACTAATAGATGGAGCATCTGCACTTATGCCAGAAATAAATCTTTCCCACTCTGAATCTACTGCATACCCCTAGTATATGGGGATTTGTTCATATATTGTTTGAAAAGGAGCTCTTGTCAGTTAAATTTATTCTTTTGAAAGTTCTAATAAAGCATATTTGCTATCAGTAATGTTATGGTATTATTTTACCACTAGCACATTGTGCTTCAAGAATTTTATTCTTTAGGTGTTAATAATTTGATATTTGAGAATATGTAAATACTGCCTTGATTTTATTCAAAATATAAGCATTGGTATATTTTTATTAGAGATTTCATAATGTGACTACCTTAATTTATTTAACTATATAAACATTTTCACTTCAGGAAAATGGAGTACAAGTTGAGAGCTCTCCAGGTAGTATGAAAGAAGAGGTGAGTTTACCAAAAAGCTGAATTTGAATTTATTTATTTATTTAGCATATTTATATAGCTAAACATGTGATTCTGGATGGCATACAACACAACAGTTAAAAACAATCCATAACAATCTAAAACAATAAAAAATAAATAAAACATATAAACTTATAAGATAAACAAACAAAACCCAATAAAGGGGGAGAACAAGCATCACTTAATCTCATACAGCCACCTTACAGGCTGTCCTTGGGATCCCCAAGGCTGGTGAAAAAACTGTTTTAAGGGCCTCCTGGAAGGCTAACAGAGATGAGGCTAACCTCACCTCAGGGGAATGATGTTCCAGAGGGCAGGGATCACAGCAGAAAAGGCATGCTGCCTGGGTCCTGCCAGCTGGAACTCCTTTGGAGATGGGACCCATAGCATATCCTTCCTGCCTGACCTGGTAGGCATGGGTAGATGTAATCAGGAAGTCCCTCAAATAACCTGGTCCCATGCCATGTAGGGCTTTAAAGGTCAAAACCAGCACCTTGAATTGCTCCCAGAAGCAAACTGGCACATGCAGAACAGACATATAATGTGTACCTTCCTAGGGACACACATAACTGTCAGCACAGCCGCATTCTGCACCAGCTGAAGCTTCTGGATGCTCTTCAAGGGCAGCCCCATGTAGAGCACATTACAATAATCCATTCTGGAGGTGACCAGGACATGAGTAACTGTGAGTAGAGCCTCATGGTCCAGAAAGGGGTGCAATTGGCATATAACAAGCTGTACAAAGGCTCTCCTAGCCATGACTGCCACCTGCTCCTCAAGTAGTCATTAGTCTAGAAGAACCCCCAGATTGCGCACCTGGTCTGTCTGAGGCAGTGCCACCCCATCCAGTGCCAAAGATGGTAAAGTCCCAGAACCAGAAAGCCCAAAAACCCAGAGCCACTCAGTTTTACCAGGGTTCAGCTGAAGCCTGTTGTTCCCCATCCAAACTTCTGCAGCCTCCAGGCATAGGGACAAGATGTCAACTGCATCACTTAGTTCGCCAGGGTGGAGATATATAACTGAGTATCATCAGCATACTGGTGATACCTCATCCCATAGCAATGGATGATATCACCCAGTGGCTTCATTTAGATGTTAAATAGGAGTGGAGAAAGTACCAAACCCTGCAGAACCCCACATAATAAGGGTTGAGGGCGGGACCCCTCACTCCCAATTCGCACCGACTGGTACCGGCCCTGCAGAAAGGAAGTGAATCAGCACAATACTGTGTCACTCACTCCCAGCCGATGGAGCCAATCCAGAAGGATACCATGGTCGATGATATTGAAGGCTGTTGAGAGGTCAAGAGCAAGGACAAATGCATTACCTCTGTCCTGTTCCCTCTAGAGATCATCTAAAAGCACAACCGTTGCTGTCTCCTTCCCATGTCCAGTCCTGAATCCTGCCTGAAAGGGGTCCAGATAATCCGCTTCATCCAGGGCCCACTGAAGTTGCTGTGCAACTACCTACTCTACAACCTTCCCTAAAAATGGGAGATTAGATACTGGACAAAAATTGTCTGGTATGGTAGGATCCAGTGATAGCTCCTTGAGGAGGGAGCAAACCAACATCTCCTGAAAGTGTGTGTGTGTGTGTGGGATAAGCTCCTCTCTTAGAATTAAGCACTGCTAGGATCTAACCACATGACATCCCCCAGGCAGCCTTAACTAGCCAGGAAGGGCATGGATCTAAGGAGCAGGTGGCAGTGAGCGGTGGATGTGTGTTGCAGGCTCCCTTCGGATTAGATGGATTAGCATATTTTAGAGGGTGTATGTATGTTGTAGAGAGCAGCAGAGAAGCTGATTATTTATAGATTGGTTATGTGATTGGTTGGTGAGTTTCTGCACTTACCCAGCCTTTTTTGACTCATTTTATGATTAATGAAGTTCATCTGGACCCCAAGCTGGGTCAGCTGGCTGCGTGCCTCTTTCTCCTTCTCAGGCTGCTTGCTATAAAGGAGCAGACTTGCGCGCGCCCATTGCGCCTGTGGATCTACATCGGCAGCGTGAATTTTGCTGGGGCTGTTTGCAAGAAGGAGGCTTGTCAGACTGGTGCAGATTGGGCGATTGATTGCTTGGGTGCTGGAGCAGGCACTGGAGACCATTGGTGAGGGTCTGGGCAGTGATGCCAGTGAGAGGGGCATTTTGCCTCTCGGGACTCTCTGGCCAGTGTGTATCTTGTTGAGACGTGCTGGCACTGGCAATAGCATTGGAAACGGCAGCAGCTTGATGCCTGCATGGTTTATGCCAGAGGACAGCACAGCATGTGGTTTGCAATCTCCAAATTCAGCCTGGGACTTGAAGAACTGCTGGATTACCTCTTTGGGAGTGTTGGAGAGGGGCAACTGGCTGAATGAGGGAAAGTAGTGGCAGAGAAGGGCTGGTACCTGCAGACTGCGGTGGACACTCTGCTTACAGAAGCCATCTTGTCTCCTTCCCTGTGGTTAAAGTCTGGAAAGAACAGCATGGTAACCATTTTGGGGCTGATTAAATCCACTATGCAGATGCCACCTGGTGGATGGATTATTGATGGTTGGTGAAGTAAGGTTTTGAATGGTGGGGGTTTTCTCCTGATAGGAATTGACTGCCCTCCTCGCAGATAAGAAAGCCAACCTGGCATGTACTACTGAAAGCTGGCTGGGTCCAGGAGCAGGGGATCTCCCTTTTGGAAATGTGCCCAGTCAAGTTCCGGGTATGGCATCAGCCAAGTCTTCATGGCAGGGGTGGGGGTGTGGCGGTTGTAATCCAGGAGTCTCTTACCTTTCAGGGGTGCTGCTCCACAAGTTGCTGGAAGTGAGACCCTGCTCCTTAAGTTGTGTTCTAGGTATGAGCTGGGATTGTTGCTTCTGTATCAGCCTCCCTGCTGTGTAGTAATCTTCCTGCCTGAGCTCCTCAACTCGGTCTTAGGGTTGGTAGTGGAGTTCCCCAGGCTTATGTTCCTGGGGAACTTAAGTCTTCCTTTCCTGGGGGGTGGGGTCTGAGGTGGCTCAGTAGTTCATGGCCACCACGACAGCCATGGGCCTATCCCAAGTCATCCAGGACCCAACACAGGACAGTAGTCATATCCCTTATCTGATTTTCTTGTTCCTTATATCCATGCTCCTTAGAATTGGTAAAAGGAAGGCAAAAAAGAATCAAATGAAGTATTTTAAAGAATCATTAAATAGGTATTGAGAGAAGCTAATAACATCAGAACAAATTATTCCAGGAAAATTACAGTTTTCTTAAATGCTGTTAACCAAATCTTTGTTGTTTCCTGCATGAACCTATGCATAACCATAACTTACTTTTAACCAAAATTAATTCATTAGTTTCAAACCATTAGTAGTCAAGAATAAACTCTGGGGAGAATAAATAGCATTTAAATTATTACAGATGCATTACTTACCCACTTGATTACTTCAGACATTGCTCTATAATATAGTTTCTTAGCTTTGGCTTAGTATATTGCCTGTTATACAGTCTACTGTGGTTTGTGATCTGTAGTGTACATCTTTACATGTGTGAGTAATCAATTATAGGTTATCCAATAAAATACTTTCAACGAATCATGTCTTAGCATGATGTATAACCCAATCATTTTTGTTAATTGGCATCAACTGTAGTTTCCAAATGCAAGTACATTTTAAGATACATTTTTTCCTAAAAACAAGCAGAAGGAAAGGTTAAACCCACTCCCTAATTCTATGGTCCAAATTTTAATTGGGGGGAACCCCATGTTAAATACAAAGCAAAATCTTAATGACTCTAACATTAAGAACTAAAGCCACATGTTATTTTGCAACTGATATAAAAGGACTGGTTTTAAAATGGGGGTTCCTTAACCTTATTCCATTCCTTCTCCAAGAGATTGGTGAAGAGATACTGTAGTAGCTTGGCTCTGTGGTTTCATTTTTGATTTATGAATGAGTCTGCCATTTTCTTTCCTCAGTTCAACGGCAGCTATTGTAAGGGTATTTGGATTATTTAAGATATTGATGAAAGTCATGTGTATTAATCTGAGGGTGCATAAACTATTTTTATTTGAGATCTTAACGCTGACAGCTTTTATGAAGGAAAATAAGTCCCTGGCAAGTTCATGGGGGACAGTGAATCCATGGTAGGACTCATAGGGAGAGCAAAATGGAATGGCAATGAAAGAAAAGCAGTGGCAGAAGAGAAAATACACCCTAAAATATATGTGCTAAAAATTCTCCCCCCACCCCCTTGAAATAATACTACTTTCTTGAAATAACTGTCACAATCCCAACCTTATCATTTACTAATACTAGTCCCACTTAACAATTTGCATGCAGTCCCTGGTAGAAATATCCCCCAGGGAATTTTGCTCTCAACTCCCAAAGAAGCTCCTTATTCTCTGTGATGAAATATACTGCCAGACTCTTACACTTTTTTTTTCTTAATTGTTTCTTAAGTTGGATTTAATCATACTATATTAAGTAGTGAAATGGGTTTTCTTTTCACACAGATAAAACTTCCTGCTATTACACCAAGATACCCACACAGAACACAGCAACCTATCACAACTAAAGAATTCCATGGAGGAAACAGACTTTACTTTCCTCCAATGTAAGTAATTTTCAGTGCCAATTCCTATTATTTCATGTGTGAATAATTCTACCTTCAGTGCAAAATTAGTTTGCATTCTGTATATGCTTACACATACTTACAGACTAGTAAGATTTTTCACTCAGCCCAGTAGGAGCTAGCAGAGAAAGGATGACAGAATATCCTTTCTTCAAATGCCCACTACTTTGCTGAACTCTGTGAAGGGGGCTTTTTAGTATTTATTCACTGCATTTTATCCCACTTCTCAGATAATTATTGTCTCCCAAAATAGTTAAGAGAAACCTTGCATTCATCATCATTATTTTGCTTTAGTGGAATGTGTTATTTTTCTTTTATATTTTTCTTTAATAATTTTTTACACTACTCAGAGTCATATTATTTGAGTTGGGTGGCCAAATAAATGTTCTAAATATAATAAAAACAACAACAACAACGAAGTGCAGTCATATAGAGCACTGGTAAAGAGAGAACAAGATCAGTTCAAGGCCAAATGAACAATATGCAAAATATGCCTTTTATTCTTTTGGCCAAAGGATATGGGCAGAATAAGGCCAAAGAATGCTGTTCTCCTACTCTGTTGCAAAGCAGCTGTCAGTGGGAGCTACTGGGGCTTTAGACTAGACTAATTGAAAAATAAATCCCTCACAGATAAAATTATTACTAAAAACAAAGTTAAGAAAGAATAAAACATGAATATATATTTTTTTCCACAGCATTATAAAAATTCTAATACTCCATACAGGTAGTTCTTGCTTAATAATGATAATTGGAACCAGAATTTCCATAGCTAAGCAATGCAGTCATAAAGTCACTTAGTGACAGCAATCCTGGCAGTCCCCATTGCCACTGTTAAGCAAAAATCGTGCCTCGTTAAGCGAGGGCCTCGCATGACTGCAACTTGCGACTTCCTGCTGGCTTCCCACAAAGTCAGTTGGAAGTTGCAAGTCCTGGGGGGCTTGCAAGCAGACTGGAGGGTGGGCGGGTGAGTTCTATGGAGTGAGGTGGGGGTGGTGCTGTGGTGAATGCACGAGAGCTGGGGAGGGGTTGCCATGCGAGTGCATGCAGACTGGGGAAGGGGTGCTGCAGTGTGAGCACACTATTGACTTTGCTTGTGGGAAGCCATCAGGGAAGGTCGCAAATGGCAATCATGTGACCATGGGACACTGCAACCGTCATAAGTGTGAGCCCGTTGCCAAGCGTCCAGATCGTGATGGGTGCTGTGATGGCCAGAACTTCAAGGACCAGTAGTAAGTACTACTCGTTCAGTGCTGTTGCAACTTCAAACGGTCATTGAATGAGTGGTCATTAACCAAGGACTTCCTGTGCATGTATGGTTGATCAGATGTGGAATGTTGATGTCTGCTATACCTTAATTTGACTCCCTAATTTTTCACCATTGCCATATATTAAAACAATATTTGAAAATCCATTGCCATATTTCATTAATACAGGTATTAGTTTATTTTTGATACTTGCAAATTCTAATTATGTTAAACGTGACAAAATCAATGTACACAAAAAACTGACTATTGTTATTTTGATGAGTTTGACTGTAATTAACATGTAACTATAGCTGCGTTCTCTGAACTCTGCACAGTTTTTTTTCCCTTCACTACTGGAAGGGAGGGTGTAATCAACAATATACAGTACAGTAACAAGATTTGTACAAGTATTGATTTTGTCATTTCTGAGCCAAGGAACTCTGCAGCTAATCTTTGGATTAGAGCAGTGTTGTCCAAACTTGGCCACTTTAAGATGAGTGGACTTCAACTCATGGCTGGCTGGGGAATTCTGGGAGTTGAAGTCCACTCATCTTAAAGTGGCCAAGTTTGGACAACACTGGATTAGAGGGTCCTTTGATACAATTTTAGAAATAAATTTTACAGGATAACTGATGATTAAACAACTAAGCAAAAGAAGCAAAACAAATAAGAGTTGTGATAATCAGCAAGTTACAAGGAGAATGCATATAAAACCACTACGTAGATAATGGAGATCTTCACACATAATGATACATTACATCTGTTTGTTCAATTTACCTGCTTAGGAAGGCTTCAGTGAAATAGTTTGGCATTTTATTTTTCAGTTCTGCAAATTATTTGGCCTTCAACAGTGGAACTTTTTCTCATATTATTTACTATTTATTGTTATCCATAATAGGGAAATAGGCATTCGTTTTTTTTTAAGTTACATACAAATCTGTGTTGTTTGCTCATAGTTATTACTATGAAAAATTAATTAGATCTAGTTTTAGCTTAAGGCTTAATTCTTTCTTATTTTCTATGTAGGCCTGCTCATAAAAAAAATGAACCTGTAAACTTCAGCAAACTGATTAGTAGTGGTTATGGTGATGAGTGGCTTCAACAACGTGATGAGTGGGAGAAAAAGAATACTCAGCCTAATGGTAATGTGTTGAAACCTTTTTTTAAAATATAATATAGTTTTTTAATATGCTATATAAGGTGGCTCAGTAACCCCTGCTGTAATCTATCTAAGCCAATTTTACAATATTTGTGGATCATAACTAAATGATCTATTTGATTATTTTGTTAACTCACGTTCTAAAACTTATCAGACTTGAACTCACACATCACAATATGGCAGTTGTAATTTTTTAAAAACTTAATATTGTATAAATTCAGTCATTGTATAAATTATGGTTTACAGCTTACCTTGTTATGTGAATCCTGTCAATTGTGGCTTATTCAGCAATCCATAGTTAAGCAAACCTTAGAATGATGTGGGACCCCATTAACTGTTTTTCAAGGAAGTCCAATTCTTTTCAGTTTTCCAATTCTTTTCCATTCTTTTCGCTTTCTCCGAAGGGCAACAAAATTTCTTCATTGTAAAGAAGAAATCATAGGCATTCTTTTTCTGTAACTGCCATTACCAAAGATGTTCCACTTTAAGATATTTAAAATTGTGGCATAGTATAATTGTTTTAGATTATATTCTACTGGAACATTCATCTTATATTATGAATAATACTTAAATATCTCTGAAGAAATATTCAGAGGAGAAACAGCTTTTAGGATTGTGCAAAGCATTAAAGAAGGTATTTTGCAAAGCAGGTTGATATAAGCCCAGTACCCCGCTTAGACACAATAAAACAGTCACATTCTATGGAAAGCTCTTAAAGCTGTCTGCACATATTGGTTTGTTTGTTTGTTTATTTTACGTGGCTTATAGGCTGCTCCAGTCACATTTGAGCAGCATACAGTTCCCCTTCCATAACTCAGATTAAAACAAAACATGATATAGTTAACAAATCGAAGCCATAAAATCGCAGTATAAGACCCAGGAATAATTGTAGTCCATACCTGTGTACACACCCACACCATTAAAACCATGTCCATTATTTCAGGGACAAATAATCATGTTCAACTTCTCCGGGGTTATTTAGCCAAGTCCTTATAGATTTTTTAAATACCAACAGGTAACAAGTCATTTGAGGGTCTGGGAGACTGCTGTTCCAAAGAAGTGGAAGAACAATAGAGAAGGCATGCTTCTGTAGTCCCTGTAGATGGCATTCCCTGAGCAAAGGACATGGAGACAGCTTGTCTTATTTGATCTTTTTGGGTGGGTAAATGTTATTGGGAGAAGACAGTCCTGCAGATATCCAGGCCATGAACCATACAGGGCTTTGATAGTGACAACCAGCACCTGGAATTATATCAGGAAGCCAACCAATAGCCAGGCAGTTCCCAAAGTAATGGTGTTATGTGGGTGCAACAAGGAGTGCCCATGACTGGTTGAGCCACTGCATTCTGGACCAGATGTAGTTTCCAAATGCTCTTCAAAGGCAGTCCCATGTAGAACACGTTGTAATAGCGACTAGGGCATGAGTGATTATGAATAAAGCCTGTTGTATGTGCACACACATCCACTTCACTGGTGGTCCCAACCAAAGTATTTTGTGCATTCAGGCACAGACAACTGAGCAGCCATGTGAGTTTTGCAGAGTGCAGCTTTGAATGCTTTCCATAACCTTAACTGCTTTTATAGAATCAAGTCCATATTACATGTAAATGCTTAATATAGTTCTGAACACCTTTTGTAGTCACTTTCTTTTAAGCAAGTGCTTTGGAAAATCATTAAAACAAATTGGGCTAAATTCTATCTTAGTAATAGAGAACCTATGGCCCTCCAGATGTTGTTAGTCTACAATTTCTGTTATCCAAGGGACAAGATTGCAATACAACAGCTTCTGGAGGATCACAGATTCCCCATCTCTGTATATCTAGAATGCATATTAAGTAAAGAATTCCTTCTCCATTATTTCTTGCAGATTCTCTTCTTCCTCCAAGTGAGTATCAGAAGAAAATAGAAAAGAGGCAGAAAGCTAGGAAACATACATTGTCATACAAAAGAAAACCTAAATCTCAATCTGGACTTGAAATGGGTGCCCAGCCTAAGAAGTCACTCTTCAAGCTCAGAATGTATGCCACCCAAGACCCTATCCCAATAGCCCATTTCTGACATAACCAAATATAAGAATTATATTTTGCTATTTCTTTGCTATTAGAGGAGAATTTAATAATTAGAAAAAGTAACCATATGGTTAATAAAAATGTTTTTAATGTTAATCAAATGTTGAGTTGTGCATTCCCCCTTTTTTGAAAGTACCAGAATATACAGTAAAGTTTCTCCTTACAATGGCAAATAATTAGGTATGTATGCTGCCTTGAGTTCACAAAAATTAAAAGCAGAATAAATTAATTAGTTAAATAAATAAATAAAGTAGAACTCATTTTGCATAATAGCTTCAGTTCTAAGAAAAACAAATGGGAGGTTAGTATATACAAAGGCTCTTGTTTACTTTTCCTGAACTGTTTTGAAGGCTAATTTTTAAAATGCATGGGTTTAATGCAAAGTAGCTGTTAGTCATGCAGCATGCAAAATGAAAGTTCTACTACTTATAGTGGTCTTGCATTTGTGCATGTTTCATTTAGGCCCTTTATTTAGGAAATAATAATAATAATAACAATAACAACTCCCAGTGAGGTACTAACTTTACATGGTTGTGGGACTTGCATGCCCTGAGGAGGGTGAGAGCTATGCCAGAGGTTCAACCATACTGGACAGGTCTCATCAGAGGAGCCAGATGAAGAGTGTCTCTCCCATAAACAATATGGTGAGACATGATTTACAGAAACCTGTACCAGATCAGTCATCGCCAGGGTCAACAAGGACCATGCTAGGTGTTCTAGTTCCTACACATCTGGTGATAAGTGGGTTACAGGACTCGGGACGGTTGGCTGAGCAACCAGGGCCAGCAGCTGCAGGACTACTGAAAGAAAAGTTGTTTACCCATCGCAAATATACGAAGACTGAAAACAAAGAAATAATGATCTGCTATTACAAATCAAGCCCAACGAGAAGAGGATATCTGAAAACAGTGCACCAGTTCTGGAAAGAATAACATCCAGAATCAGAAATAACAGAACAGAGGCTAGCAGATCAGTGTCGATTTATAACATGAAATAAAGTATTCACAGAAGTAGAATTGGAAGAACTGCAAAGGTCTACCCAGGGCAAAGAAATTGAAGCCAGAAGTAGCTCAGACTGTAGAGGCAAGCCAGGCGGAGTTGGCAGTAGATGAAGCCAGCATAGCTGCCGAATCATTTTCATTCCCAAACCAGCACACCCTCTCCTCTGCCTTCTCCTCAGAAAGAACCAAACTCTCTAACTAAAAAAGAAGAGGAATTGAAACAAAAAATAACTGAGCATCTAGAACAGCACAAAAACAACAGAATAAGGTTGCCTGCATTGAAGTTTGTTACAAAGAAACAGCACAAGTATTAAAAGATGCCAATACTGTAATATCAAATATAAGCACCAGCTCACTGCAAGAAACAAATCAACTAATGTACAGCACAGCTGCAGTTATGACTGAATACCTTGGATGCAAAATCAACAAACAAGAAAAAAAGCCAAACAATGCAGATCAGGTTGGAAAATAAGATCAGCATGCTAAGATCAGATACAAACAAGCTAGAACAGATGAAAGAAAAGAAGCTGAAGAAGAAGAAGACCAAAGAATACCTGATCAAGAAATTCCACCTAGAAACAAGGAAGTTCAAAGAAGCACTGGAAATAATAAAGTAGCAAATAACAGCCATAGCCAAAAAGATCAGCACATACCAAGCTCGAACTGCACACTGTACTCAGAATCTCTAATTTCAGTTGAATCAGAAATGTTTCTACCAATCCATCAATGGAGAGACTGCAGTGAACCAGGTAACACCTGACAAAAAAGAATCAGTGCAGCTCTGGCCACAGCTCTGGGACAACCCAAAGAAATACAAGAATGCAGCTTGGATAAAGGAGGTGGATAAGAATAAAAAAGAAGCTGAAATGAGAGAACTTGTAATAACAGCAGCAAGGGTGGAGAAAAGGGCAAGGAAGATCAAGAATTGGTCAGCATCAGGTGAAGATGAACTGCATGGTTTTTGGTTGAAACATCTGACTGCTCTGCACCCACTCATTGCCAAGTAGTTTAACAACATACTGCAAGGAGCTGAAATTGAAGATTGGTTAACATCTGGCAAAACCTACCTGATAATGAAAGGTCCAACAAAAGGGGCGGCACCAGGCAACTACGGGCCAATTACCTGCTTGCCCACAACTTTCAGATTGCTAACTGATGTGGTAGCTGATGCAGTCCAACATCATCTAGTTGAAAACAAGCTCTTTCCATCTGAACAGAAAGGAAACTGCCCAAACGGCAGAGGAGCAGAAGGTCAGCTCCTAGACAAGATGATTTTGGAAAACTGCAAGAGAAGGAAGACCAGCTTGAATGTAGCTTGGATTGATTACAAGAAGGCATTTGACTCCCTGCCATATGATTGGATAATCCAGTGCCTAGAAATAATAGAAGTCAGTAAAACATCAGAAGCTTTGTGCAAAGATCAATGGCACAATGGAAGACATAGTTGCTGGTCAATGGTGATAGAATGGGAGAGGCTAATATCAAGAGAGGAATCTTTCAAGGAGACTCATTATCACCACTACTGTTTGTCATTGCATTGATTCCTCTGTCAACAATACTGAACAAGTCAGGCCATGGCTATCAAACATCAAAAATATCTGCCAGGTTATCCCACCTCCTTTACATGGACGATCTGAAGCTGTATGGAAAAACACCATCTGAAATAGAATTGCTGCTTAACACTCTCTGAATATACAGCCAAGTATATTACAATGGAGTTTGGACTGGACAAATGTGCCACCCTTACCATCAACAGGGGAAAAATAGTGAAAACCAAAGGAATCAAGATGCCCTATGGAAATAACATCAAGAGCCTGGATGAAGACGATCACTACAAATACCTGGGCATCCTTCAAGCTGACATCAAACACTTTGAAGTCAAGAAGGTTAGTAGTGAATATATAATGAGAGTGAAGATCTTAAAGTCCAAACTCAGTGGAGGAAATGCCATCAAGGCAATTAACACCTTTGCAATTCCAGTCATTAGATACACAGCTGGAATAGTGGACTGGACACAAACAGAACTTAGAAGCCCTGGATAGGGAAGACCTTAAAAATAATGACAGCGAATCATACCCTTCATCCATGCAGCGTTATTGCCAGACTCTACTTACCAAGCAGCATAGATGGGCGTGGAATGTTACAAGTATACCAGACAGTTGAAGAAGAAAAAAGGGCATTAGAAGAATATCAAGGACAGTGAAGAACATGCACTATAATAAAAATATATAAAAAAGAATATGCACTGAAGCTAATACACCATGAAGGCTTACTGAATACTGAAGAGATCAAACTGGCCTGCAAGAAAGACCAAATGAATAATAGAAAAAAGACATGGCAAGGCAAAGTATTACATGGCCAGTGCACAAAAAAACTAGTAGGCAAAGCAGGTAACAACAAGACCTGCCAATCGCTAAGAGCAAGAAAGTTGAAGAAAGAGACAGAGGGCAGATTCTGGCTGCACAAGACCAAACCTTAAAAACAAATGCATGCAAAGTCAGAAGACAGCAACAGACAGCAAATGCCGCCTCTGTAAAGAAGCTGAAGAAAAAGCAGACCATCTTGTTAGCTGCTGCAAGAAGACCACATAGACTGACTATAAACAATGGCATGACAAAGTAGCAACAAAGGTGTATTGGAATATCTGCAAGAAATTCCATTTGCCTGCAAGCAAGAACTGGTGGGACCACAAAACAGACAAAGTAATAAAAAATAAAGAAGCTAAAGTGCTCTGGGATTTTAGGCAGCTTTCATCACATTCAAAATAGAATTTAATTCCCATGATAGGAAGCTTAGTTGTATTTATCATTGTATTTATGATATGTGTATCTGTGAAGAATGGCACAAACATAGACCTATACAGTAACTCCAAGTGAACTGTATTTATGCTCTGCTGTAAAAGAAAAGAAAGAAATTACTAGCCAAGTTGATTAGTTCATTGGATGCAGGGTTTTGTAATAATGATATACTGGAAACAAAGCTGAATGCTTTTGAAAAGGAAAACAGACTTAAACATTGAACAGTGAACTCCTGTATGTCAGAACAACTCTTGTTTTTTGAGCTACGTTCCAGCCTTTTCTATGGAATGTGAAACTAAGTGCCTGGAAGTAATTCACTGTTAATTATGTTACCTCCATAGATTGCAAGACTGCACACTTCATTAAGACAAGTCCCATTGAATTCAGTATGGTTTCTTAGCAATAATGCTTTGTGCATAGGCAAAACCATGAAACTATTGCTGGCTAAATAGCTAAATACTTAATAATAAGTTTACTATGTTAGGGCAGTATTATCATTGCTTTAAAGAAAACTGTCTCAGGAATATAGTATGTTGTTAATGTTAGAAGTTTAGTTGTTACTTCACCTAGATGTTTTAAAAGTTTTTCTCAGAAAGATGTTTGTTTATATAAATAATTTAATTATATTCCATTGTTAGGTGCCTAGGCAGAGCACAATAGTCTATCAAAACATGATAAAAAGAAAATAGTCTAACAATATCTTCTTGCTGCAAAATACAGTTGAACAAATTTTCTATTACCACAGTCATTGAAAGCAGCCCAAATCAGAATATCTTACAGGCAGAAAATATTTAAACAGCAATGTTGATTACTCTGTCGAGGAAGAACATTTCAGAGTTGTAAATCAGTTTAGAAAAGTACTGTACTTTTCTAAAGTGGGCCCTTCTTCTTAGAATTTGGTGCAGTTGTAGCATGAATTAGAGAATACTTTTGGTTGATATTAAATGGTGCAATAAAATAGAAAGGGAAAAGAGAATCTCTGAGATTACAGAGCTCTAGCTGCTTAAAATTTAATTTAAAATCAGCATCTGAAATCATACTGATAGACAATTAATGCATATATTTGAAAAGTCTGTCTACAGTCTATTTATCAGGAGGAAAGCCCTCATGTTCTGCAATAGTTTTGAATAAGGGTTTTCCCATGTGTCATATAGTACAAAGTTTCAAAAGTGGGATTGCTTGGTCTTCCTGGTGGAAGTAATAAAAAATATTTCTGTCTCCCATGCAATCTTGACTTCCAAGCATGTCCATAGTCCATGTTTTGTTAATGGATGGATCTGGGGATATTTTAAAGCTAGGTGCCATTGAGTTTACTACTAACAACAGCAGTTGCCAACAAGGTCAATTTTGTCAGATACCTATTGATAGACTTAACATGCAGAAATATAAATCAGTATCTATTTGTTAAAAAGCTCAGTCATTCACAGTTGATGTCAGCTTAAATTTTTGCCAGCATTAAATAGTAAGTGAACTGGAGTAAGTGCTATTTTGTTTCATATGTTCTTGAAACTCCAGGTCTGTTTAACTCAACTGTTGTAAGAATCCCACATATTTCACAAAAGCACTTTGAACATTTTGGGTATGAAACCAATACATTTCAATTTGTATTGAATTCATAGTTATTCACAATATTCATGTGCAATATTATTATATAATATTTCAAGAACTCATGGCAAGTCAAATTTAATATTATTTATAGTGTCTTAAAACACTACCAAATGAAATTAAAATGACAAATTGAGCATTCATAGTCCTATTTAAGGAAGTGATATCCCAGTTTCTATGCTGTTCATTTCAAATTAGTTTTAAAATAGTGAAGCCCTTCTGTCTCCCCCCCCCCCCCCACACACACACATCTTTTCTTTTGTAAAGAAGAAACACTGTGTTTTGGTGAGAGTACCAATTTTCTTCTCCTTTTTTGTTTTGCAGATTCAGAGACATCCCAGCCAGAATCAACACAAACAGACATTGAGTAAAAGCTGGTACTTCGTAGAATTGCCACAATTCTGTTGTTATTTCCAAACAGCACTGTGTGCAAAAAAATATTATACAGCTTAGGAAGCAGGCTCCAAATAGTTATCTGCTAAACCAACTACCGCTAAGGTTTGCCTAGTCTTCTAAAGCCACACCTATTGCTTGAGAGCTGGTGAGCAACAGCATCCCTACGGCCATAGGACGCAGTTAATATAAGCTGTGCTTTGATACTGAACTACTGAAGAGGATATAGGGAGAAAAAGAATGAGAGCAGTTTGAGCTTTACAGTGCTGACTTTATTTTTGTATGTTTCCAAGTAAAAGCTAATTCTTGTGATTTTCTATGTATAAATTAAATGTCAGTATATATTGACAATGAAATTATTTTTCAGAATATTGAATTGTATTGATAGTTTTAAACACTACTTGTATTTTGTTCTGCTTTATACTTCACATATAAACTTATATAAATACTTGAATTCTATTTGAATAAACACTATTAGAAAGTGGAAACAATTGTCCCTTAATTATTGCTCTTTTGAATGATAATGTAAATCCTACTGAGCAGTCATTTGGGCCTCCAGCCATAAATGTTCAAAAATACAAGATTTAATCCGTTTCCATTTAATTTTAAACAAGATGGATGTAAAGATAATTAATTGTATGTAGACACAACAGCATTTCAGGTTTTGTAATGCTTCCTTTAAGTCCACTTCTAGCAGCACCTGGTGAATTTGTCTGGTCTTGGAAACTAAGCAGGATCAGGACTATTTAGATGGGTTCCAAAGGCTTATAGAGTAATCTGGGAAGTTCAAAAACATCAGGAAAATAGCAGTGGTGAACCATTGGTTTGGTTAAAAAGATAAATTTTATTTCTGTGTGCACTAAGTCATTAGGAATATAACTTGACTCAAAACCTTCATGGTCACTTTTTAATGAGTCTTTATTTTTGCTGTCTAAAGTGGCAAGCTTGGCAGTAGTTTCTGTAATACGTTATTTAAGGGGTGGAGTTCCCCCACCTAGTAAAATCCTGGCATCGCTTCCATTTTATGCTCAAGAGGTCTCTTCCGTGCAGGAAACTGATTCATTCCAACACTGGAGAGTTAACAGCCTCTGAAGCTCAGTTCAGTGAGCTCATATATGTCCCAAAGGAGGAAAACTTTAAAAACTTTTTTAAAGAAAAAAGTAAGAAACCTACTGCTTATTTAAAATGACACTTTCCCCTGCCTTGGGCTATGTAGCCCTTATTTCCTGGAATACTGGAACTTAGGTGGGCAGTCCATTGAGTAGGTTAAGATATTTAAATATTTAGGGATAGTTTTTCAAGCTTCAGGAAGCAGAAATGCCCACCTGGATTATGTATCTCGTAATGCACAGAGATCTGCATCAGCTATTCAAACTTATTATTTTTCCAGAGGAGCACAGTTTATCCCTGTTGGCAATTAAGTTGTTTGCAGGTAAAGCCCGAGCACAACTGCTATACGGAGCTCAGTTAGGACTGTATAACAGCATGATTACTTTAGAAAGAATTCAAACAAAATTTTTGAGAGGCATCTTCCAGGTTACCCGCTGTGTTCCAAATGCAGTACTTCTATGGGAAGCAGGAGTCAGTAAACTTGAATCGAATCTCTGGATAAATATCTTTACTTACTGGCTAAAATTACACCACAATCCTAGTGGACTGACCCAGGTCTAATATTGGCAGGTAACTTCAACTCTTCTTGGGAAACAGCTATCCAAAAGAAACTGAGCCACTATGGCTTTTCCAGTGATGCCATCTTAACTTTAGGGCCAGACCAAGCTAGATCAATATTAAGGCAAAGGATCTTAGATATAGAAGGCCCAACAGAAATTGCTGCTTTCTCTCACAATATAATTGTAAATAACCAGATTTTAGCACCTAAACCAGCTTCATATTTATCACAGTCCCTAAATTCAGGAGAGCCTTATCTTTAGCTCGATTTAACATTCTCCCCACAGCTGTTTTGGAAGGGAAATATAGGAAAACCCCTTATGAAACTCGATATTGCCCCTGTGACACAGGTGCTATAGAAACCACAGCCCATGTTCTTTTGTATTGTCAGTTCTACAGGGACATTCACCACCAGTTGATAACTCCTTTTTTATCTAAATTTCCAGGGTTATAGAAATTACCGAATTTTTATGTGCATTATTCGTTAGACAGTTAGGATAAATTATCTCTCTAAAAGTAGCACAATTCTGCTAGATGATGTGCAAGCTTCGCCCACAAGTGGTTGCCAACATTCATTGATGTTAGGGGTTAACTTTGCTTTGTTTGTTTTACCGAATATATTTTTATTGGTCAATGACCGAAATAAAGTTTCTTTCTGTCTATCTGTCTACCACTTAAATGTGCATATTCTAAATGGAACAATGGAGGATGATTTTTTACAAAATACATTTATTGGAGACTGGGCACAAGCACAACTGATTGCATCATTGTCTCAAACAACACATTTGATTAGTCTTAGTTCAGGTGATAATGAGCAGGCCAGATAGCAGTCACCTTCAATTGACCCTAAAATTACAGCTTTCTCAAATCTCCATGCACCTTGATAAATTGAGGCTTTAGAAGCATTCCCAAGCTGCAAACTTAGTCTCTTAGAGGAAGTGCAACGTGATCAGGAACAAATAGAACACTACTCACCTGGACAGATCAACCTTTTACTAACAGTAGCTCTGAATTGTCTGGATTTTCTTGACTGGATTGTTCTTCAGTTTGTTGGCCCTTGTCCAATTTTAATGATGGAGCTACTTCAAAACTTAATGATTTACAATAATAAAAAAATATGACTGAGAAAAAAGGGTGGGCTGAGGAATTATTACATATCACTTCTTAGTATCAACTTCCTCTTAATGCAGGCCTCTTTCAGGTGGAGCCAGCAGCTTCAGGGAGGAGGGAGGGGTGTAAAAAAAAAAAAGTCAAGATAGCCACAACCATGTGACAGAAGGCCCTTTTTTATGCACATTGTTGACAATTTCCTTGCAGACACTCCTGGTTTAAGTTAATTAATAGTGATTTTAATTATTTTTATTACTTTTAACTGTTAATGTTTTTATTTATTTTTTATTAACTATGAGTAACCTTAAGGGAAGTATATACATAGAATAAGTAATAATGTTATAAGAAATAATGTTATTGTACTCTGCTATTTATTTTATGGGTAGTTTCATTTATATCATTCAGAGAAATGTTTAAACTGAAACAAAGATAAGGTTAATTCAAACTTGCTCACAAAGGTGGTGGGGAGGACTGTGTTTTAAAAAACTTGGTTTGTTTTGCTGTCCATTTTTTCCCTCACTGGAACTGTTTGTGATTGTGCCTTTAATTCTTTTTTTTAGAAATCCCCACTCATGAATTCCTTTTCCCATTAGGTCCTCCTGCCATTTAATACTACTAATAAAAGGTATACTAAAATCTAGTTTCCTGAAGTCCAAGTCGTGCTTGAATATTCTCAATTAGATTTCCTTAAGATCAAGAGTTACAGCTTTGTATAATCACTTTTTCCGAAGATCGTGTTATTTTCAACTCATTAGCCTTTGCTAGTGCTTAAAATTATATGAAAGACACCAATTTTGTTTTCTTCCAGTTTCTCATTGAAAAAACTATAAACAAGGCAAGTAAGGGATTTCCTGGAGTATATATATTTCCTGGAATATATATTCCTGGAGTATATTTCCAAGTATATACTTGTTTGCCAATATATTCTGGAAAATATAATCCACATTTTCTACTGGGTTGGTATTTGATAGTAGATGCTAAAGTAATCACCAGTCTCAAATACACTTTTGGATAACATTATTGGACATATAATCATAGCCCAGCTCCATATTCCCTTGATGGAACTGATTTTCTGGAATCATTTAATGTTTGGAGAGGCAAAATGTTTATTTTCTTGTGATTACTGGTTATGTGTCAGATATATATTTATCTGTTTTAATTTAAAATAGAATATTGTAACATACAAAAATGATGAAAATCATCTTTAGAATTTTCACTATTAGGATCAGTTTATAGAGATTGACAAATCCATGTTGATATATGGAATTTACTACTGCTACTTGAGTAATTGTCAAGAGTATATATTAAAAAGCTAAGAAAATAGTGAAAGTAAAATAGAAGAGCTATAAGGCAAGATTACAAGAGTTAACTGAAATACCTTGAGTGTGTGTAGGCTTCCAAGGTAGCTTCTAGATTAGAAAGCCTAGCTTTCATAGGATACTATGTACACTGTCTGGAATAAACCTGGGCTTTGGTGGCACTTATGACATGCTGGCCAAAATGTGCCCAAACTGACTGAAACTGTTAGTTGGGACTGAAGCACATAGCATAAGTGCCAGTAAAGCTAGTAACCTAGTTTACACCACTGACTTACTAAACATCACATCAACAGCATTATTTGATGTTTTGATGGTTAGCAGAGGTCAATATCTATGGGCCCATATGGCATATGGAAGATTGCAACTTGAAATGTAAGAAGACTGAAAGATAACAACCATGAATTAATGAACAGAATGAATGAAAGATATATTGTCTGTGAAATAAGAGAAAGAGGAAGGATGTGATAGACCTGAATGAACATGATCTGATCATGTGGGATAATTGATTAAGACATGTAGGGAACTGATGGTATAGGTTTACTTACAAATGAAAGGGCAAAATGTATGTCAGAAACTATGAACTGATGTCACCTAGGCTGTTTAGGGTGCATTTGAAAGTGGAAATCTATAGGCTGATGACAATTGCATTTTATGCTTGAGTGATCATGGGAAAAGGGGGAATGAGTTTTGAGAATAATTGTGCAATATTCTGAATGAATGTAATCCAGAGAAAAATTGGTCAGTTAGCTAGAATGAGTAGATACTGTACATGGGAGAGAGAGAGATTGATTGATTGGTTTATTAAATTTATATGCCACCCATCTCCCCCAGATATGAGAGTATTCAGAAAAAATGACTGGGCCCAAAAATGAATAAAAATCTTGGCTAGTCAGTATCTCTTTAGATAAAGGTTTGTAAGTCTATTCAGCATACATATGGCAAATAATTAATCTAAAAGTATGATTGATTTGATTGGTTATGGTAAAAGACTGAGAGAATTAGTAAAGAACGCAAGTGTGATGAGAGATTCTGAATGTGGAACAGTTCCTCATAATGAATAAGAAGAGAGTCAGTTTGGTGTAGTGGTTAAGGCACCAGGTTAGAAACCAGGAGACTGTGACTTCTAGTCCTGCCTTAGGCACAAAGCCATCTGGGTAACTCTCTCTTAGCCCTAGGAAGGAGGCAATGGCCAACCGCTTCTGAAAAACCTTGCCAAGAAAACTGCAGGCACTCGCCAGGAGTCAAAAACTGATTTGAAGGCATAAATAAAATATATATTAAAAGAAAAAAACAAGAAGTGGGGATATGCACACCAAGAGAAGGGACCAATGAAATAAGACATATTGGTTCAGATGCAGAAATATTCTTTGTAAAGGATATTATTGAATCTCCCCACCATAAGTTAGGCATTAAACCTTGCTAATGTGTGTGTTGTTCTATGTGTAACAGAAGTAATTCTTTATAGATAGTTAGGGATCATGAAAGGATTGTGAAAGAGGTCCTTGACACAATAAGATGATATTTTTGATCTATCATTTTGTATATCTATGTCCATGATTTTAAGATGACATTTTTGATCTATCATTTTGTATAACTATGTCCATGGTTTTATCAATTCCAAGGATCATTAGAAATCAGGCAGAGAAGCTGAAGAAAATTACATCTCTGGTTATGGTTTTCTTCCAGATGGAAATAGATTTATCAGCAAAAGTAAGATGGGCCAGCAATTTTGATCCAGAGAGTCTGTGTCAGCCAAAATTTCAGGTGGCAGATTCTAATTCAAGCTGCCACAGAGAGGCATCCAAATTTTAACCATAGGGCATTCAGAGTAGACCAAGAAACTCACAATAATGTTCTGTTGAATTTAGAATGAATAGCTTCAAAATGCAATAGATCAGAGAAAGTACTTAAACCGAGTGCCAAGCAAGAAGAAACTCAGCACCCTAGTATTAAATACCGTATTTTTCTGTTAATAAGATGCCCCCATGTATAAGACGACCCCCACTTTTCCAACCCAAAATTAAGAAATCGATATTTTAAAGATAAAGCAGAACACATTTTTATTTAGTAATTAGGTAACATCTACATGATACACTCAGTGGGAGGAGGTCCAAACTGTCTCTCTGCAGCTCTATTTCCATGCTCTTTTGCATAACTGATTACATTCAGTTTGAATTTTGCAGACTAAGACATTCGCTTATTTATTTTTTTATTTTCCAACATCTTTATGGACTCAGAATGCTCTGACATTACCGGTCCCTGTCGCATCTGCGCACTGCCTACACACTCTCCACCTCCAACGGGATGTGTTCCAATTGGTTTGTTCAGCATCAGCTGATGTCAGTTACATAAGGCTCGTGATTGGAGGAAGCCTGTTTGCAGAGACAAGCTATCGGCAGTTTCACTCGTGATTGGAGGCTCGTGATTGGAGGAAGCCTGTTTGCAGAGACAAAGTATGGGCAGTTTTGCAACCGTGCGGTTCTCTCCTCAGCTTACTTCCTTGCATAAGATGCCCTTCAATTTTTAGTGTAACGATTTTAGAAAAAAGTATCGTCTTATAGATGGAAAAATATGGTAATAGCTGCAGGGAATAGCAATTCAAATAATTGTTCTGGTGGCTTTTTTTCCTCAGGCTGTGACCTCTTGAATTTACTGTGTCCAGGAAGTAGAAAACTGAAAATAGCCTAAATATTTAAAAATCTTTACTGGCCCAATTTAAAAAAAAGCATTTTCGGTTTGTGCTAGCAATGTCTCCTCATGAAAAACAACATCTTTGTTTCAGATAAGTTTATCTCCAGCCCCTCAATTTGTTAGTGTTCAGCCAACACCTGAATAACTTAAGTCTAAGATAGAAGCCAACTTGATTCAGGGCATAATAATATAATAAAGGAGCATAGAAATTAATCTATGATTTGGCAAAGGAAGATGAAATTTGCATTTGGACAAGACCTGTACAGTTCCATTAATATAAACATAAAAAAGGGGCCATGATACACACTTGCTTCATTCCCTTTTGCTTAGAACTTGGCACTCTAAGGGTACCAATGACATTGTATCTAACTTTCATGAAGCATTCCTCATAATGTATTATAATGAGCCACCAAAGCCACAGCCAATGGGAGAAATAGCTAATTTCTGCCAGGGCTGCTCACAAGGCAACAAAAAGGATCTCTTGGAAATAGCCACAGTATTTTTTGGTATTGTAGGAGAATGCCTTGTTGAGACAGAGAGAAGCCTGGCCTAAAGCTGGCTTATTCTATGGCTAAAATCTTGTCTTGTCTTGAATCACCCAATCCATTTCTGTCTACAGACGCCTAGAATACAGCTTGAGTATACTTAATAGATTAAAAGGGCAATGATTGGCTGAATTGGACAAATCATTCATTTTGAATATTACAATAGAATATTGAATGATTCCCCTCACTTGGCATCTTGGACAGTTTGAATAATGTGGATAAATAGAAAAAGCCAGGATAGGAGCCAATGTTTTGCATTAATTTCAGCAGGAATTAAATCACCATTATTTTAGTTAGAAAAATATCTCAAGGCTCTCTGAAATAGTGATGGGGGCCAGTCAGGTAGGGCTTCATTCAATAATAAGCAAGGAACCAATTTCCTAGATGATATGCTGAATGCCTCATATTCAAATAGCTACCAAGGAGTGAATAAATTGTAAGCTTCAAAGTCTTGTCTAGGGATTGAGTTAGCAACCAAATGCCTGAAGGTGGCAGGATTGCTCTCTTGGGCTGTTTGTGTCAGACTTTCCTATGTAGCCCTTTGCTTCAGTGTACTGTAACATCAAAGGAAAGTGCATTTCAGATCTTTCAGGTTCTATGGTAAAATAAATTTCAGTGTTAGAGGAAAACGACAGAACATGGTATGTGTTGATATAGATGTTCAGTATCTTACTTGTGGGAATAAGATATTATGAGTGGGCATATGATTTTAGGCTCTTAATTTGTCACAAAGACACCCAGAAAACAGGAAGATGTTTTCAAGCAATTAAATCTGCAGCATCTGTTTACAGGATCTGCTGTTGCAGACAGCAAACATTCAACAAAGCCGCAAGCAGAAAGAGGCAGAGAGAGTTTCCATTTCAGATGCTTGGGACTTGCAGAATTCAGAGAGTGAGGACTGATTATTAGAATAAAGGCTTTCAGCTGAACAGATGATAAATTGTTGATACCTTTGCTGCCTAGCACTTTAAAACAAGGTGAAGGATTTAGGACTGAATATTGACTGGGGATTGGAATTGGTTCTTATGGTAGATAGAAGCATGTTTAAAGGGAAAAAAAAGAAATACAGAAATGATGTATTTGGTTCAAAGCACTGGCTTACTGATACTCAGGAAACAAGTAACCCATTAGTTAGGGTTTATATATAATATTTGGTAAACTATAAAACATATTCAAGAAGAAATTTTATTTTACTTCCTTTTCAGTTGGGCTTACATATTAACATATGCACTATAGAACCAGCAACAATTTCATGTCATGCTCCAATTTTCTTGGAATTTTGGGATACACTATTATTATTTCATCATAAATTTAAATTAAAATTGTGTCCCTTAATTACAAAACATTTGGATAAAAGGAACAAATTTATAAAGAAATTCTAAATTACTTTCAAATCAACAACGAGGTTAAAACTAATTTCTTACCAAGTCGTTAACAGAAATGGAATTTGGATACCATTTTATGATTGGGTAGTTATATTCTCCAGTACATGCAGTAATAAGCATTAATGGAATACAGCACACAATTTTATATAGCGGCAGGGCTAGAAGTAAATACTGAAAAGTCATCTATCATGTTAATTAGTATTGGAAAAATATTACAGTAGCAACTTTAAGAAAATATTGGGCTGCATGGTAACTCTAGTGTATTGAAACTTTTACCAATAACTGTTACTAAGGTCAGATATGAACCTTCATTATGTAAAATCAAAGTGAAATTAAAAATATCATAGCAGCATTCACTCTCATTATTAGGAAAGATAATAAAAATGATTATTCTTTCAAAATTTCTGTTTCTTTTTCATACATGGACAATATCAATGCCTACTAATCAGTTTAGTAGAGCAGATGGAATAATGCAGTCTTTCATTCATAATTGTAGAACATCTAGAATCAGACAAGTCATCCAGTATAAATGAAAAGAAAAGAAAAGAAAGATCTAGGAAAACCAAATCTGAAATATTATTTTTAATAATAATCTGAGCCAAATCTAAACATTATTTTAATAATAATAATATGAATGAATAATAATATGAAATACAATTATTTGAAAATCTAAATGTGTACAGTGACTGTGAATTGAACTGGCACTTGCCTCTCCTGCAGTCAGAGTGACATCATTTCTTTTGGATAGTAAGAAACTAATAAAAACTATAATTAGCCTGTATTTATCATAAAAGTTTGGATTAAATGGCAATATATTTTGTTCTGTAATCTGACTCTTATCCCATTTCTTGATCATCCACTATTCTAGCATTGAAGATAAATTTGCTCAAATCTATCAATCAGAGGAAAGAGGACTTAATCTAATTAGGAACCTAATTATAGAGAATTATAATTCTTAATAATAATAATAATATATTGGAATATATATATACCATCATGGAATATGTACAGCAAAAAGAATGATCACAATCCCCAGCCTGGTTTCAAATACAGGAAATATTATCTTTTCTTCACAAATGCAGGCCATATCAGTTGATACATAATGGTTAATGTATTGGTAACAAGTATTTGGGAAGTGATTGCATTTCTGTTTCTTTTAACAGTAAAGGAATCTCACTGATTGAACACAATGTTTTATTATCATCTACAGATTCTTCTCTTAAGCTCTCAGAGCAGAGAGATACAGATGTTATATGATGTGATGCCTGCCACCACTGCCCTTGGGAGGGAGAAATTTTTCTACTTTTACAGAGCATATATCCTGGGTGATATTTTCAGCTACACTGACCACCAGGAGGCACTACATGATCAGTTTCATCCTTTTGGGAACTTCTCAAACATGAATAACCAGATGGGGATGTGGATAGCTCCTAAAGCTAATGCAGCTAAAGGATGAAGGTCTGTGAGTTCAATTCCTAGTAGAAAGTTTGAACCCCATAGAGTAATATCTGGCTACCTATATCTGAAAGTTTAAAAAGTATGGGAACTGGATTTAGATTCTGAACTTGATCAAATCTCAGTGGAATATTTTATGAATTCCTTTTGAATCCATTTCAGCAAATCATCAAGACTTGACATCAATGGTATTATATACTCCATTAAAATTACATTACAACAGGTAGTCCTCGCTTAACAACACTAATTGTAACTGGAAACTCTGTCATTAAGTGACATGGTTGTAAGTTGAAAAACTATGTGATTGCATTGGTTAGCAATGATAGTTACGGCAGTCCCAGTTGCTGATGTTAAGCAAGGACCGTGCAGATCACGTGAACGTGGAGATGCTGTGACAGCCGTAAGTATGAGAACCAGTCGTAACTACCACTCATTCAGTGCTGTAAGTTTGAACAGTCGCTGAACAAGTGGTCGTTAAACAAGGGCCACCTGTACATTAATTGCAATCATTCTAGAGTGTGTTGGCAAGAATGTAAATAAATAGATACATACAGTGGGGCAAAAAAGTATTTAGTCAGCCACCAATTGTGCAAGTTCTCCCACTTAAAAAGATGAGAGAGGCCTGTAATTTTCATCATAGGTATACCTCAACTATGAGAGACAAAATGGGGGGGGGGGAAATCCAGAAAATCACATTGTCTGATTTTTAAAGAATTTATTTGCAAATCATGGTGGAAAATAAGTATTTGGTCACCTACAAACAAGCAAGATGTCTGGCTCTCACAGACCTGTCACTACTTCTTTAAGAGGCTCCTCTGTCCTCCACCTGTTACCTGTAGTAATGGCACCTGTTTGACCTTGTTATCAGTATAAAAGACACCTGTCCACAACCTCAAACAGTCACACTCCAAACTCCACTATGGCCAAGATCAAAGAGCTGTCGAAGGACACTAGAAACAAAATTGTAGACCTGCACCAGGCTGGGAAGACTGAATCTGCAATAGGCAAGCAGCTTGGTGTAAAGAAATCAACTGTGGGAGCAATAATTAGAAAATGGAAGACATACAAGACCACTGATAATCTCCCTTGATCTGGGGCTCCATGCAAGATCTCACCCTGTGGGGTCAAAATGATCACAAGAACGGTGAGCAAAAATCCCAGAACCACACGGGGGGACCTAGTGAATGACCTGCAGAGAGCTGGGACCAAAGTAACAAAGGCTACCATCAGTAACACACTATGCTGCCAGGGACTCAAATCCTGTAGTGCCAGATGTGTCCCCCTGCTTAAGCCAGTACATGTCCGGGCCTGTCTGAAGTTTGCTAGAGAGCATTTGGATGATCCAGAAGAGGGTTGAGAGAATGTCATATGGTCAGATGAAACCAAAGTAGAACGTTTTGGTCTAAACTCAACTCGTTGTGTTTGGAGGAGAGAGAATGCTGAGTTGCATCCAAAGAACACCATACCTACTGTGAAGCATGGGGGTGGAAACATCATGCTTTGGGGCTGTTTTTCTGCAAAGGGACCAGGACGACTGATCTATGTAAAGGAAAGAATGAATGGGCCATGTATCATGAGATTTTGAGTGAACACCTCCTTCCATCAGCAAGGGCAATGAAGATGAAATGTGGCTGGGTCTTTCAGCATGACAATGATCCCAAACACACCGCCCGGGCAACGAAGGAATGGCTTCGTAAGAAGCATTTCAAGGTCCTGGAGTGGCCTAGCCAGTCTCCAGATCTCAACCCCATGGAAAACCTTTGGAGGGAGTTGAAAGTCCGTGTTGCCCAGCAACAGCCCCAAAACATCACTGCTCTAGAGGAGATCTGCATGGAGGAATGGGCCAAAATACCAGCAACAGTGTGTGAAAACCTTGTGAAGACTTACAGAAAACGTTTGACCTCTGTCATTACCAACAAGGGATATATAACAAAGTATTGAGATGAACTTTTGATATTGACCAAATACTTATTTTCCACCATGATTTGCAAATAAATTCTTTAAAAATCAGACAATGTGATTTTCTGGATTTTTTTTCTCATTTTGACTCTCATAGTTGAGGTATACCTATGATGAAAATTACAGGCCTCTCTCATCTTTTTAAGTGGGAGAACTTGCACAATTGGCTGCCTAAATACTTTTTTGCCCCACTGTAATTTGCATATTTTGTGACAATGCCTAATGTGCAAAAATGTTGGTCAAACTTCTGATGAAGTAAAGAAAGCCACATAATTATCTTTCAAAATGAATCACACAATAGGATTATTGTCTATATTTCTTACAACAAATAAATCAGTATTGCATAAAATACTCCATTTCTCTTGTTAGATGTAATGGGCTGTGAGAACTACCTTGAGGAAGAGGAGGAGGAGCCACAGCCAAGGCAATTGTCAGATAAGAGAAATCTGAGCCTAAAGCAGAAATGGAATTTGAGAAAGCAACTCAGACTTGATCCTCCCTAGTTCTCTTTAGGATAAAGGCACAGAAGGGGGAGGCACATTCAGAGTTGCAAGATTCTGTTACTTAACCTGTTACTTCTGTTACTTTTATTACTAAACTATAGTAAAAGTAGTTTTAGTATTCATGACTCTGGTGTTCAAGTCTGGCCTACCTTGAAGGACTGACATTAGCAGAATTGTTCTTGTGAAACACTAGAAAATGAAAGTGCAATTGTCACTGGATCAATGGGAAACTGCACTAGCAGAAAAATTAACCCAGCATCAAAAATGTTTGAAAAATGCCATAATGAAGAATAGGGACAGTCCAATATGGACACCATCACTTATTTACATTAATACTTTTTTTTCCTGATGAGATTGTCTCAATTGGCAGAAATGTCACTTTGGATACATGTTTCATATACATATGTAGAATTTCAGTTGAAAGGGAGATGATTGGGTTTGAGTTCCCCCTCTTGTGCATGAACCCCTCTTTTCATATGCTCTAAATGCCTGGATAATATGGTGAGGATAAAGTTAGTTGATGCAACTTCCCTACCCTACTAGCACTGCCCTAATTGGAACATTGTTAAATGTTGAAATCATACAACTACACATCCTTCCTCTGAGTCAACCTTGTTCTATGTAAGTTGACTAAAAGTAGTTCCACAATCATTCTGGTAATGCTTTTGATTTTTTTGTTGTTGTTGTTATAAGTTGTGCACTTTTTATGTAACACAATTTTTCCTTATCTTTTGAATTATAGGAGATTCAGTATTGAAAAATGTTTGCTTGGTTAGTTGAACTCTAGTGTCTTTTTATGTGGTATGTGTAATTTCAGAATTTCTGATATGACCTCTTTTTAGTGAATTTTCTGGATTACCTGAAGTGATAATCTGAATTTCTTAAGCAAAGTTCACAGAAGTGTACACTTCACATACCATGTTTATTCTTTTATCCACACTAACAGTATATTTCACACATTTAAACTGCAAAAGTAGAATAAATTATTAAAGAAGGAGATCCTGTTCTGCCAGCGTACATTCAAATCATATCACACATTTTGTATTAGAAATGTTTTATAAGTACACCCACAATTCACTATAGTCCAGAGACCTCTAGGGTACACACAAGAGATTTTCTCCTGTAGGGGCACCTTATATTTTTTTTCCTCCTTTTGAACAGCTGGCTCATAAGTTTTAAAAGGTGTTGTGGTGCTGCCCCAAGATACTTAATTCTCCTTGTCATGGAACTAGTCCATGATTGGTTGGCCATCAATAAGACATTTTTGGCAGCTAGTTGCTGTCTTGACTCAAACAGTTCTTTGAATTGGCCCAAAGTAGAACATGACTCACCTGTAATCAAACTGATGATAAGGCTGACCTCCTTCTGCTGATTGGGTATTGTGACTGTTTCTCTGATGCTGTTATTTTTATATTATGTTATTTAAAAATATATAGTTATGATAGATAAACTGAGGAGGAGGAGGAGGAGGAGGAGGAGGAAGACATTGTTGCCTGGATGTATGGGTTGATATTTTCATATTGCTATGTGATTCCAGTCAGTGTGGCTTGCTCGACAATTATCACAGAAACAAATCACAAGTTAGAGCATGATGTGGCAGGCCAGCCACCGAAAGCCATCACCAAAATAACTGACAACGTGGTGAACAAATGGCATTCTCAAAACTGTGAGGCAGGTCCAAATGCAGATGGCATTGTTTCTCTCCATGGCAGCAACAGCTAAAAGCCTGGCTTGTAGAATTTTCCCCTGTTAAAAGATCAGAAGCCCTGAAAAACAAAGCGACAAGGTCTTAAACTGACTCATCTAGACCCTCAGAAGCAAGGATGAGTAAGGCAGCAACCCGGCAGGGAAGAAAGGGCTTCCTATGGCCTTGTTTTGTAAGGTTCATTGCATCAGCGGCGACATTTAGTAGGGCAGAAACTTCCCAGCCTGCTCAGACAGGACACAACCACAGCCTCTCAGTAGCGTTCGGGCGGCCGCAGCACTCCTTGCTTTTCGGAACGCTTGGAAAGGCTGCGCACGCGCACGCGCACCTGCCCCGCTTGCTCTCTACCGGCCGGCGGCCTCCCCCGCTCCCTCCTCCCATCTCTTCTTGGGCTTTCTCAGGTAAGGATGCTGAGCGGAGGGCCAGCGAAAGAAAGATGGGTGGGATGACCGGGCGGGCTGTGGCGTCGAGGGTCCTTGGGGGCTTTCTGTAGGGAGTATAGGAGACTCTTCCTTTCTAGCGCCGCACTTCCTCCCGAGCCGGCTGCTTTTGTCATCTCGGCGAGAGAGAGAGAGCAAAGCGAGACCCAGTGCCCATCGCGGATGCCCTTTTCGATGTCTCCGCCCCACTGATACCGGGGGTAGCCGGCCTCTACCATGAAGCCCCGGGTCTGTCCGGCTTGCAGGGCTCTTTCTCCTCCCGCCCTGTTTGATCCGCACTCCACCCAAAAGAAGCCGATCCGCTTAACAGGCACTGACGGCGGATAAAACCAGACCGGGAAAAGCAATGTGAGTGTCACGGTGCAGGAAGCGCTCGTTGCTGAATTCTATTGCCTTAACTGTGGCCGCGATTTTATGCGGCTTTTGGGAAAATGCCCTCGTACTGAGTCAGTGCGCATCGCAACGAAACCTATTCTCTGAGATTCTGCATGTCTAGAAACCGGTTCCTTATTTGCCTAATTTGTGCAGTGCTTGGTGCAACTTTCTGTTTCTCACTCTTTCCGCACTCAGAGTCTGAGGAAATACAATGGCTACTAGTGGTGCTCTGAAGAAAAAGACAGTGGACAAGCAATCTGCAGAGTAAGAATTAAACGGAATGCTGCTTAGAAAGGCACAATGTCTCAAAAATAGGGATGGGAGGGAACAAATACTTTTCTGGCTATCATCTGTCTATGTCTGTCTGTCTATCTGAGTATTACCACTGTGTGTTGTGTGTGTGTATGACACGCATACAAGATCTGTTGCTACAAAGCCTTGTTTTTAAAGTAAAACTTATACCTCGATCAATTCATTAGTGCCAGTTAAGCAATTTGTGCTCACTGAAACTCAGAGTATTCATAAATTAGCTGATGGGGATTTGAAAAATGTATTGATTTCATAATGGGCATGTGGAAAACTCCAAAATATTCCCATTTCTCTCTAATTTGTGGTGAAATTACTCCTGGACCATGGTTCCAGGGTGGTTTGGCAGTTTCTATCAGTAAATCCTCTGTAATAGAAGTGCCTCAAAATGTTTTACACTGAGTAAAACCTAAGAATATCTTCACAGTGTCTCAGCACAGTCAGTGAGGAAGTTGAACATACAAAAATGCATTGTATTCATGACGATATCGGTGAAATCAAAATTTTCAAGAAGAGGTGTAATAATTTAGAAATTACACTAGCCATGGTTGAAGATATCTATTTTGAGATTATGAATTTATTTAACTGTTTATTGACAGAGATGCCAGGGTTCATGTCCCCAATCCACACCTTGAGAAAATGAAAGATGACATCCTGTATCATTTTGCTCTTGGGACCAGTACTCATGACTTTCCTGCCTTATTTGGAGATATAAAGGTAAGAAAGAAAATGGCTCTAGATTGTTAAATCAAGTAACTGTTTCCCTCTTACCACTCTACAGCTAAGCCCTAAGTCCTAAGTCTTCTTGCTTGTGCTACTGTATCAGACATAGGTTGAATTAAAGTTTACAGAATCTACTTAAAAGCTGAAAAACCTGAAGCCAGAAAGATAGTAGTGAGGGGGAGGAGGTTAGTAGCTCTCAGCTACTCATATTTTATGTCCCACCAATCATTCTATCAAAGAAGTAGTCTCACCAAGAGATACAGAAGAAAAAACTTTTCCCAAGAAGGATATTTACAGATTTACAGGTACCATGTTACCATATTTGTCATATTTGGTACAAGGGTATTGATGGGCAGATTCAGTAATAATCCTCACCACAATTCTTTATGTATATGCTCAGATGGAGAAATTGGGTTGCACATGTACTTTTGAATTGTCCTATATATTGTTCCTGGAAATTGGAATTAATCATATCTAATCATAAACCACTTGGGTTAGCCTCATCAGGCAATTCTGTGTTTCCTATTGAAAAGATCAGTATTTCAAACTTCCAGAAAAGTGGCTAAATGTGTGCTATGGTGTTAGAAGTTGCTGAATCTGGACAAAATCCAGGTATGCTTAGTTTCTGTTATGAATGGGGCTTTTATGCAGGATGCTTTATATTTTCACTGTGTTTTGTGGTTTATGATCATACATAAATAAATGCATGAATTGTTCATCCTTGCCTTAGAAAATGGAGTTTGTTACCTATAGTGGCCTAGATACCAGAGAAATCTGGATGTTATTGTGGTTCAATTGTTCTGTCATGGAGAAGATCCTATGTGGTCGCTGGGAGTCAAAAACAACTTGATGGCGCACAATCAATCAAATCAATCAATTATTCAGTCACTTTGTGACCCAATGGATATAATTTTGCTAGCATTATCTGTCAGTAACTGCTTCTTGTAAGCTTGTGCTTGTGTCATCAGTGATAACATCAAGCAACCTTATCCTCTGTCATCTCTTTTTTGATTGCCTCCCATTTTTCCAAGCATTTGAATCTTCTCAAATACTCTTGTCTTAAGTGCCCAGAATATTTAAGTTTCAGCTTCAATATCAGTCCTTCCAGTGAGCAATCTTCTACTAATCTACTTACAACATATTCAAAATATAAATTAAATAAATTAAGGTCTGTCACCTTAAGAGCTTTGGTGCACTCAGGCTCAGATTTGAGTTCCTATAGATTAGAAATTTTAACAACCTAATTTTTCCTACTGATATAGTCAGCTGGGAGCATGATGGCCAAGAATAAGAGATGGTAGGTGTTGTATTTAGGAGAGACACACAGGTTGCTGCCCTCCCTCCCTGTTCTAAGCGGACATATTGAAAACAAAACTTTGGATCATTTACTGACCAGGTATGTGTTCTACCAGTACATTTATAACTTTTTGCTTTAGTAAACACTTAAAGAGATTTATAATGCTGCACAGTGGAGCAATATTTAGAAAACATTTTAGTTCAGTTAGTTTTTGAAACCATTGTCTGTGACCCTAATTTAATTTTGGTGCACATTGAAAGTGTACATTTTGCTAATAGTATGCTTTATTTATTTAATTCTGCTTAGTTTGTATGTGTTGGAGGAAGTCCTTCACGGATGAAAACTTTTATTACCTACATTGCTGAACAGCTGGATATTGGCAACCCTGGTTATGACTATCCCAATATATGTGCTGGAACAGATCGGTATGCAATGTACAAAGCAGGCCCTGTGCTGTCAGTCAGTGTAAGTATACAATATATTTTAAAAACATAACGTATAAAAAAAAGCCTTTGAAAAAAAGAAAGACACAATGGCTTGTGACTTTAAAAATCTGCTTTTATTTGGACCACTCAAAACGTTAGGGTTAGGGTTAGGTTGCTTTTTTCTGAGACTGTGTCCAGAAATATCTACATCGATTGCATGTTCCATCCATCCATTTATTTTCTCTATGCTGAAAATAAATGAATGGATGGAACATGCAATAGATGTAGATATTTCTGGACACAATACAATTTAAAAAGAAGAGAAATTTTGGATCCCAGACATATTTTTTATGAAACAATTGAACTGTTGATATGGCTTTGGGGTGAATTGTGCTCCAAGAAATAGATAAAAGAAGGAAGAGAGATAAAATAGCTGCTTGAGGTTTGGGCGAGGCAAGCAGTGTCTTGTCCACATTGGTTTCAGAAGAGAGTAGACTGGAAGAGGAGGAGGAAGAAGAGGACACAGCAGGCAGTTCCAAGGAGGTGAGTGGTTGTCTGACCTGCTTTAGCACACATTTCAGGTAAACTCAAAGCCACCCAGCTTGCAAGCCCTTCAGCCTATGCCAGAGGAGAAGGCTGAGAGCCCTGCCCTGCAACACTGGCCATCCAGAGTGCTTTGTTGTTAAGTGGTTCAGGATAAATATGTTGTTGTCCTTTCTTCCAGGAAAAATGTTCAGCTTCCTCTATAAGTACTGTAATGGAGAATAATCTGTCATGCTGTTTTACTCTGTCAGTATGCATATTGATTCATACATAAACAGAACACATGAAATGATAGAAAAATATTCATTGTGGATTCCTCCCTCTCCCATTTTTAAATTTCAGCATGGAATGGGAATCCCTTCAATTGCCATCATGTTACACGAACTCATCAAGCTGCTGTATCATTCCAAATGCTGCAATGTAACCATTATTCGTATTGGCACATCTGGTGGAATAGGTATTTCTATTGTTATTTCATTAAAGTAAACACAGTGATTGGTTTATGGTATCATCAAATACAAATTATATATTTATAATGTAGGTTTGACACCAGGCTCCGTGGTGATCACAAAGCAAGCTGTAGATGCTACCTTCAAGCCACAGTTTGAACAGATTATTTTGGGGAAGTCTGTCATTCGCGGTACATGCTTAGATGAAAACCTAGCTGAAGACCTTATGGAGTGTGCCAAGGAACTTGATGAGTTCAACACAGTTATCGGAAATACAATGTGCACTCTGGATTTCTACGAAGGTAAAGCTAGTTGCGTACCACCCTGTTCATAGCAAACAAAATTTCAAACTGAATGAGCAGATGATAAAATAAAACATAATTTTCTTAACATTAAATAAGAAACAAACTACCACATGAAGAAAATGCATAATTCAGACCCCAGAGGTAGTTGAATGCTTTTGCATGAAAAAGGGGGAAAGATTTGAATGGAACCTACTTATTTTTCTAGAACTTCATCCAAGTGTATTCTCAAGTCCAAAAGGAGGTTTAACTTACAATCATATTTACCTGGTTCAGATCAAGTGATCATTTTTAATCTATTTAAATTTAATTGTCATTTTTAATTTTAATTTTCTGCATAAATGCCTTGATGATATATAACACAGTGAATGTGCTTGTATTTAAAATGAGTTCCCCTCTTATTTGCATGTATGCAAATACATGTATGCTTTGAACTGGCTCTTAACTGTGGTAGATCTCATTATAATAAATGTTTGCCACAAGTTCAATATTTGGACTACAGGCATTCAACAGGTACTTAGTTGTGACCTACACCAAACTAATAATTATTAAGATATCTTAAGGTGACATGGGGTCAGGATGTGAATTACATAGTTCAGTCATACAATCTAAACCATCCAAATCAAAACAGCATAGCTGTCATTAGAGAAATATCCCCCACTTCCCTTCTGCCATTGGAGATTAGCAGTAAACCATTGTGACAGCATCTGACTGAGGCAGAGAAGCAGGAAAATATAGAAAATGTATGCAAGAGGGAAGGGGGGAGGGAGGTAGTTTTGTTAATACAGGGGTTGGCATGGAGCCCTCTGTTATGCTCATTGGTCTAAAAAGAGAACTGGGTTGAAGAATAAATTCTGAATGAAAATCTAAATGTAAATTCTTCAGTAGCAGGGCAGAAACTGTGATTAATTTGTGAATGTATGAACAAAAAGACATCTTTCCAGAACTACCAAATATGCTTTGTTTAGGTTTTCCTGTAACTTAAACGTCACTAGAATCTGTTCATAACACACATATAGATTATCTTTCCAACTCTATCCTTCCTGGCTAGATAGTTCCAGATATGCTTACTATCTTGATCTGGCATTCTGCTTCCCCTTGCAATTATTGCCTCCCTCAAGGGAACTTTAGTAGTAGTCATCTGTCCAAGACCTTATTGCAGAGATGTGTAGTTTTACATCTTCAGTGACATGTCGTGCATTTGTAGGTCAAGCTCGTCTTGACGGTGCCATCTGTATGTACACTGAAGAAGAGAAACTACAATATTTGAAGGAAGCTCACAAGGCTGGAGTCAGAAATATTGAGATGGAATCTTCTGTTTTTGCAGCTATGTGCAATGTTAGTGGCCTCAAAGGTAATGTGTATAATCTTATTTTATCCACTAGCTTTAATTCTAATATACTGAAGAGTTTGTAATGTAAGTAGGAGTAGTAGAATAATTGTAATACTGGTACCTGGAGATGGGGGTGGACCACTGTCAGGGAAAGTAACCTAATTTAGTATCAATGTTGCCTTCCAGCCCCCCATGCTCTACCACAAGGCCTGGTAGCCAGGGTGTGTTACCGACGCTGCTCCCAGGTTCGGCTTATGGTCACTCACTCACACACTCACTGCCTGTTGAGGCACGCAGATCTTGTCAGCCCCCCTTGCTTTCTACCTGGGTTTCCAGATAGGTGCGGCTGGAGCAGACAGACACACAGCCCTGGTCAACAGCGGGGAAATAATTGGGGAGACACACAAATCACTTCCAACCGAACACTGAGGCACGAGAGGTTCTTTGTAATACACGGAGACCCAGTGAATTTAAAGTAACAGCAAAACTTTACTGGTTGCAAGGTATATTTGCTCTTCCTCATACACACACACACACTTACCCACGTCCTTCCCAACTAGGCTGCCAGGCACTAGCTAGAGGGACTGAAGCCGCCAAGTCTGGATGACTCAGATGACCAAGAAGACTCAGATGACTCAGACGACTCAGAGTGGGCGGGCTTTGGGACCCCTTTTATCCCCAAAAGTACAAGTTGATGGGATTGGGGCGAGGGCCTCCATGTGCTCAGGCCCAACCTCCTCTTTCTGGTTCAGATCATGTGCTCAGGCCCAACTTCCTCTTTCTGGTTCAGGTCCTTTGTTTTTTCCTTAATTTTCCTTAATGACTTGCTTCCTTCTTATCTACCTCCCTGAAGGGATCCCATAGATAAGTTTCCTGGCTTTTGTCCTCTCTGCTTACCTGCCTGCTTCATCTTTAGGTTATGGCAGCTTCAGCCTAGTCTCACAGGTGCTAGGGACCCTGTCTTCTGGCTGCTGCTGCTTAATGCACCGTCAACCTGCAACAAAACTGACCTTATCCACTTGAACTTGTTATCAAAACCTGGCTGAGCCCGGGGGAGGAGTGTTTCCATCTCAGAGATGTGCCCAGCCAGGTGTCAGGTGTGCCATCAGTTGTGAACCCAGGGTTGGGATGGAGGTGTGGCAAATGTTATCTGAGAAATCTTAGTAGCTTTCAGGGGTGCTTCTCCACAGATTGCAGAGTGTGAGGCCTTGTTTGTGAACTTGGGCTGTTAGGATCAGAAAGGACTGTTGCATGTGTACAACCTCCCTGCTGCATAGAGCTACTGGAGTCTATGGCTGGGTTGGCAGTGAGATTCCTCAGTCTTATGGTTCTTCATTCTGCTGTCCTTTGACGGGGACTTGGAAGCGGCTCAGGAGTTCATTGCCACCATGGCAAACATGCACTTGACCCAAGTTATCTTTAGCCTGACTCACAGATTACCTGTTACCTCACGACAATAAGTATGTCATAAAAAGTTACTTCTCCACCCTTATTGCATCCAGAGAGCCAACTGTTGGCCCTGTTCAGGGTAAACTGTTCCCTCTTGGGTAAGAAGGGCCCACAGAAACACTTGCAGGGCTGCTGCGAGGATTATTCTAGGCAGATAAAGTTGTTTTGATTTAATCAAAGTTGGAATCCAGCCATACAGGTCCTGAGGAGTTGTCTGAGGCACAGCTTTGCCCAATTATCTGGGAAGAATTTGAATCTGTTAGCCCTGATGAAGTGGACAGGATCTGCTTTTAGATTTCTGTCCCTCCTGGTTGATTAAGGTCTCCTGGGAGATGACAAGTGGTTGGGCCCATGCATTGGTGAATGATTCTCTGCTGGAGGGGGTGATTCTGCCTTGAAGGAGGTGGTTGTCCTCCCTCTCCTGAAGATACTGTCACTGAACCCAATGGATCTGGACAATTTTCAACAGTCTACAACCTTTTCGTCTTAGAGAAGGTGGTTAAGAAGATATCATCAGACCATTTTCAGTCAGGATTCAGGTCTGATTATAGTACAGACAGCACTGATTGCACTTGTTGATGACCTCTGTTGGGCTTGGGATAGGATAGTGCATCCATCCTGGCCCTCCTTTAACTGTTAGCAGCCTTTCATACAATGGATTAAATTATGCTTTTGACTTGGCTTAGGGGATCAGGAGTATGCTCATGATATCCAGCTGTACATCTCTGTCCTGGGCTGACCAAGCAATGCTGCCAAGGTCCTTTACCAGTGCTTAGAGTCTATGGCATCTGAATGAGGGAGAACAGGCTTTTGCTCAACCCTGGCAAGATTGAGTAGCTGTGGGTTTAAGGTCCTCTGGCTCTGGAAATTTTCCATCTTTAACTCTGCCTGGAGGTGCACTTCCCCAGTCAGAATTGGTCCACAGTTTTGGGGTCCCCCTGGACTCATGGCTCCTGCTCAAACAGCAGGTGGCAGCTGTAGCTGGGAGGATTTGCCCAGGTTCGTCTTATGCATCAGTTGCACCTATTCCTGGACTGGAAGACCTTGCTCACGGTGATTCATTCCTGGGGTTTGAATTACTGTAATATGTTCTACGTGGTGAAAAGCATTTGGAAACTGCAATTGGTCCAGAATGTAGTGACACAGACAGTTTTTGGCGTTTCTTGTTATGCTCTGCTGCTCTGTGAACTGTGCTGGTTCCCAGTAGGCTTGCAGGTGTGATACAAAGTGCTGGTTATCACCTGTAAAGAAAGCCCTATATGGCATAGGGCCAGGCTATTTGTGGAATCCCCTCTGTCCCATTGTTTCTGCTGGGCCCATTAGATCTAGCAGAGTGAGCATATTCCAGGTCCTGTCTATCAAACAGTGCCATCCCATCTTGTTGGACCCAGGAGTTGTGCTTTCTTTGTGGCACACTTGCCCTGTGGAACAACATCCCTCTAGAAATTTGGATGGACCTGATCCTGTTAGCCTTTTTCAAGGCATCGAAAGACCTAGTTGTTTCCCCATGATTTTGGGCCAGGAGGTTTAGTGAGCTCTGCTGCTGCTATGTTTTTTGTGATTTGAGGTTTATTATTTTAACCTTGGGCATCATGGGTTATATGCTGTAGCTATTATTTTAATCCTTGTATGCTGCACAGAGTCACTTTGTGGGATGGGCAATTGTATAAATCAAATAAATAAATAAATAAATTTTATAAGCATATGTAGATAACTTGGAAATATACAAAATTTGGAAACAATGGTTTGAGACTAAATTTCTTTTCCATTGTTCACAGCTTCTTGCTTTATTTATGAATGCACCATAACAGATCTTAACATATTTTATTGCATAACTATTGCCATGCCCTCTCTTGACTTATTCTGATCCCTACCATTGTCAACTGAGTTGTATCTCCCTTAAATGGTTTACTCCCTCTCCTACTTATAAAAATAAGATAATAACATGTTTTTTCTCTCAGTATTCATGTATTATTATTGTTGTTGTTATATTTTTTATTTATTAGATTACTAGTTTTCAAATAATTTGGGGGGGAATAACTTTGATCTTGTTTTATAAATGTTAAGGTGCTGTAGTATGTGTAACACTCCTGAACCGACTTGAAGGTGACCAGATCTCCACACCGCATGATGTTTTGAAGGAATACCAGACAAGGCCACAGAAGCTGGTGGGACATCTGATTAAGAAATGTCTTGGGAAAAAGTGACTTTCTGTACTATATATATAGAAGCACCATCCTTTCCTTTTACTTGAATTCCTGTTAAAAATGTTTCTTCAGTATAAAATAACATCATAAACTGCAATCCTGTGCACACTTCTCCATTGAACAGAATGGAACTATTTTTGAATGTATACATATAAAACAGTGCTGGTAATTCTTCAAGGCAGCACTCTGTAATTTTAAAGCACATTCTAAAATATTTTTAATCGACTCAGTATTATTTTACAAGATAAAATCTATTATTAAAGCAAAGCTGTAGTGCCACTTAAAAGTTCTGCCCAAAGAGAAATTAGCCTTGGAACCTGACAAAATCCATTAGATCCATGGCAGTTGTTACCCAAACTAAAATTCTTAATGGCTTAAGACTGTAAACTTTTTCATACTTATTTGGGCATGGGGATTTAGGTAGCTAAGAGGAGACAAGTGATTGCAAGACTGATATTCAAATGAATGCTCTAGGACAGTCCATACACTGCAGTTCTGAAATGTTAAGTTTTCACCTTGGACCTCAATGAATGCTTTGGGGCTACCTGTCAGTCTCTTTCCACCTGGTCTGTTTTACTGCATCGTTCTGAGGCTAAAATGAAAGGAAATGCCCATATCGTCTGCAATGAGCTCTCAGAGAAAAGGTTGAATATAAATGTCATGCTGAAAATATGCATTACAATAAATGCGGAGGAACAAAGTCTTCTATTCTACCTGACTTGGTAATTATGAAGAATAGGTACACTTGTGCTTACTCTGTGCATAAAATATATAAACTCCTCAATGTATAAACTATATGTAAAAAAAAAAGCAAAATTCTTTAAAGCTGGATCTTTTATAAATTTAAATAATGAAGCTGTACTCCTTCTGTTTCTGCTAGTCATACAGAAAAGTGATCAGTGACAGAACACAGAATGTTCCTAGCAAGCATTGACTGCTGCAAATCTGATTCAAATATCCCATTGATAAGTCAGTTTTATAATTACTTACTTTAAAGATAATTCTCTATTTTTTAAAATAATTATGTTACAAAATTAAAAATGTCCATTTGCATCTGAAGTTGCCACCTGTCTTTAGTTTGGAGACTAAAGTACATTATTTCATCTAGTACAAATGGTCGTGCTTTGCTGTATGGTTTATATGTAAGCTAGCCCAGTTTATTTTCTTGCAAGATCAAACTCTATAAAAGTTTCCAATATATTGGTCTGGCATAGACTTGATTTTAGGTTTAAATGCCAGAGAAAACTTGATTTATTTCCTTATGTATTTTACTGTGATAATCATTTTATACTGATATTTAATTTCCTGTTGTACTTTACTATTGTTTGAATTTTATTTTTATGTTATGATTTAGGCAGCTCTGAGAGTGGTGGCTGAAAAGTAACAAATACATGTTTTAAATAAATAAGAGTTTTTAAAAAGCTACACATATTGACCATCCCCACTATTTTTTTCTAATATCAAATATAATTTTCTACTGGACAAGCCTAATATCCACATAAAGCCTTTAAACTTAGGTTTACATTTCTCTCTTCATCAGTCAAACACAAATGTTAATGGGAACTTCCCAAGCAGTTTAGAAAATTTAGTGCAATATATTGGGATAATAAACTCTGCAAATTGATTACACTGCACTGTGAGATTTATTTTGAAGTTCCCACCCATCTGTTGCACAAGAACTTTCTATTTTAAACTCTAAGGAAAATCCATTTCCATATTATTTTAACATAGTCAAAATGCCCTGTTTAATACAAGGTAGAACATATGGATACTTTCATAAATGGAAGAGCTATTTTGTCTGTTTTTCTTTGTCCACAAAACATCCTTCTGCCAAGTGAGAAACAGACTTGGAGTGTCTAAAATAACATACAACTTTGGTGTGGTTTCATAGCTTTCATGTCGTGACTTGCCACGACAGCAGATGCAACCAATATGCCCCCACAACAACCCTATGTGATAGGTTGGGCTGAGAAAGAGGGGCTGGCCCAAAATCACCCAGTGAACATCTGTAGCTGAGGGTGAATTGAACCTGGCTCTCCCTAGTTCTAGTCCAATATCTTAACCATTGCAACTTACTAGAAGCACCGGTGTTTGTTGTCTAATTCCTTGCACCTGAATCCTGACCTAAGAGGAACGGGGTCACATCATGGGCAAGTTGTAAAGGATGTCATCCATCCCAAGCCCTTGAAGGGAAAGCAAGGCAGCCAATGCCCTAAGCCAGTACCTTTCCTGCCATATTTGAAGCATCTATCTTGCCCTTCCCTTCCAACAGTGAGAAAGCAAAGCACTGGGCAGATGAGGGAGAGGATCGCAACCCATGCCAAATAGTTAGACCTATGCCCCCATTCAGTCAGGGAGATCTCCATTCTGGCTAACTGATCCTGCAGACATTTTTTCAGATTGAACAACATATCCACCCTCAAAAACAGTGAAGATCTGGCTTTTGTCCCAGGCACTCGGCCCAGGATGTTGTGGAGCTGGCATGGAGTGGTTGGTGGATGGACGTGAGGTTTGCCAGGGCCTCAGCACTGTTTATTGCTTTAAATGCTCTTTTCAGTGTATTGTGTTTTTATTTTGTTTGTCACCCAGAATTCCTTCTGGTAGAAGGGTGGCTCTCATTTTGAGGGAAACACACTTGATATTTCCTCAGGGGCACAATATATTATTCTCCTGTCAGAATTGGGAGAGTGTGCTCTGGCAAGCAGCTGGCTAGCAGAGGTGAACAAGCTGGTCTAGGAAGATCCGGAAGTGACAAATAATGCTCATTGATTGGACTAGTGCTGTCAACAGCCCAGCTGAGTCATTGTAGCCTTGGGAGCAGAGACGTACAGAGACAGAGGCAGCAGGCAGAAGAGGCTGTTACAGGTATAAAGAAAACAAATGTCCTCAGTTCAAAGTTAAAGGTTATGCCAAAGTGGAGCAGGTGTTGGCAAGTAGTCAGCAGGCATAGGAGGACAACCTATTTATTGGATCAGTGTGTCAACAGCCTGGCTGAGTCATTGCAATAATGTAGTCACACCTTGCACCCTTTCCTGCTTAAGAGGAATAATGCGCTTTTGCGGCCATCTCATGCACTCAGAGTTAAGCTTACATTGCCACAGGCCAACTAAAGAAAAGTTTTTCTTTTCTGAGCATTTATAAGCTTATAGCTGGCTGCACTGAGTGTCTTCTAAGGCAGGAGGTCAGAGTAGCATGGATGAGGAAAGTCTTGGTTGATTGCAGTGAGTATAAATGTAATAATATGTTTTAAATGTGATAATACATTTTATATAATACAAGTTTAATAAATTATTATTATTATTAAGATTTCCAAATTGTCCAGCGAAGAAAATGCTAATATGAAAAGTCTGGAGTTAGTCCTTTCTCAGAAGGAGTGAATTTTGTGGGCAAAGCCTTCCTCCCTGCTCAAATTAATACATTTAACAGCTGAGAGACTGTTTGATGAAGTCTAAGTTAAGCCTTATGGATGGAATTAATAATGGGGAGAACTGCAAACATGACTCCTGCCTCAAGTGTGCTGAACAAATATAGAAAAACACCAACAATATTGCAGATCATCACCTCTAAAGACCTGTACTGTATAACAGGACCAGGCATCCTGCCTTGCTGGTATTGAATCTGCCCATCCAGGAAGTATAGCTTGAAAAGGTCCTCCTACAGACACCGACTGAATGATAGGCCTTTTTTGCTGTGGCCCCCACACTTTGGAAATCTCTACTCCTAGCTGTTTGCAGAGCCCTCTCCTTTATAGCATTTGAAGAACAGTCAGAATGGCCCTATTCCCCTGAGGTTTTATCCCTAGTTAATTGCTAGAGGCATCCATCTCAGGTGGGTGGGTATTAATAGAGTTTACATTTTATATTATTTCATATTTCTACTCTGTTCTAACCCACCCAGAGCTTTCTACTTGGAGTGGGCTATAAGAACTGTAAATCATTAAATAATACTGTAAGTATGCAATAGAGGGAGTATGGGCATTCACTCTATAGATTCATCTTGAGGTATCCCAGGAATGGGACATTTCACTTTCAGGAACACCTGAGCTTCACCAACTCAGGTTCCAATAAGGCCAGTGGGATGTGACACCATTTCCTGTCCTGCTGAACACATGACCAATATTCCCAAGCAAGCATGGCCAAACATTGTCACCTTGGCTTTAGGTTGCCTCCAGCATAGGTGGTAATAGAGGAGTCTGGGCTGTTTGTCTTCCATAGGTGGGTGCTGCAAATTCCACCCAAGGATTCCACTGCCCTCTGCTCATGGCGAAGCAGCAGCAGTTGCTAAACAACCCTCAAATCAAATCTTTATTACACTCAAAGACCAGCATAATTAAAGAACCCTGTCTGCCTTCAGCTATTGCTGGGAGTGTTGGCTGAGATTTGCTCTCAGGACTGCCACCTGGTCAAAGTGGAGCTGCACTTCTACCCTTGCCTGTTGCTGATTCTGTATTTTCTGGATAGTCGTGACCAGTTCATTCTCCCACTGCTGCAGGGAGTGTTCCTCTCATGTACCTTTCCTTTCAGTCAAGAGTCACACATGTCTGCCAGCACATACAACTTTGCCTAAAAAGTATCTGCAGTTGTTTCCTGATCTCATCCTTCAGCTATTCACCACAGTCTGCACAGGTGTGGCCAGTGACTTCTTCATCCATGGAGTGCTGGGCGTAAGAAAGCTCTCCACCTCCTGCTGGAGATAGTTCACAAGGGAAAGCAACTGGATAAGAAGGGCAGTGGTGGCACTAAGATTGGCAGCCTCAATAAATGGCTCGAGGACTACTTGTAAGGTGATCTCCCACTACTGCATGTTGAATGGCCTCTTAATACAGATCTCCCCCTCACACAAAAAATCCCCAACCCCAGGCTGTCTCACAAGATTGCCTGCTGCTGCTCAACTAATTGTTTGAGCATCAAATATGTGGAGTTCCACTGAATCTTAGATAAGTCAGTGCTGGGGGGGAGGGTGCTATTGCCACTCTGAAACCTCTCACAGCAAGCCATGAACAAGGGAGCAAGAATTACAGACTTCTACAAGGTGTGTTTAGTGTCAGTATTAGGAGCAAGATACAAAAATATAGAAAAAGAGCAGTTGACCAGCTTGGGTCATCTGCAAAGCCTACTCTGTTTTTCTTCCCTCTGCTCAAACCTGCCTCATGTCTGCTGCCACAGTTCATTTGATTAATGTTTATTTTAATCAATTTAGTAAATTAGTTTATTAAAGTAATAAATCCCTGAGATAAAGGCATATAAGAATTACTGAACACAAAATACTCTGTGTGTGTGTGTATGTTCAGTGAGTGTGTGTGTATCTGACAATAATGTAACATTAAACCCCCTCTCAGGCTTAATTAAGATTCATTCAAAATACAGATAGACAAGTACCAGTTTTTGGGGGGTAAGTGTGAGTTGGGGTGAGGAGAATTAAAGGAGAGGGGAACTGAAAGAGCTAAGATCAGACAAGCACAGGGAGACCAGGTTAGACAAACAGGATGCTTATGTTATCTGGATCTGAGGAAAGGCCACATCCTATAGAGCAAGAGCAGCAGAACGGGATGGTCTCCCTTCTCTTTGTCTCACCTCAGGTGGAATATGCTGCCCAGCACACAAATCCTAGAAAGAGTGAAAAACACAAAGGTTAGCAGAAATAGAGAAACAAAAGAATCCCTCACCCCAAAAGAGCTTTAATAATCAGAAGGTAATGAAGAAAGAACCTCCAATAGCCAGACGTCCATGGCAGTGTCAGAGAATCCCTCACATCACTTTCCTCCCCTGGCTGCAGCATTATCCATTATCAAAGTGAAATTTCAACACTGTGTGTAGTCTATCACAATCCTGGAAGTAGCAGAAAAGCCACTGAACCCAAAGGGCTACAAAGGGCTTTTCAGGACCTTTGTCATCAGTGGTCAGGATCACCAAAGAAGGCAACAATGGGCAGTACAATAGTTACATAGGTCACATAGTGCCTCCTACTGGTCAGTAGCAATTATAGCATCTGTTAAATTATATACACCCCTTTAAGTGGGGAGGTCTTGAGGCTTCTAATATGAGGCCTAGCAGCTCTCTCCCCTGAGAATGCATAAAAAAGGAGACCCGTTGTAGCACCTAAAGTCAAACAGTTGTTGATGCTAAACTTGTGCTATTATTATGGTGGTTTGTATTGTATTATAAACAGTTTGTATTTCTTTAAAGCAAAGAAGTCATTTTCTAAATTGCTATATATTTTCTAGACACAGTTGAGCTTTGCAGCAAAAATTTTTATTGGGACATTTATTCAGAGTTGCGAAATAGTCAAAAGTGCATGCAGATCCACTATATCTCCATATTCAAACAGAACCAGTTTACTGAACTATGTGGATAATTCAGGCTAAGAGAATTTGTGAGATACAGACATTTTTCAATAATTATTGATGCCATTCCAGCATGTCTTAATAAACTAATAGTACTGGACAATTTTCATCCAGTTTCCAAACATCTCTTTTTAGGGAAAGTTGTTGAGAAGGTTGTAGATTCACAGCTGCAAAGTGCCCTGGAAGAATCCTATTATCTGGATCCTTTCAAGTTGGCTTTCAGGCTAGTTTATAGTACTGAGACAGCATTGATTGTGCTTGTGTATGACCTCCGGAGGACTTGGGATGGGGGTGGCGCATCCATCTTGGCCCTCCTGGATCTCTTGCAACTTTCAATACCATTGATCATGACATTCTTTTGGCTTACAGGGTTTGAAATGGGGGGGGGGCATGGTTTTGTGGTGGTTTTCCTCCTTCTTCCTTGGCCGGTTCCAGTAAGTGTTGATAGGGGGAGAAAGGTGTAGCCCTAGGCCCTCTTATGTAGAGTGAGTCAGGGCTTGTCTTTCTTTGCACTCCTATTTAACATCTACATGAAGCCATTGGATAAGGTCATTCACTGGCACAGAGTGTGGTATCATCAGCATGCTGATGATAATTATTATCTCTACCCCTGGCAGTATGAATGATGCTGTCAAGGTTCTTACCCAGTGCCTGGAGGTGGTGAGGCTCTGGATGGGAAAGAACTGGCTGTGACTCACCTCTGTCAAAAATGAGTGCCTGAGGGGTTTTGGGCCCCCTGAGTCTGGAATTTTTCCATCTTTAATCCTGGATAGGGCACGATCTGGGGGCACTCCTGCACTAAACTAATTTGGTAATTGAAACATGCAATGCTACACTTAACATTGGGGTGGTGGTGAAAGTTTCAAGAATGGGATTCAGTTCTGACTGAGGTCTGACTAGTTCCACAGAATACTGTTATTTCATCTGACTTTTCTGCCAGCTGCAACATACCTACTAAATGCAATACTGAGCACATAGATGTCTACTAGAAGCCACAATTATGTCATATGTGTCACCCTTGCTTCCTTGCAGATGCCCATGGCTGAGCAGCATTGTATATTCCATACTTTATTTTCATTACAGCAGTAATTTCAAATGTTACCTGTCATTTTCAGTCATTTCAACTAATCTGTAGCTTTTCTGGGATTTTCTGGCACAGAATCAATAAGGAAGAACCATTTCAGTGATGAAGTAATCTTTCTCAAACAGCTATATTCCATATTTTTTAAATTGGATTGTAAACTAATTGGATTGTTTCTAAAATTACTTGGACTCTCTGGATATTTACTAGTAAAACTACCTGCATTGCAAATTTGTAATTTGCTTATATCAGTAGCTGCAGACAAACCCACTCTGAATCTGTTGAACCAAGTAAAGACAAGGAATCGAAAAGCATTTCTTTTTTTAAAAAAAGTCTTACATTTAGCATTTATATTATTTTCACCTGCCTTTTTAAACTAAGATTGGGGACTTCCAAAGCTGGAAGTGGGCTGTGCTTCTCTGGATCTCTGAATGGGCTTGCCTTAGTACAGATCTAGTCATTCTCAAGTACCCAAGAATCGGTACTGAAGATTACAGCTCTGGAAAGTTTATGTACAGTTTTATTTATAATTCTGGTTATATCAAGGTTATAGGTATAAGTGTAGATACAGATGTGAATGTACAGATATAGACCCAGGTATAGAAATAGATACATTTTTTCCTCTGCAAAAAATCCTGGAATATAATGCATGTACAGATTAAACACTTCCAAGCCCTACTGATTTTTATGGGAGTATCCAGTATATGCCTAGCTTTGTAACACTGAAATCAATGGATTCTTAAAAATTTAAATGTAAAAATTAAATTATATATGTGTATGTCAATATCCCTGACAGTCAAAACAAGAATTCAAATGTTATCAGATACCAAATGAAAGATTTTTGGTACAAATTTAATGAATATTTGAATTTTTAGAGTATTTCAGTTGAATATTTAATGTCAAATAATTGTAGAGGAAGATTTCAGAGTGCAAACACACTGCAGTTTTAGCTGGCATGCTGTTTCAGTGCATAAACAGGTTGTCTCTTATGGGTCTCTATGGGATTATGTATCTTATGGGTTTATATTGTATTTGTAACACAGTGTTGAAGAGGTCTCCTCTGCTTTGCTGTCCAGAGAAGCCAAATTCTTCCTATGGCAGAGGAGTTCTACAAAACTGGAATAAAAATATTTCATATTTTTAACAACAGATTTGTAGAGCTCAAGTTACGTTACTAAGCATTATTAAACAGAGAGAGAGAAAGAGAGAACAAGAGAACTTGTCAACCTAGGCTTTTGCTAGGTTTCATCAGATTCACCATGGCAAAGTCTTATGTTCCTTATAAGACTCATAAATTTGCAAAATTACATCACTGTTTCTTTTCATTGCCATTATAAATTGGCCACTAAATGGCACTGCCAAAAATCAAATTGAACATCCTTATAAGTTATACGTTCAGTACAAGCAGAGATGTAGTTATCAGAAGTGACTTTAACAGTAACTGCTGAATGAACAATGACCGATAGTTTTCAAGAATATTAGTGCTCTCAGGTTACTTGCTCTGGATCTTTTAAAAATTGGTGGGTGGAGGGATTACTTTGGTTTTTGGAAGATGAGGTTGAAAGTTTAGGCTTTTTGTTTTGTTTTTGTTTAGAGGGCATGGGGAGAGTACTTTGACTAGATACAGTAAGCATCACAGAAGCTAATGCCTATTATTATTATTATTATTATTATTATTATTATTATTAAAAACTTCCAAAATTACTTTGGCTTCAAATTTGGCAGTGTGACCTTAGAGGACTGTGGAGGCCACAAATGGACCTGAAGGAGGCACATCCTTGCTTGAAAATACATGAGTAAGAATCAACATTTAGAACTGTACCTGAGTGCAAGAACAATTAATTTTTATCAGAATTGCTTAGGATTGATCATTTAACATTTAACTAAGTGGCCTTAGTTACACAAGACTGAAATACATGTAATTCCATAAACATTTTATTTGATTGATTATGTGTTAGTTCCTAGCAACCACAAAGATAGATTTCTCCATGAAAACATTTTATTTAGTACTTCCTTGTTAAAAAATACTAAATAAATTATTAATGGAATTGCAAGTATTTTAGCCTACTATTTTTAAGGCCACCATTTTAGATATACAGTATGCATGGAAAACAGTTTGCTTTCCATTATTTTTTCAAGAATGGTAATGAAATCATGAATAAATTCCATAAATTATGGATAGACTGCGTGTAATTCACCATTAGGACCACACTAAATTACAATTTAAATTATGGAATGTTTATGTTTAAAACTGGGGTTTCTGATTTTAGATAGGGGCCTTTATTACTGTTGACTATGCCACTCATTTTCCTTTCCTTCCTTCCTTCCTTCCTTCCTTCCTTCCTTCCTTCCTTCCTTCCTTCCTTCCTTCCTTCCTTCCTTCCTTCTTTCTTTCTCTACCTACCTACCTACCTACCTACCTACCTACCTACCTACCTACCATCTAAAAATAAAGTACATTATGCCCTCATGGCAGTCTCTGAAGTAGCGTTAAAAATTACCACCAAAATGAAAATTTGGTGGTAGGAGCTCATTGAACAGAACAGCATTAAATATGAACACCCTGGTACCCTAAAAAAACCAAACACCATTATAAGTATGTTTTTACAAGGCCTTGGTGAACAGCAGCTGAAGCAGGCAAGAGGTAGGATTTAAGATTTTGTTTGTGTGTGGCAAGGGGAGATTCACAATTAGATTGAATAACCTTGACTTAGATACTATATATATTCAGGGTCCATTGCAAAATAACCATAAATTAGAAACAACATCCTGTTGTCTCAGTTTATATACGTGCGTAATAAATATAGTGGCAATCAGCTTTCTGAAAATTCAGTCTTGTTTCCAGAGGTATCTTCTTTCGTCCAGGGGCAAATAACATTTTTCTTCCAGTGGCTACACTCAAAAAAAAAATCTTTGAGGGCTGGAGGGATTGTGGTCAGTGATATCATCAGTGCATGCAAGACCAAAATCAGTGGATCAATTTTTAAAACGTATTTTGGGAGAACCCAAAATTGAAGGGGTTTGAATCATTTTTAGTAATCTGTAAATGTACTATGTAAGTACATCACATAGTTTAGATGTAAACTGTCTGATAGCTGTGATAAGTAATCAAAATAACAATCTTCAACAGTGTTGCACTTTATACATAAGTATACTAAGCATGGGAAGGGCTATTATCTTCATGACCTGCTTGTGGAATTTGCAGCTGAATTTTAATTTCATTTGTAAAGGTCAAGATATCATAGCCAGTCAAATATCTTTCTTCCTGGTTTCTGAAAGCTTTAGTTAGAAATGAAGTCTTATCTCATACAGAGAGTGAGGGCTGGAGTAGGCAAAGTAAAGATGCAAAGCTGTGTCAGATATCCATGGACAGAACCAGGTTTTTCTTTTTTCTTCTTGAATTCTGGTTTTATTCATTTGTTTTTAAAGGAGCTGTAGGTTTGATGCTACAATATTTTTGTGCATCCCATTTTGAAAAGGCAATAGGAAACCTTTACAGTTTTCCATTTATCTTCTGTGTCCTTCCTCTTTCTGTCTATTGCAATGTCTCCTAGGATTTGTAGTACAATATTGTACAACACTCTATTTCTTAATTTGAAAAAGGAGTTTCCTTAGGATGTTTTCGTAGGAAGTTAATTTGAAGCATATGACGTCAGGGAGGCTGCAGACTGCAGGAACTTAATTGTATAAAGACAGGATATTCACGCTTCCCCTTTGTATGGGAGGCCAAACATTGTTGTTCTATACGAATATTTCTCAGAGTAGAAACCTAATCTAAGAAATTATTAATGAACCAGATTTTTAAACTATAACAGAAAGGACATTTATTTACAAGAAATACATTATAGGGAACACCCCTAGCACCTAGCTATTTATATCTTACTAGAAGAACACATACTTTATGTCTGTGAATGAAGGCAGAGCAAACTGACCTTAAGTTAGAAGTCTCTTAGACAAAGAGCAGGCAGAGTTATAGACAAAGGAGAAAAGCAGAATAAATCCTTAACTCTCAATTTATACCACATACCACTGTGGTCAGTATGTCCTAAGCTACTGAAGAGACAGTGCCACTGAAGTCACATTTCCAACACTTTGGTCACCTTGAGACAAAATGGGCAAGAAAACTAGCCTATGAGAACTTCACCCAAACCTACTCTCCCTTCAAAATAAAAAATTGAAAGCAAATTCTCTTTCAGAAATTGAATGAGAATTGATTAAAAAAAAAAAAAGCGTGGGTGCATTTCTTTCCAAGGCATCAATCTACACATCCTATTCCCCATCCCGAGGCATCCATAGCAGTATGTTTGTGTGAAATGACAAAAACAGTGCTGTGTTGATGTGATGTAAGCTCTGCACCTTTTGTATATGTGTTATGATGTCCCACGCACGTACAGAAAGGGCAGCGCTTGCATCACATTTTGATGAGAGTGCTGGATCCTGCAGACGCTTCCGCCCTGACAATGAATGCTGAGAGTTAATCAAGTAGCTCTGATTAAAACCCACACTTAACTGCTCAATTAACTGGATGATGAAAGAAACGGTTATACATATAAGACATATATACATCTATAGCTTGCTTTAAAAGCTTGCCAAGAAAGGTAGCAGTAAAAGTCTATTGAGTGAGAATGAGGGCAGATGCTTATGGGGCTTATTCTTGAAAAATAACTCTAGTATGCAGAAGACGTACAGCTGAATGCGATGCCTTGAAGGCATTTCTACAAAGCTGAACAGAAAGTGGAAATACAAAATTTCTCTATGATAGTGGAAGAAGGGATAAAAGAGATTCCTCTCTTTCCTCGATTAAACACAGATATCTATAGTTTTGCCCTGAGTTGCACCAGAACAGAGTAGGTTGAACTCTTTGAACTCTTTGTAAAGGTTTTCTGTGAAAACTGAAATGCTCTAAGGCTACAGCGGTAGGAAAGAGAAAGAGTACGGGGCATTCAGTACCCCTCTTCAAAGCTCCCTTTTAGAAAAACTGGATTTGCCATGCAAAGTATCTGGTAGATTCGTTGCAAATTCTTAATGAAAAGCTTCTTATGTAGGTGTGCTTTAAAAAGACAATGATCATTTTGAAGCTGTTTCATTTATACTGAAGTTATTGTTTCAATTTCTTGATTTTTCAGAAGAATTGTGAAATGGCAAAATATATTACGGTTGCTACAAAAGCCCAAACCAGTTTTAAATTATAAAGTTAGTTTACACAGTTCAGAAGAGTTGACTAGAACTATTACTAAGGAAATTATATTACAGCTATAGACCCTGTATAATAGTCAGTAAAATAATATATACAATATTTAGCATTTAGTTAATGGAAGAATACCAATATTTTCTTCTGGGGGTTAACAATAATAAATAACATTGTTCACTAGTGTAGTAAAGGCATATAATACTTAATTGTCATGTAATAATGAATTGTTACTAAGGAATCCTTTTTTATTATTTATATTTTCCTATTGTCAATGTATAGTTAAAATTTACTATAAGATTCTTTGGCAAAATAGCCTATCTAGGTTTTAACTTTCCATGCTGGCGCCCAAACAACCTGTCTACTGTTATTCCTAGAGGTATCAAGCACTTAAAGAAGATTTACTTTGTATTTTCTGGTCATGCATACATACTGAATTATTTTGGCACATTATATTATTCAGCACATGACAAACTACTGGTTACCAGTAAATCCTCAAGTTATTTTCATGTGCATTTTAAAGAAAAACTGTGGAAATGTAGATATTCAATTTATATTAATTTTCTAACCGTGACTAAAAATGAGAAATTACTGGAAAGCAATAGAAGCGCTTTTATTTATGGGCTGATATAGGGAGGGAAAAAGGGGATTTTGCTGTGCTTGTAAAATTAAGTCACGAACTCCACAGGAAAAGCCCAGAATAAGAATTAAGGCATTTTGCTAGGGTCTGTGCTCATCACATGTGTGACCTTTACTGATAGCTGCCTTCCTCTGTCAATGGGCAACTGGAGGCAGGACAATCATCAAAAGGCCAATTATTGTCAGAATTTACCTAGGCAGATCAAAATGAACAAGGAAGTTGGAACCTTTTCCTGAGACAGCCTTGTTTATTTGGAAGTAAGGAAAGACCTTTTAGGCCAGGCAAATCACTGGTGATTTTAAACTTGGAAGTTACTGGTTTGACCTTCTGAAGCATTTTCTCTTTCTTCTAACTAGGGGGCTACTACTTTTGCCTGATTCTGGAATGAAAAAGATTGGAGACTAGAAATTTGAATTCTGAAGTTAAGAAAGCCCATTTGCAGTGTATCTGGAATAAAACAAAACATCCACTTGCTAACTTGGTTAATTATTCACAGAGGCTGACCACAGAGAGATCAACAGCCTTAAATAAGAGCTCACACAATTGGTCTGATCTGATTGGGTCAGAGGTACCTTCCACACTTATGGCTACATATAAAGCTGCAGTGAGATAGGTAGTTCTCCACCTACACAAAGTGTAGAACTGCACCGTGAGAACTGGCCTGAAAAGGCAAACATGATTGGACTTTTCTGGGGCATATTTTTAACAGGATAAATGAACAAAACTGTGATGGGTCTCATTATTTCAAGCCAAAAGTACAGAGGCTTTGATGCAACAAATGTCTGGTGCAAGGTACATCAGTTTCATTCAGTAATGAAATATCAGGAATGTCCTATTTATATTTTGCTTTCTGCTTAATGAAATTCGTCATCAGGGCCTGGAATTGCACCTAAATATTAGATTAATCTCTTAGTTCTACTCTATATGCCTTGTAAATACAGAAAAAAATTATTCAGTAAAGAATAACATGGTTTCAATTGGATTTAATTTATGTTTATTGTGGCTTGATTTGCCACAGTATCAAGTCAAATTTATTTATTTATTTATTCAACCAATTTATATAGCAGCCCATCTCACCACAGGTGACTCTGGGCGGCGTACAACAAAGCTAAAAACAATCAATAAATACATTAAAAATATAAAAAGGAAAATAAAACAGAGAATAAAAGGATGTTAAAAATAAGGGAGCAGCACCTTGAATTGGACCCAGAAACAAACTGGTAACCAATGCAGCTCGTGAAGCAGAGGTGTAATGTGTGTTCTACTAGAAACACACATAACTGCTCGCACCACAGCATTTTGCACCAGCTGATGTTTCCGGATACTCTTCAAGGGCAGCCCCATGTAGACTGCATTGCAGTTGTCTAACTGGGAGGTGAACAGGGCATGAGTGATCTTGAGTAGGTCTCTCTGATTTAGGAATGGGTGCAACTGGCGCACAATATGTAGTTGTGCAAAGGCCCTCCTAGCCACGACTGCCACCTACTCTTCAAGCAGGAGTTATGAGTCCAGGAGGACCCCCAGATTGTGCACAGAGTCTGTTTAGGGCAGTGCGACCCCAACCAGTACCAAAGATGGTAAAATCCTAGAACCAGAGGGGCTCAAAACCCAAAGCCACTCAGGCTTGCCAGGGTTCAGTTGAAGCCTGTTGTTCCCCATCCAGGTCCTCACAGCCTCCAGACGCCGAGATACGACAACCACCGCATTGCTTAAGTTGCCGGGGTGGAGATGTACAATTGAGTATCATAGGCATATTGATGATACCTCATCCCATGGCAATGAATGAGCATTCAGCAGTCTCATGTAAATGTTAAATAGGAGATGTGAGAGCACCGACCCCTGTGGCACCCACATAGTAAGGGGTGGTGGTGGGATCTCTCCTCACCAATCACCACCGACTGGAACTGACCCTAAAAACCCCTAAAAATAGGGGTGTTTAGCTTCCCCATCCTTAGTCCAAGTCCGTTCACAATGACTGGGTTGATTAAGCAACGGGAGTACCCAGAGTCTATTAATGCAGTTAAATCTGCTTTGCGGTTGGTTCTCAATCCCCTTAGTCTAACACCAACCATCATGGGACTCACCGTTATGTCTTCACACCCCGAATCGTCTGCCTGCCTTCGGGCATGTTTTAAAGCAGGCGGCTGGAGTTTTCTGCTGGCTGTTGCTTATCCTCAGAAAGCTTGCTCTCCACCATCAAGGGGACTTGAAACTGTTCCTCCGCTCCTGAAGCAGCTGTTTCTCTCTTCTCTGGTTGGCACCCTTCAGCAGGTTCCTTGATGGCTTGGATTTTGTTGCAGCCTGTGCAGGACGGTTCCGGGGGCAACTCGCAGCGTAGTGCCCCTCTTCTCCGCACCTGAAGCAAGAGAATCTCTCTTGTCTCTGATCCTGGCTGCCCTCCTTCTGTTACCATCCCGATCTTCTTGACATCAGGACTGATGAAGCCACAGGGGGTTGGTTGCCTTTTCTTTTAACAGACATCCAATTGTTCTCCACTTTCCCTGCAAGGCTGATCCACTCTTTCAGGGTTTCGGGGTTGTCCCTGGCTAGCATGTGTTCCAAAAGGTCAGGTTGTAAACCCTTTTGGAAACACTGGACCTTAAACTCTTCAGGCCAGTTTCGGAGTTTCCCAGCTAACCCTCTAAACTCCAATGTGTAGTCCAAAACCATTCAATTCCCTTGTTTGATTTGCTTGATGGTCTTCTTTGCTCTCACGACTGCGAAGGGATCTTCGAAGCACTCATACAGTGTGCTCATGAAATCATCCAAGTTTGTTAGTTCTGCTGCTCCAGTCTCATGCACCTCCACCACCCATTCTGCCGCCTTATTTTCAAGAGAACGCAACACATAGGCTACTCTCTCCACATCATTCTAGAACAGGTGGCCACATCCTTCCATGTAAATTCGCACTTGTGTTAGAAAACATGCCAACTGACTTGGGTCCCCTCCGAATTTCATCTACGGGCCCTGTTGTTGTAGCAGATTCCTCTCCTCCCTCTTACTTCTTCCTGGGGGGACTGCCTCCTCCTCTTCACTGGACACAGACCCCTCACTCAACTCCTTGCTGTCCCCCAAGGACGTTGGGGGACCTCTGGACTGACGATGCCGGTCCCGACTCCCCAGTGCTTTCTTTAGCATGGTCTTCAATGACCTCATGTCATCTGCCACAGAAATAAGTTGCGTCTCCAGTTTATCCGCAAGACTCTCAAGCGCAGCGGCTCGGGTTCCGGCTCCCTCTTCTCTTTTGGACTTTGAGCCAGTTTTATATCACCAATGCCCATTGACCACCTAGCCTTGGATTTCTTTTTTGAGGACATGGCAACAGCACACTCCTCCAAATCCCTGGGGTCTTGGAAATGAGCCCAGTGTGTGGCCATCTGCGCTCTTTCTTCCTCATCGCCAGTTTTGCCACTGGCTTTGACGTCTCCATTTCCGATCCATACTCTGGATCTTCTACAATGCTGCCAGTAGCTCTGGCCTCCGCCTCGATAATTTCGTCTGCCATCTCTTTTCAAGGCAAATCTGATGGACTTTCCTTGGAGAACTCGCATTCTGGGTAAAATCCAAAAGTCAGTTCCAGCTTTATGTAAGAACCGTGGTACTCAGTTCCCAATGAAAATAATTCCCATCGAAACCAATGCAGGTTCAAAGAGGAATTCGTTTTTTGGAAAAATAGTGCACAGCTCTAAGCAAAAGCTGGAACTGAGTCCTGCGCGTGCCAAAATTCAGTTTTACCTAACTCCCCTTTTCCCCCTCCCTGTTCTGTCTTCGAGTCCCTCTTGCACATGAAGATTCTCTCCAGGTCCCATGCTGGCACGACCTTGGGCATTCCTGAGAACCTGATAACAGTCCATCTGCGCCTAACGGTTAACCTTCCAACCTTCCCCCCCCCACTTTTTAATGGCAGAAATGAAGCAAGCAAGCTAGCAAGGCAATTGATTGATTGTGAGGATTCTGACACATACATTCTTTTGTTAAAATTGTATATTTCAGTTATCAAAGATTAGGTCAGACATACCATCTGTGGGCTTCAAAATTGCAGATGACCACTAGATGGCAGAAACATGTTAGAGTTTGCTAGTGATCATTTGGAATTTTGCAGTCCAGATTTGGTTTGTCTATCATAGCTAGATTTTTGTTTGAATAAATGCCAGCCCAATTACAATGAAAGTAATTCATACATATAGCTGAGTCATTAGATCACAGATAATCAAGCAAGGTGAAATCAAGTGCTGTAAATTATTCTTTATAGTTTAATGTAGTATTTCCCAACCTTGGCAACTTTAAGATGTGTGGACTTCAACTCCCAGAATTTCCCAGCCACCAATGCCCCACCAGCAATGCTAAAAAAAGATTTACAATCTTTTTGTGGTTGAGGGTCACACTTCCATTCACCTCCATTGAAAACCAACTTATGTTAGGGAGAGGAAGGCCATCTGTCTGCATACAGCAAAACAGATACTTTATTTGCTAACATCAGAGGTGAAAATCATGTTCTTGTTAAAGCTATATAAAGCTGATATAAAGTATAAACCAAAAAGGGGCCAGGATACAGCTTTCTTTAGCTTCTCAACACACACACACAACCTTTATTAGGGCAAAAGACCAGCATAAAACAATAAAATATAAAAAGGATATAGAAGTACAAGAAACTACAATATGAAAAGCAAGGGACGATAAAGTGTGGGGAAAACAAGCACACAGGGCCCATTATAGACAATCCAGGCCTAAGTAAGGATAAGGTTTTGTTGAGAGACAAATTGGGGCAGAAAAACCTCCATTTTGTTGTATATCTGACTCACATGTATATATTCTCATGGAGCATCATGCTCAATCTAATAAGATAGTGATCCATAGATGGCTTTTGCAATTTCCACCACAATCTCTCCTAAGAGATCAAATCAAAAGCCACCTTCAAATCTACCCCTCCTCATAAATCACTCCAACTGAACCATAGAAGAGAATATGTTTTTTAAATTCTCAGAAATCTCCCAAGAGGTAGCTAAATATTTTCAGTCATGCTTTCTCTAAGGAAATGTTGGATGTGCTTAAGCTCTGTTAGACTGTCCCATGTTGGGAAGTAAAATTAGCTATGTTACTCTTTTTTAACAATTCATTCCCATGCTGTTGTTTGATGCTTTAGATAGTATTTTGGCCTGTGATTATAAATAAATAATACTTAAGATGGACCTTTGCTTGTCATTGCCATGTTTATTTTATTTTATTCTGTTTTGTCATTATTGTTAGGAGCATTATTATCATTATGATGTGTATTTTTCTTGGGAAACTCTCCAGTTTTCTATTTTTATTTATATTCTTACCATGGACATTTTAACTGTTAATTGTATATTGTGGAAGTTTTATTGTTTACTGCTGTTGTAAACTGCTGTGAGTCTGTAGTTTGGTAGTATAGAGAAGGAATACATAAAATAAAAATGGTTAATAACAACTTCATTAGTAATGACTAAGAGAAAAGTATTTGTGTTTTGGCAGATCCTGTAGCCAGCTCTATGTTCCTATGGGTAAGTGTTGGTTTTGTTGTTTTATAGTTTTATATACTTTATTTATACATATTGCACAAGAAGAATCACAGCTCTGCATTGTGCCTGGTTTCATTCTTCCAAGGTTAGCAGGCTTTCTGACAGAAATGTAAAATACATTTGAATAAGTATTTAATGATTACTATGCAATCTTTGCTAAAATGTTAAACCTCTTTTTCTGAACAGATGTTGTGGTTTATAAACCAGGCTTTATGGCTTACTATATTGTACAAACCTAGTCAGTTGTGTTTTGTTCAGCAAACCATAGCTAAGCAAATGATAGCAACAAATGTGAACCAAGCTTCTGAGCTATAGTGTGGCATTTTTATATTTTTCTCTAAAGCCGATTAATTTTTTGTAGAATAGTTGAACCTGTGTGGATGCATGATAGTGGTACTGGCACTGAGAAAAATCAATGGCTATGTTCATATATTGTGCTAAGCTATAGCTTGCCTAACCATCATCTGTTGAATAGGCCACCTTGGCTGGATTCACATGTTACATAAAGCCATAAACCATAAGTTACAAACCACAGTGGCTGAATTCTCACAAGATGCTAAACCAAGACCAACAAATCATTTATTTGAACAGGATTTATTAGGCAAGGTAGTGGAAATGTGAACACACATATATGTGTAGATGAGTGCCAGTCCCAAAATCTGTGAATCTCAGCGATTAGACCATATCTTTCTTCTCTTGACCTGTATTTCCTTCTCTCCATGCACTGCAACCCTGGACTTGATTCTCTTATTTTGTATACCCTAACAGTAGATCACCATTCATTACTTTCTCTCTCTCTTGTTTTGTAATTAAGATGAATTTGAATGAAAATGAAGAGGTGATATCTATGGCTGAAAGTCTCCATAACCAGTCGTACTTCTGGGAATTGCTATACTCATCACCATGGCTTCTGTTAGACAATATTTTCTAAGAACGCTGGATTGAGAATTCATCAAAGTTTCTGCACATCATTCAAACATAAATTCCAAATCCTCAGTTTTGAGTCAGTGTAAACATGTATGTGGATGTCTATTTTGGGGACTGGTCTCCAAACTCAAAATGTGTAGTTATGTTACTTTTTTTTCCCCCTTATCCAATATGGGAATATAATTCAGCTTGTGGAATTTACTATGCTAGTGTAGAAAAGCATATGGGACAGTGGACATTGTATGTTAAATATTCAAAGCATAGTTTGGCCTCACTTGTTTAGGGGATACCAGTAAAATGATTTTTTAAAATAGAAATATTTCTTTTTTACGATTCTAATAAAAGTTAGGACCCCAGCTATTAATTATTTCAGAAGGCACTTTAACATTAACAGCACATAGCAGATTGAGAAGGGGGGAGATTAAGCCAGTATGTAGTTTGGCTATAAAGTGACATCTATACAGTATAATAGGACTGTGCAAATCCTTTGAAAAAAGTGATCTGGAATGCAGGGAGTACATACAAAGCACCTCTTTTTGAATCATTCAAGCAGCAACTGTGCCTTTTTTCCAGGCTCTTTGTTTTTCTGGGAAAAAATGAAAGTGTCTGTGGAGGCAAACACGTGAGAGGAGAACCAGGAGCAGCTTCTAAAGTTCTAGCCTGGAAAAAGACATGGCTCTTAATGATGCAAACTAAGGTGCTATATACATGCTCATGCTTGTTGCAGAACAGCTCTTTTGCCAAGCTCTGTGGATACAGCACTTCAGCATCCTGACCCTGGCTTCATGGGACATACTCTATTTTTTGTGGCCTGTAATGATTATGTTGAAACCATTTCCCCAGATTTTTATGTAGCTTAGTTATTTTTTGGAAAAAACTAAACTACTGTTCTGAAATGCAATCTGAATAAATATGATTATATCATTTGATGTAACATTGTCTCTGGGGGGTGTATGGAGTGCCTAGAGAGGGGTAGCACCTCTGGTGGAGAGGCCTGCTGTGCCCTTTCTAGGGCTGCTCATTCACCTTTGGTGCCCACCTGGCACTCAGCTCTCATCTGTAGCTCCAAGTAGCTGCAATACATGCAGCGACCACACCCCAGTGAACTGTTTCGGTAGATGGGCCAAACCAGGTGAGGGTAGCCAATGGGTCTTCGACTCTTGGTGAGATAGGGGATTTATATATCCCAGCATATGAAGTCTGGTCCAGCAGATTGAGCAGAGGAGACTGATGAATGGTCCAACAGCCCAGAAGGCAGGTCCAGCAGGTGTTGTGGAGTGCTAAGAACTTAACAAAACACTTAGACGTCCTGATCACCCACTGTAACAGGAGAGTTCTCCAGCAATAACAGTTCTCTGTGCCACTGGATTAAGGCATTTTATGCCAAGAGAGTGGGATTGCCCCTGTGCAATGGCTGTTCCACTTAAAACTCCATCACACAAACTGATATATATATATATATATATATATATATATATATATATATATATATAATCAATGGACAAAAATGATACAAATCTTATAATGAAAGCTGGTGTTATAGATAGACTAGTCACAAATGATTAATAATTGATAACTGATAAATATATAAATATACGTTGGATAGATAACATGAGAATCTATATAAATGATATAAATGGTGAGTGAAGACTATGAAAGGATGGCACAAATGATTGGTAACTGGCTGACACACAGTTTAAGATGGAAGATGGTTTTTATGTTTTTTATGTTCTTGTTTGTTTATGTATGTTTGTGTTTGCTGTAAAAAATAAAAAACTTAATAAAAAAAAACTCCATCACACACAGGTTTCTATTGTGCAATCCATTCTCATCTACAAATCATCTACAAATCATCTCAGTCCAAACTTAATTTGTTGAGCCCTGCAGCAATGGGGGAATGGTGAAGGAAAAGGTGGAGATGACCACTGGCAGTTGTAGTCATGAACCTGCATGTGGGCAGCCCTTGGACCAGTGGTCATTCCTCTCAGGATCCGGGGCAGCAGAGATGTCTGGCAACATCCAGCAGGGATGTCTGGCAACCTTTCTAGGATAGTACTGCCTACCCTTCCATGAGGGAGGGGGTTAGAAAAGGTACCCTAAACATTGCCAGCCCTACAACATCTGGCTAGCTAACTGCAGCTGGCAGATCATCTCCTTAGTGGTCAAGCATCAAGATAAACGAATCAAAGAAAACTCATTTTCAGAGCCCAGAACGTCTGCATCTTGCTGGATAGAGACAAGGTGTCAAGGCCTGAAAGACGAGCAGCAATCATAGCAGCCAAACTTTGCCATTATAGAATTGACATTGCTGCACTCAGTGAGAGCAGGCTGGCAGACGAGGTTTCATTACAGGAAGCAGCAAATGGATATACATTCTTTTGGAAAGGGAAATCATAGACTGACAACAGGACTCATGGAGTAGGTTTTGCAATCAAAACTGCTCTGCTGAAGAACATCTCTACTCTACCCACTGGAATAAATGAACGCATTATGAAGTTCCGCTTTCCTCTCAGCAAGTCCCGGTATATCACCACTGTCAGCGCCTATGCGCCAACTCTCATGAGTCCAGATGAAGACAAGGAAGGTTTCTACAAGGACCTGGACCAGATTATTCAAACAACCCCCACCAGTGACAAACTCATCAATTGAGGTGACTTCAACGCTCGGATGGGGACAGATAGTGACAACTGGAATTGATTCCTCAGGAGACATGGAGTGGGAACACTATATAGCAATGGCCTGCTGCTTCTGAGCAAATGTGCCAAGCAAAACCTGTGCATCATTAACACGATGTTCAGACTTGCAAGCTACCTGGATGCATCCCAGGTCCAAGCACTGGCACCTACTTGACTATGTCATAGTACGTCAGCATAACCTTAAAGATGTCACCATCACCTGAGCCATGCAACCAAAGACTGTCAGAAAGTCATTCAACATTGTCAGATCACAACACCCAGGCCAAGTCCAATGTTTCCAAGATGTACTTAAATGAAAAACTCTCTGGCAATTTACTGCTTGTAGGAACCTGTTCTGAAAGGTGGACACTGTTTAAAGATGCTATCCTGCAGACTGCAACAACTGTACTTGGACTGAAAACCTGGGCACATCAAGACTGGTTTGATGAAAACTATGAGATCATTTCTGCAGCCCTCCAAGCCAAGAACAAGGCCTATACAGACTGGCAGAATGATCCATCATCTGTCTCAAAGAAAGACAGGATTAAACACCTGCAGTCCAAAGTACAGACGGAACTGCGAGAAATGCAGGATGAGTGGTGGCAGAGAAAGGCTGAGCAGGTGGAACACCATGCAGACATGCATGCCACCAGAGAGTTCTTCAGCACCATAAAGTCAGTTTATGGTCCTTCTAAATTAGGATGCCCCCCACTGCTGTCATCTGATGGGTCAAGCCTGATCAAAGACCAGGAAGGACTGAAAAACCGCTGGGATGAACACTTTCCCAACCTACTGAATAGAGTGTCCATAGTTGATCATGATGTCTTACAGCAGATTCCTCAGCTGCCAGTCTTGGATGCCCTAGACCTGCCTCCCTCTACTGATGAGATCAAGAAAGCTATCTCTCAGATGAACTCAGATAAAGCAGCAGGACAGGATGGCATTCCTGCTGAGATCTACAAAGCAGTAGACCCAAATGCCTTACAGGCATTCCAAGACATCTTGGAAGACATCTGGCCACAGAGGAGATGCCTGATGACTTATGAGATGCCCTCATTGTGGCTCTCTACAAAAATAAGGGAAGCAAATCAGACTGCGGAAACTACAGGGGTATCTCACTGCTGTCCATTGCAGGCAAGATCTTTGCCCATATTCTCCTGAACAGACTGGTCACTGTCTCAGAAAGGAACCTCTCAGAGGCACGGTGTGGCTTTTGGCCAGAATGGAGTACAGCAGACATGATATTTGCCATGAGGCAAGTCCAGGAGAAGTGCATCAAGCAGAACAAGCCTCTTTACTATCTTCATTGACTTGACAAAGGCATTTGACACTGTAAACAGGGAGGCTCTCTAGATCATCCTGAGATGTTAAGGATGCCTGAGGGAATTCGTGAAGTTGATTCAGCTACTCCACAATGGAATGACAGGAGAGGGTCTTACAACGGTGATATATTGGCTGTATTTCCCATTTCCAATGGGGTAAAACATGGTCATGTGCTAGCCCCAGTCCTGTTCAATCTGTTCTTCACTTGCATGTTGTCATGTGCTGTCCAGGGTCCGAAGGAAGGAGTGTACATCAGGTACCAATTGGATGGCTCTCTCTTTGACCTTCACTGCTTGAACGCATGGACAAAGTGCCTCCATACAGTCCAAGAAACCCTCTTTGCTCATGACTGTGTGCTCCTGGAACACAAAGACAGTGATCTACAGTTGATGCTGAACAAATTCTCAGATGCTGCTATGCTCTTTGGCCTGACTATCAGACTGAACAACACTGAAATACTTTACCAGCCCCTGCCAAATATCAACACTGTAGAACCAAAAATCACTGTTGACAACACCCAGATGACAAATGTAAACAGCTTCAAACACTTGGGAAGCATCGTCTTGAGTGATGGGTCTTTGGACAAAGGATGAGTTTGACTCCAGGAGCAGCAAGGCCAGCTGGCACTGGGGCAGTCGTGTACTAGAGTGCTCAATCAACACAACATCCATATTTCCACAAAGCTGAAAGTCTACAGAGCTGTGGTTATCCCTTCCCTCCTATATGGATGTGAACCCTGGATTCTGTACCGAAGACACATCAAACAACTGAAGAAATTTCACATGCACACTCTCCACTCAACTGTCAGCATTCATTGGCAAGACTGGGTCTCTGATCTGGAGGTCTTGGATTGTGTGGAATCCACCAGCATTGAGTCCCTAATTATTAGAGCCCAGATGTGGTGGGTGGGGCATGTCATCAGAATGGATGACCACCGTATGCCTCATCAGTTGCTCTATAGTGTACTGGAGTTGGAAAGAGACCTCGAGGTCAACCATGCAAGCACTACAAAGATGGCATGAAAGAAACCCTATACCACTGTGACATCCAGCCACGGGAACTAGAAGCTGTGGCTGCTGACAGAACCCACAGGCAAGCCCTGTGCTATGAAGCCTCCACTGGCTTTGAAAACAGGCACCACTAAAAACGATAGAAAACCGTGAGTGGCATCACCAAATAACACCCACAGTTACTACAACAATGGACTTCCAGTGCCCCCCATTGTGCTAGACTCTGTGCTTCTGGACTGGGACTGCAGAACCATCTTCATGTCCGCAGGTGAACTGCAGAACAGTGTGTCTTCTTCAGACCCAAAGAACTACCATATAGGAATCTGGGACAACATTATCCTTGAGGAATCCACCTCCCTACCACTTCACAGAACACTACTGGGCCTTTTTAAAACTTCTGATGGAGGAAAAGATAGTTGTTTAGCTGTATAGTGCTTAAGCTGGATGGGGTTTATTGTATTTCATTCTGTAAGTCTCCTGCAGCTGTCAATTGTCCATAGAAAAATTGACTAATTTTAGAAATTGTGCTGTTATCAGTCAATCCTTTTGTAGCTTCCATTTCTTCTTTTCATTTGCAGCATTTTTGCCTTAGCTAATTTATATGAACAACTGTGCGCATTAAAATTCTGTGCACTTTAAATTTTTCTGTGTGTACATTCATAGGAGATTTCATGAACAATCGTTTGTGATAAGACATGCTTCAAGAGTTTCCTGCTCATTTGCATATATCCTTGTGAAATAAGGTCTCTTCTGAGATGTAGGCATGATCAGATGTTCAAAAATATTGCACAGAACTATAATAAGAATGATATCATTGGCATCACTTAGTTGCCTCTCCCCTCCTCCATAATCAACAGAACAAAAGCTGAACTTGTAATGTGTCTCACATGTAACCTGCATCTACATTACCAACTTGTCACACACCCCCAGCCCCCCTGTAGCTCACAAACGTTTCTGCCTTTCAATGAAATGTGTTAATCAAAAAAGGTGCTACTAGGGTTCTCCTGACTTTTTGCCACCATAGACCAACACAGCTCTCCTCCTATAATAGAAGAAAGGTCAATCAGTGGTGGCTTTGGCTGTTCTTATCAGGAAACAGATCACTGATAGCTGTCATTGAGCAGACAATGAAGTACTGATATCTTTCTTATGGTTAGGGCTACCTATACAGCTCTGAGGCCTATTATTCTATGTAAAACTCATGCTATCTTTATTTTAAAACTAATACTCCTGCACTCCAGGGTGGACAGCTATCAGACTTCATTTTAAGTAAACTGAAATGATCATGTCATCCCTTTCTGCAGTTATGGTGCTCTAGCTTGAAGCATAGGCACGCAGCATCAATAGGAAGGTGCCATGTAACCTTTCAAGCATCCCTTATTCCAAATTACAACTCTACACTTCTACGTGTTTTACGTAATCCCATGATCTAAATGGTGGATGCTGTGCTTCATTTCAAATGTCAGTATGAAGCTGGTTCTGCTTTTAAAGTCAGCATCTGCTAAGGAAAATCCCCATGTATCAAAAGTCAAAGCTCATTAGGTATCTCCCACTTTAGAGTAATGTGATTAAAGCACAAAGAGGAGTAGAGTTGGCACCTCCAGAAATATGCAGCTGTCACTAAATCAGAAGCATTGTGCCTAGTTCTGTCTCATTTTCCTTATAACTATAACTTGCAGTAATCAAGTATTAGTCACAATGAATAATGTTGTATTGTTTTGCCAGCTGGCCATCATACACAGCAGAGCAATCACTGATATTTTCTGTTTAATGTTTGTCTCATTATTTTCTATTCTGGGGAAAAATACTTTTTTCTCTTTCTGATATCAGTTCCTTAATCTTCCTGGAAGATTTAGATATGATTTCATCAAAGCAAATTTCTTACGTAGCCCTAAAAATAGTGCCAAATTTGACTATTACAGCCTTTTAGGCTTGAAATGGGGAAGATATGTGACTGTTACTTTTTTTTTCCTTCTCATTCTTTCAAAAGTTTCTAATTTGAAACTGGCTTATAAAGAATCAGTTCCAGAAAGTGATTAAAATAAATACAGGGCCTTGATCTATAAAGAGATTTGAATGTCACCCCAAAATACTCCACCTTGTTGAGCATTAAGACTAGCTTCAAATCATCTGCTTACTTGATACAATAAGCAGCATCATTATACTAAATAGCAACAAGCTTTTATTCTGGCCCGACTTATCACTAATGCCAGGTGACACTCAAAAAGCTCCTATAAGCAATGTTTTTGCCCTTGAAATGGGAGAGAGATTGAATTGGCGGAACTTGTATTCTTCCATTGTTTCTTTTATAGGGAAATATTTATATCACATCTATCATTTGGAATATTCTATTTTAGGATGGAGAACGTAGCATTATATGCCTTCTAATTTAGCTGGTTGGAACTTCTTATAGAATGGCCAACTCTTATGTGGTAGCAGGTGCTGTAGGAGAACATTTAGTTATGTCCTTTTCTACTACAGTAAGTAAGTTGTTTAGCTTTTAACACTGAAAGGTCCACTGTCATTTACAGGGATAGGATTAAGGTATGTGTAGTAAACCAGGGAATCATGTTTTATATTATTTGAATTATTTGAGATTAGTTCAGTTAATAGTTATAATTGAAGAAGTAGCATATAAGAAATTGAAAAAAACTCCCAGAAAGACAATGTGTATATATTCTACAAGTTAAAAGAAAATACAGTACAAAAGCCTAATGTATTTTACATTTCTGTTAGAAAAGCTAAGCACCTTAAATCTTGCTAAGTAAGAGGCAACATATATGGGGAGTGATGGTGCCCTCCCCAGTTAAATCTGCCTGTTTTTTGTGCACAAAGATCCTTTTTATTTTTTCCAAATTACAATGACACTGCGTGGTATTGCCCATTGCTATCTCTAGTACAGGCTTTTTTGTTTAAAGTTAGGATTTTACCATTTATTACTTTATTCCTGTCTCCAATATGCCACTCCATTCACAGGCAGTTCATTTTAGAGGATGATTTCATGGATTGAGAAGACAAGATACTACTTTAGAGATGGTTACTGTCAGATTCCAGGGCTCAGCTGTAAATCTTGGCTCTGCAGGCACTTAATCCTTAATTCAGGAATTGATTTATTCAGTAGAAGATTCTTAGACATGACTTGATTAGATTAGTTTCTTTACTGCAGACAAGAAAGAAGCCATATACCCACTGAAGATTTGTACACTGCACTACAGGGGTAAAAGCCTCTTCATAAATCTGTATTTTTCTTCTAGCTATTCTGTGTTAACAGACACGTGGCCATTCTCTTGAAAGCCTTGAGAATCATCTGATCTGCGTTAGCTAGTGTTTCTCTCTAGCCTGGGGACTGCTGGTACCAGCCTCACCAGCTTCGTTCCTTACACTTATCATTAGCAGGACTGTATGATACTTTCAGTTCTCTTACTTGTTTCAGGAAGAGTGGTAGTAAAACTCTTGGTATTGCTGCATTTGAGGAGAAACGCTGGGTGGCAGTTAGGAGTTGCCGAGAGCAGCTACAGGTGCTGCTAAAAGTCTGCGTGCTAGCATGAAGCATAAATAAGAGTGCACAGATAAATACTGACCCACAACATAATTACATCCTTGTCTGACTTCTGTAAGAGTCCAGTAGCTGATTGACTCCTTGTTTGTCCTCTTCCTCTCTTTCGCACTGCTGCTGTTACTTAAAAAATGTGCCCCTCCGTTCTCCTTAAATAGGACAAAGAACAATAGCCAACCAGCCAGTCTGCTTCTGTGGTACACAAAGATGGCCACTGAACAAATCAAGTACAACTGATTGTCTTGCAACATCTTTTTTAATACAACTTTCTTCTCCTTAAACCCAGATGTCCAATGTTATCTGCTGAACAATTTATGACATTTCCTTCTGGAAGAACTGCCTGAATGCTGATATTCTGGCTGCACCTGCAGTGCCCTCCCCCCCCCCCCCGCCCCCAGCCAAATAATCCACTCAGCTGTATGGCAATTTTGGAATCATGCAGGAAGAGTCAGAAAAAAAGAGACTGCACCAGCAGAGATAAAATGCTCTTTTTCTTGTCTGTGTTTAGGGGCAACTTCTGAGTTTAATTTGGAGAACACATTTGGTTTTACCCACTCTCTAGGAACATACAGCTAATGCTGTAATGTTGGTACCGCAACTTACCACCACCTCCATTGTTGTGTTGTGTTTCCCTGTTTTCCTTTCCTGTCAGTCAGCTTCTTCCTGCTTCTTATTTCCTCACCCATCACTGGATTATCTGCCACTAACACTTAATAAATTGGATGGTTTGCAAAACCTAAAGCAAAAAGGCCAATGCTTCACTCTGATTCCTGAAGCTCTCTTCCACCAAAATGTTGGGGCAAATTTCAAATGCGGGATCATATCAGCTTCAAAAGAAGCTTATGGCAGTTTGATTTTCTCCATCATTTGAGTGGAAGCTCAACAGATGCTTGGGTTGATTATAAGGTTGTATAAGGACCTGTAAAATGGAGCTCAGTTCTGAGAAGATTAAGACTGTCTAGTTAGGTACTTCTTGGAATTGAAATGTTGATTTTCACACAAATGGCATCAGTGGCCTTGGGATTTGTTGGTAGAGAGACGTAGTCTGCCTATAGTGATTAATGCTTTGGTAATCATTTGATTACATTATTGCAGTGCATTATATTTGGATTACTCATAGCTCAGAAGCCATGTTTATATATTGATTGTTCTTTAATAATGCTCAATAACAGGAATTCTTTGGGCAGTGTACAACTTGTTGAAACAATATCTTAGCAAAAAGCAAAACAGCATAAAAACAGTACAAAAATCTGTTTAGAGAATATCACAACACCCAAGATAAAAATCAGTAGTAGGTGTAATTATGGGAATAAATGCAGCATAGCATCACAATAAAATAGCAACAAGATATGAAATCTTTAAAACTTCAGAATGCTTTCTGGAACATAAAAACGTATTAATCAGGAACCAAAAAGACCCTACTATAGGCAGGTTTCTCCAAGGAGTCTTGGGAGGGGGACAACATAGGGAACTTTTCCCCTTCCCTCACAGAATTTTTGTTCCCAGTGGACAAAAACACGATAGAAGCAACATGCTACAGTATAACCATTGCATATGTTTATTGAATCAAAGTTTAACTATCTCTTTAATAAATTTCTCAATTCCAGCATAACTAATTAGAAGTGCACATTGCTGTTCAACAGGATTTTCTCATCTAGTGTAAACAGAGATGTTATCTAAATTAGTAAGCAGATAGTTACCAAAAATTGTCTTGTGGCTCCTTGATTCCAGAAATATTTCCAGGATGGAAAAGGTAGTGAGAGAAGTATCAGGTGGAAAGCAACCAATAAAATATCTAGGTATAGGAGGGAAAAGCTCTTACACACTACACACACTTCACCCAGCTTACTCACAGAGCTCTTCTCCATCTCCTATTTTATAACTTAGAAGTATTGGACTCTGACCAATTGGTTTTCATTTTATCATGGAATGTTGTTAAAGTTTAGAAAATAATTTAGGGAGGAGTCTAGTTGTTCTTGGACAATTATTGGTCATGAAAATTCATGTCATACCTTTTATCTACTAGCTGTACTTTGATCTTCTCCTGGTCTTTGGCACATCATTGTTTTAGTCCACCCTAGCATGCTGTTGCATTTCCATGCATCTGCGCACTCAACTGCATGTACTTTATTCATCATATAATTCGTTAAGCTCATTATCCATCATGATCATTAGATGAGGTCATTTGCTGGGCAAGCTTACAAAGACATTACATTCTGTTCAAACAGATTCTCTCCAGTTCAGCTGTCCCTTGTTTTCTGTATATTCAAAGTACCCTTCCAACAGGTACATTCACCATGGACTAAAATAATTTTCGGTATCATTTTCAAAAGAAATTCCACATATAAAAACTAGGTAATCACTGGAGTATCATTTTAAACTGCTGAAGCCACATGGACCTCCAGTGATGATGCTGGTTGTAAGTGTATGCCCAAACTGTGCACCTGATTCTTTTGAAGGGGTGCACTTTTTTCAGAGTGCTGTAACAACAACTTAACCAGACTGATCAACCACTCACAAATAATACTTACGTTTTGGATTTTAGGTTATTAACCCTCTTCCAGTCCAGAACAACTATACAGTGGCTCAAAAGTTAAACTAACACAACTATATTAGATAAAAATTAACAGAAAGTTAGACAGAGCTACATGTTATTTATTTATTTATTTATTTATTTATTAAATTTGTATGCAGCACATCTCCCCCAGCAGGTGACTCTGGGCAGCTCACAATGAAACCCACAAACAGTTAAAAAATAAATACCTCCATTAATTAATTAAAATTAATTAATTAATTAAAAAGTCAAACTACAAAAAAAAGGCGCTATGCATAAAAAACTAAAAACATTCAAGATGACGGGGGAGTAAAATCAATTATCCCACAAGCCACTTCCACTGGAGTCAGCCCCCATGCTGCTCCCAGGCCATTTGGCATAGCCAAGATTTCACGCTCTTCCTGAAGGCCATGAGCATGGAGGCACACCGGACCTCAGGTGGTAGGTTGTTCCACAAAGCAGGAGCCATGGCAGAAAAGGCCCTCTTCCTAGATCCCACCAGTCAAAATTCCTTGACTGGTGGAGTCTGCAACATGCCCTTCTGCCGGACCGAGTGGGGCAGGCTGATATAACAGGAGTGAGATGGCTCCTCAGATAACCTGGTCCTGTGCCATGCAGGGCTTTAAAGGTAATAACCAACACCTTGAATTGGACCCGGAAGCAAACCAGCAACCAATGCAGCTCGTGTAACAGTGGTGTTATATGTGCCACCCTAGGGGGGTTCAAAACTGTCTGCGCCACTGCATTCTGTGCCAGCTGTAGCTTCTGGATACTCTTCAAGGGTAGCCCCATGTAGAGTGCATTGCAGTAATCCAACTGGGAGGTTACCAGGGTATGAGTGACCATGCAGAGGGCCTCCCGATTGAGGAAGGGGTGTAACTGACGCACAACACGAAGTTGTGCAAAGGCCCTCCTAGCCATAACTGCTACCTGCTCTTCGAACAGGAGTTGAGTCCAGGAGGACCCCAGATTATGCACTGGGTCTGTCTGGGGTAGTGCGACCCCATTAAGAACCAAAGATTATAAACTCCTAGATCTTGAGGCTCCCCGTACCCACAGCCACTCCTAAGGCACTCTTACCAGGGTTCAGTTGAAGCATGTTGGCCCCCATCCAGGCCCCTACAGCCTCCAGGCACTGTGAAAGGATAGCCACAGCATCACTTAGGGCACCTGAGATGAAGATATATAATTGAGTATCATCAGCATACTGAAGATACCTCATCCCATGGTGCTGGATGATCTCACCCAGTGGTTTCGTGTAGCTGTTAAATAGGAGCAGCGAGAGCACCGAACCCTGAGACACTCTACAAAGTAGGGGCCATGGGTTGGACCTCTCGCTTCCTATCAACGCTGATTGGGTTCGGGCTTGGAGAAAGGAGCTGAACCAGTACAGAACTGTGCCTCCCAGCCCCAACTCCTGCAGCCGACCCAAAAGGATACCATGGTCAATGGTATCGAAAGCCACTGAGAGGTCAAGAAGAGCAAGGATGGATGCACTACCTCCATCCTGCTCTCACCAGAGATCATCTAAAAGTGTGACCAATGCTGTTTCTGTCCCATATCTGGGCCTGAAACCTGACTGATAGGGGTCCAGATAATCTGTTTCCTCCAGGATCCTCTGAAACTGCTGTGTGACTACTTTTTCCACCACCTTTCCTAAAAAGGGAAGGTGGGAAACTGGATGAAAATTGTCCAGAAGGGTGGGATCTAATAATGGTTTCTTGAGGAGAGGGCAGACCAAAGCCTCCTTAAAAGGCTTCGGGAACACCCCCTCCTGCAAGGATGAATTGACCACCACCACTACCCACCCTAAAGTCACCTCCTTGGTAGCTTTGACAAACCAGGAGGGACAGGGATCTAAAATACAGGTAGCTGTGCTAAAAGCCCCAAGGACTCTGTCTGCTTCCTCAGGGCCAATAGGATCAAACCATTCCCAGATAACTGGGTAAGACCACTCCCTCAGCATCTCCACTGGATCTGCCTTACGCTTGGCCTCCAACTGAGAACAGATCTGAGCAATTTTATCTGTCAGGTGTTCAGAAAATTCCTCTGCACAGCCTGTAGATAGTCCTCTGAGTCCTCCCTACCCAGGAGGGACTGAGTGACCCTGAACAGGGCTGCCGGGCGACACTCTGAGGATATGCAATAAGAGTGGAGAAATAATGATTTCTTACTGCCATGAGGTAGTCCTTAATAGTGGCTCTAATCTGTGTTTGGTCAGACTGAGCTGTAGTTTTCTGCCAGTGGCGCTCAAGATGTCTCTTGGCCCTTTTCAGCTCCCTTAACTCCTCTGTAAACCACAGGGAGTGCCGGGGACGATGGGCCAAGAGAGGCCACACAGGCACAATCCTGTCCAAGGCCCCAGCCACCTCCTTATTCCAGGCTGTGCCCAGGACCTCCGCTGGACCATGCAGCAAGGCCTAAGGAACAACACCCAGCTCCCTTTGGAACCCTTGTGGGTCCATCAGTCACCGGGGGTGGATTGTTTGAATAGGTCCCGCCTCCCTGTGGAGGGGGGCAGCATAGGAGAATCTCAGGGCCACCAGGGAATGGTCTGACCATAACAGAGGGGATAATATCAAATCCCCCACCAGATCATGCTGCCACAGCTCCAACAAGAAAACCTTGTCTGGAGTGTGACCACTGTCCTGAGTCGGGCCATAGATGACCTGGGATAGGCCCATGGCCACCATGGTAGCCATGAACTCTTGAGCTGCCTCCGAGGCCAGCCCCAGGGATGGCAGATTAAAGTCCCCCAAGACCATAAGCCTGGGGAACTCCACTGCCAACCCCGAGATGGCCTCCAGCAGCTCTGGCAGGGAAGTTGCTACGCAGCAGGGAGGCTGGTACAGAAGCAACACTCCCAACTGATCCTGTGAGCCCATCTTCAGGAACAGGGTCTCACATCCAGCAACTTGTGAAGCAGAGCCCCTGAAGGCCAGCAGAGATTCCTGGATGACCACTGCCACACCCCCTCCCCTGCCCTGGGGTCTCAGCTGGTGCCAAACCCTAAATCCAGCTGGACACAATTCCGAAAGGACAACACCCCCTTCTGGTGTCAGCCAGGTCTAGGTAATGCATGCCAGGGCAGTTTTGGTGATACCTTTGCTCACATCCCCAGCATATCCTAGTGCTTCGATGTACAGGTTAAAAAGAATGGGGCATATAATTGCATGGGTCCTGAGAAACCTCCTTTCCTTATTGCCACTGGATAGACACCACCAGTAACACCTTCTGAGATTTCTCTAACAAGTAGGAATGGAATGATTCTAGCATTGTGCTCCTACTTCCCAACTCAGACAACCTGTCTAGAAATACAGTATTGGTACTATCAAATGCCAGACTTACACTACTTTTACTCTGTCTCCCAGAATAGATTGTCTCCCAGGGCAAAGAATGCAGTTTCTATTCCAAAATCAGGCCTGAAACCAGATTGTCATGAACGAAGAAAATCAGTTTAATTTAAGGATGCTTGGAATGGAACAGCAGCTAGAACTAACTGATTCAGTTCTGCTTTGGCTATTGCATTGCTTACTTGGTAAAAGCAAGTAGAATGGTAATTTCTTCAATTTTGGAAAACAAAAATATATTAACTACCTGTTTGCTTCTCAATTTAAGCCTAATTTAAGATGCTGGTCCTTTTCTTTAAAGCTTGAAAGTCCTTAATGTCCAAAAAAATATACCCTTCCATATTAATTTGTCTCAGCAATAAGATTTTTGGTTGAGATTATTCTCAAGCATAGAAAGTAATACATGTACCTAGAAAGAAGGCTTTTTGTACGATGGTTCTCTAGCTCTGGAAGATTTCCTACAAAAGAGATGATTAATGCTACAATTTTTCCACAGTCAGACTAAGACTTTTCAGTTTGGTTTAGCATTTTAAAGCATTATGTTGTCTCAATATTTTTTTCCTTAAAAGTCTTTTGATTTTAGTATGTTATTGCCATTGTTATGAATAATATTGTTTTACTGTATTTATATTTTTTAAAATAATTTTATTTTTTGTTGCTTCAAGAGTGTTTTTGAAATATTTTAAATAAAATAATTTGGCAAAGGTTTGCCAAGAAAAGAGGTTTAAAGATTCATCTATCAAACTATAACAGGCCAGCTATGGCATCTGGAATCTATTTCTGACTATTTTTTTTTTAACTGGGTCCTGCCCCAAATGAGAAAAAGGAATGAATACAATACATATAAAGAAGTTCTCTCTTTTTCAAGGTTTTTAGTATACTCTCTCTAGTTACTGTATGGAACTGCTAAACTGTTTATACTGAGCTTCAGTTACAACTTGGATTTGAAACAATTCATACTGAAAATATGCTGAACTATACAATAAAACTAAAAAAGGTGAGTTTCTGAAAGCATGATCATTTCTTTCTTACCCTTTGTGACTGTTCTGCTTCCTTCCTTATAATTCAATATTTAACATTACATCTAAAGTAGCAAAAAGTGTGCTTCACATATATTACATTCTTGCATCAACCTGTAAAGTAGGTCATTATTATTAACTCCTTATTATGGGTGGGAAGTGATGGAAAAAGGTCTATTGAAAGCTTCTTAGTGAGATTCCACAAAGGCAAGATCTGTTGGGAACCAGTTTGGGGAAATAAGGCCTTAATTTGTGGATGACAAACCAATTTTAAAAAATCACCAAAGCAACCAGATGCAACATTTACAGAAGGACAGTGACATTTAAGGAGAAGGTGACTTAATTTATGTGATAAGCAGTCAAATAACCTTATGGGTCAGACCAATTTTTGGAACAAGACACTGAACAACTTTCTTTGTTTTGTTTTTGTTTTACTATTGCTGATAATAATTTATTTCTATCTGTGCATCAACCAAATAACTTTGTTTAAATATTCTAGATATTTTACCAGTGAGTTACCAGTGACTGGATTCTTAAAATCTGTCCTGAGTGTTACCAAAATATACTTAATTTAGTATCTCAGTATCTTGTGATCAATAAAATATGGAAGCAATGCTACACAGTCAGCAATACTTTAATCAGAACTGGTACAAAGGTTGTGGGTGGAATCCTACAAAGGAGAATTGCAAATCTATGACTCTGTAAGTTATACTTTTCACATCCACAGGAGTGGTTTTGTCCTCTACTGAATGTCAGGCATGTTTGAAAAGCCTGCCAAAGTCCCACTGACTTCAGTGCAATGGTTAAACACTTTGTGCTGAAATTGATTTCACTGCCTTCAGTAGAACTTTTGAATGCTGTTTCATGTCCCTAAAATTGCTGGACAACAATTGAAATACTTCTTTCCATTGTAACCTGAACTAGCTGTAAAAGAGAAAGGGCTATCGGTTATACTTTGAAAACAGATTTAAAAAATGTGTTATACTGTCATTATATAAAGTACCCACCAAATTTCTGTAGAAATGTTTATAATAATTAATATAGTGATAAATGTTGTAAGCAGCTCCATCTGCCTAAATATTCAGTCCAATTACACACGTGGAAACCAAATCCATACTTTTCAATGTGCATGTTTAACTGTGTATCTGTGAACCTAGTTCTTTTGTTTATGCAAAATCTATTTATGTTACTGAGAATAGTTAGGCACAACTGTGTATATGATTCTGGGCTTCTCTGTAGCCAAAGTTCTTTTGTCAGTCTTTCCCCAGATAAGATGTCGTCAAAAATAATCTGAAACACTGTGATGAGGTTGCACACACATAGGACAAGATAGTCTGAAGGCAACCTTCTAGTCAAGCCAAGAAGAAAATAATCAGTGACCCAAATCTAAGAGAGTTGCAGGAAGCAAGCGTGTGAAGCCCCAAGCAGCAGAATCTGCCTCCCAGAGATGTCAGTGGATCAGGGCATGGAGGATGCTGGGGTGTCCTCTGCTTCTCCAGATTCAGGTCTGGCATTGCCTGACTCTGCCAGCACCAGAGACATGGCCTCAGCAGAAAGACATCATGCCATGCAGAAGACTAGCACGGGGCCTATAATACCTCCAGAACTGACATAGTTAACAGCCCCATTCCCAACAGTAGATGGCCTTAAGGCTGGGTGAGCCTAACCAGAAGGGTACTTAAACAAGCTGTCGCAATATCCCCCTGTTGGAAGGAGCAACTTCAGCAACCGGCTCCCGCCCCGCATTTCTGACCTGGATCAACTCCAGCTAGCTCCAGACAATGACTTTGACTCAGCCCTTGTCATAAAGAATATCACTATCCATGCTCCTGTCTACATTTCACATCTCACCCACCCCAGCCCCCTGGCTTCAGAAGAACTAAGCATGGAAAAACACCACACTCACCTGGTTCCTGCTTTCCATGCTGGCAACTCGATGCACAAGCACACCCACCCACTTGTGCACCTTATCAGTTGGCATTTGGGCACCCCCTGCAGTCCCAAGAAGCCAGACCACAAAAATTTGACAATAGCATTTGGTTCAAGACTCATGGGTTGCAAAGACATGGCTGTATCAACCATTGCTCTATGACATTGTTCCATAATTGTTCAATGTTGCACATACTATTCTTAGGTAGAAGCTTTTATACAGGCTTTTATGCAAAAATTAAGATCTCTAATTAAAATGCAAGGCAGCCCAATGGAGGTATACAGTGTGCCAACACATCTGAACTCCTATATTAAAACTGTACATGTAGAGTGCCACAGAATCCTTAAATTGCTCTATTACAGCACCAAGTGAAGAAACAGTTTTAGAATTAGGCATGGGAGAAATTTGAATGAGCACCTGCACTAGTGCTTGTGCCGTGCCTTTTCCTAGCTTTTTCCAAACAAAACAAAACACTTGGGAGCATGTAAAAGCTCAGAGAGAAGACTTGCTGAAAGTGAAACTTAAGGAAATTTGGCATCTAGACTCAAAGTATGTATGCGTATAACACCTGACCCTTGGAGTCTGCCCTGAATATTTTTATATTTTTAGAATTCCAAATATTCTGTATTCTCAAATCATGTTATGGTGAATCTTTTCCTCTCTCTCTTAATATTTACTGTATACTTGGGTTCCAACTCAGTTTTATTTTTAATTTCATTTACAAAACGTTGTTTATGAATAAGCTACAGGAAGCAATTTGGCATTCGTTGTGATGGCCAGTTATGAAGAAATTGTCTTTTCTGGAAGCAGCTATTAAAAATATAATATTCCAGAATATACAATTCATTAGAGGTAAATTTTTCAAGTTGGAAAGCAAAATATGTAATGGGCAAACAGTGTTTTTCATGTTATGTTATATTGACAACTGCTTTATGTAGGTAGTTAACAATAGTTGAGGTTACTAAAAAATTCATCAGCTCTGTGATTCCTCCATGGGCTGTTTTGTTTGCAAACAGCAAACCGCAAACCACAAAGCATTTGAGAAAACATATGTGCATATAAATATGCCAGGGATTCATATTAAATTAGTTGTACTTTGTTCTAATACAAGCCATTGAAATTCATTGCCTAATTTGGTGCATTTGTTTCACTTGGATGTAACTAAGTTAATATAGACTGGATTTCCATATTATACTAAGCCATGACCATATAATATAGTCAAGGAAAGACAGGTAGGGACTGGCAAACATTTTACAAATGTTTGATAGCCATTACCGAACTTCTCATTGAGAATCCCTTGGCAAATTATCAAAAAGTAATTTCTTGAAAGGGTGGTACAGCCAAATTAAGGATCCTGATGCTCTCATTAGAATGATATGCAGTATTGCAGGGTTGTGCTGGAAGCTCCATCCCTTTTGAGCAAGTGTGGGACATCACAACTTATATACAATAGAAAAAGAGCAGGGCCTCTCACCGCAACACTGCAGAGCTCCTTGAATAACTCCAAGTCCCCTTCGCACACACCCTGCCATTGGTACGAAAGAACCTAATCACAGCGGTGGATCACCTAGGATTACAACGATGAAGCAGGCAACAAGATTGCAGTGGGAAGATAAGCAGAAGATGCCAGTTTTATGGCCAGTTTATATTAAGAAAATTAATCGGCAAAGCTGAATCTGGACTATAACTGTAACTTGTATTGGATTTTCCTCTTTGCAGTTGAGACTGCAAACAGTTAACCCAAGGAACAAGACTCTAAGAACCCTGTTAATAGTATTTATTAGAAGGAGGATTATTGTTGGAACAGAAGAGTTCTAGTGAGTATCTTATTATTCAGATAAGACACATTTTACAGGCAATTTATGGAGATAAAGTTTTCATTCATTTCCTCCTGCTTTTTTAATGTAATGGCTGGAAGTTTGCATCTTTAGTGAATGTTAGGCAATATATATCTGTTCCTTTTTTTTTTTTTTTTTTGGTAACTGCTTGTCCTGTTATCAGTGGCCAAAATAACTCTCACAGCCCTCACCCAAGGCATTTATAAATATGTTGAACAGTACAGGGCCTTTCATTACAATCAAACCTTTATTATGGCCATAAGACCAACAGTAAGACATCTTAGGATGGCAACTGTAAATGTTGTCAATAGGGTTGGCATATAGCTGAGGCCTGAAAAGTTGTTCTCCCAGCATTTTTTCCCAGGGAGTAAGGCCAATAAATCAGCTATGTGAGCCTCCACCCAAATGCACAGCTGAAGCACATTGCTCATTTGAGTCTGCTGTTCTGCTTGCCTGCTCTTTGCAAGCCTCCCCAACCTATGGAGCTCTACTGTTGGATCTTTATCATGTGCATCTTCTTAGGACTGGGTGCTGTCACCTTATGAGGTAGATCAGACAGGAAACACGATCAGATGAGCTAATTCTTCATTATTATGAAGCTATATTAACAGAAACTTGCAACTCTGAAAATACATTTCTCCCACCTTCTCCTTTACAGCCCAAGAAACTACAGAGGGTCTCTTCTGAGCCTCTTGCCCCACACAGATTCCTGCTGAGGGCTCAGCTGCCTTTTATCTGACCCTTCCCTTGGTTGCATCTCTTTGCCCTGTCTCCCAAGACTATTCCCACATAACATTACAGTGGCTGAACAGGCTATCAGTGGGTTCAGGCAAGGTGTCCTAGGAGCCTGATGGATTTGCTTCAACCAGAGCATCATCATTGGCTCCAATACTGCTGTAATCACCCACCCAAGGACTGTTGTTACTAGATGACCCAGCTCTACTTCCTCTCTCCCCCCTCATCTGAAGGCACATTCTGTACTATCTTCTTGCTCACCTTGGGGTGCCACTCTCTCTTTGTGACAGTTCTTCTGCTTTGGTCCATTTCCCCTTCTTTGGAGAAAGGACTGAAGCAAAGTTGAAGTTGAGGAGCTCTGCCCTTTCCTGTGACCATCCTTCTATCTTCGCCAAGCAGCTACCCCATCCCCTTCTTATTCCTGTTACTGACTTTGCCAGAAAAAACCCTTGTTGGTTGTTTTTAGCTTCCTTTGTGAGCATAAGTTGTTCTTACACTTTAGCCTTTTGGAGCTTCTTTCTGTGGACACAGGTTACTTACTGATATGTCCCCATCTTTCCTGTACATCTCCTCCATCCTGTACATTTCACCTCTTAGCTCAGTCAAAACAATATGCTATACACAATAGTTTCCTAAGCTGCCTCCATTTTTTCTTCTCAACAATTGTGCAATTGTACTTCAGGTATTTTTTTTTTTAGGAGTTCCAAATTCTCCTGTGCTCCCTCTGACATGAGGATTTCTATCCATGGGATCCTACTTAGTACTTCTCTAAGCTTTTTGAAAGTGATTATCCTGAAATCTAGTGTACATGTATGACTATACCCCAATTTTCCTTTATGTAATATCTTTTTCTAGTTCTTCAACCAGAAATTCTTTATCCCTTTATCAGATCTAGGAGAATTGTTCCTCTTGTTTCTTTTCAACTTACTGGAAAACAATCAACAAGACCAGTGAGAAATTTGAAGAACCTTCCAGAGGCTGAGGTGATTTTCCAACAGATGTCTGAGTAATTGAAGTGTGCCATTATTATTATGTCTCTCTTCCCTGAAAGTTTTGCCATCTGTTCCAGGAGAGCTTTATCCAGACCTTCTGCCTGGCTTGATAATCTATTGCACACTCTCAGAAAAAATACTGTTGTGTTACATTCATTGCATCTTTATCCAAATGCTCTCAGCTGGACTCTTGTGGTCAAATTCCTGGATCCCTACATATGTGTGCATTTTCTTCACATATATTGCCACTCTTCCTCTTCTTCTGACCAGCCTATTTCTTTTCAATAAGTTATACATTCATTCTTTGCATTCTGCTCATGAACGTTGTCCTACTAGGTTTCAGCAATGTCTATTAAACCATATTCACCTTCCTGCATTCTAGTTATTCCTGTTTGTTCCCCATACACAGTGGATTTGTATAGAAACACTGGAAACCTCAGGTCATGTAGTGATCCTTTTTTTTAGATTTTTTAAATCCTGCCTTTATTATTTTTTTTAGATTTTTTAAATCCTGCCTTTATTATTTTTATAAATAACTCAAGGCAGGTAACATACCTAATACTCCTTCCTCCTATTTTCTCCACAACCACCACCCTGTGAGGTGAGTTGGGCTGAGTGACTGGCCCAAAGTCACCCAGCCAGTTTTCATGCCTAAGGCAAGACTAGAACTCACAGCCTCCTGGTTTCTAGCCTCACTAGACGAAACTGGCTCTCAGAAAGTATGCACAGCATTCCCTCTTCCCAAATTTTCTCCACAACAGCAACCCTGTAAGTAGGTTTGGCTGAAAAGGAGCAACTGGCCCCAAGTCACCCAGGGTTCTTCCATGGTTGAGGGGGGACTTGAACCTGGGTCTCCCCACTCCTAGTCTAACACCTTCCCCACTACACCACACTTGTATTATTATAGGGTGCTTCTTCATTCTGCATATCATTCTCATTTCCCTTCCCAGAACTTCTGAGTTCCCTTCTCCATCCTCAACAGGATCCATTTAAATCCCTCTGGATCGGATTTATAAGGTGACTTCCAAACATGTTCTTCCTAATTCTTGTGGAGTGCAGCCCATCTCTTGCCAGGAGTTCCTCACTGTCAAAAGACATAGCATAATTGAGGAATACAAACTCTTCCTCTTGTACCATCTGCATAGTCAGCTGTTCACTTCCAGTATTTTTCTCTTCTTAAGCTAATCCTTTGACAGGTAAGGGTGAAAAAACAAACAAACCTATCACTTCTACCAACAGTTCCTTTTTCTTCCTGCCAAGCACTTCCTTTGCAGTGTCTTGGAAATTGTGTCTGGCTGTGTCACTTGTTCCCACGTGTATTAGTAGAAAGGAATAACTCTCAGTTGGCTTAAAGAATCCAGGGGTCCTTTCTACAATGTGAGGAAAGCATTATCATTATGCTGAATGCAAAATCCATTGCTACCTTTTAAAAGAACTCCAATTTTCTGTAATGCCAACTTTTAAAGATTCAAAAAGTTGCAACTTGAGCTGTGCATTCACAAACATTTATTGACAAGATATACCTATAAATTGTATCTATATTTATTATTTATTATGTTCAATTATTTACAATCTACTTTTTAAATGTTGATGAGTGATGCTTTCTATAATGGTAGTAAAGATCCTCAGGTTTTTGAAAAGAGCATTGGCTGCCAAAAGACTCAAAAATTGGAGATGTCTTGGAAATCCTAGGGTGCCATAAAAACCATTTCAGTTCATTGTCCAAATTAAGAGATCAAATCTACCTGATCAAGAAATCTGTATGTTTTCATGAAGGTGCTTCACAAGAACTGAATGTAGTATTAAATAGATCATTGTGATAACATTTTAATTACTCAGTCATTTTTAGCAAAGAGAGAGCCAGTTTGTGTAGTGGTTAGGACATCAGGCTAGGAACAGAGACCATGAGTTCTGGTCCCACCTTAGACACAAAGCCAACTGGATGACCTTGGGCCAGTCACTCTCTCTCAGTGCTAGGAAGCAGGCAATGGCAAACCAGTTCTGAAATCTTGCCAAGAAAACTGCAGGGACTTGTCCAGGCAGTCACCAGGAGTCAACACTGACACAAAGGCACACACACAGAGACATCTTAAGCAAAAGTTAAAGAAATTATATAAGGTTTATTGTACAGATGTTTTCTTTGAACATTTAATCTAAATATTATCCCTTGAACTATTTGAGTGGAGGCACACAATTGTTTTTCCTCTTCTCAGAAAGCTGACAATGGAATTATTAAACCATTGGTGCTCTTGATGGCTTTACTTGTTTAAAAAATCCACAGATGGAGTGTTTCATGAACCTTCAAAAGTTTCCTTCACCTAGAACAATAACAGGACAAAATGATAAGATGACAATCAGCACAGGCAGATATATCATACCTCTTGTGAACTGTTTTTGTCCCAAACAACTATTCAAAATGATTAAGGAAACCATGGCTAATTTAGTTATCAGATATATTTGTATGCAGAAACTTTTGATAAATTTATTAGTCAAGATAATCTTGTGAAAGATCAATAATAACAAACAAGCTTCCACTGTTATTTATCTTTCCCTTCAATGATGCACAGTTGCAAGGAATGTTTTTGTGCTTTTGGGGGCTTATGTTCAGTTTGTGAAATGCAATAGAGACCTAGCAGAATTGGATTATGCTTTGCATGAACTCAGAATGGACATCAGAACTGTCACATGAAAGGATTACTTAGCTGGCCAAATAATTGTATTAAAAGTATTCTGAAAATTAGGAAACATTGAAATCTGATTTCAGAGGGAATTTAATATTTGCTGATCCTGGAGAAAAAACTATTTATTTGGTGTGGTAGTAAAAATAAAACCAGAAAGTAATTAGGACATGGTGAATGAGGCTTATTCTAGTTTACTGTCATATATGATGGCACTCTGTTTAAAAGAGAATGCACCAAGGGAAATTTCCAGTTTATATTTATACTGTGTAATAAACATCTATTCTTATACTAAACTAATTATATTTGAAGACCAAACCTCTCTATGCATTGACTTGTAAAAATGTAATGAGATCCTTCTTTATTCTTAAGGAAGCATGCAGAACTATATTTAAATTTAACCTTCCTAGCCTCCACTAAAACAAAGGTATACCTTTGAAACCTGTGTCTTGTCTTGCTCAAACCATGGCTGGCACCTTTAAAAGGACATTGGATTCTCATACTTCCTTTTCTAATAACTTTCAGAAATTGCTTGTTAACTGCATTTCAGCTATTAGGAACCTTTGGATTGACCAGTCTGAAAACACTCTGTGAGTTTCCTTCAATCCTTAGCGAAAGAAGTTTTAAATACAAATTTAAGGAATACACACACACAAATTTACACACACACACACACACATACACACATATACATATACATATATATTTTGTATGAATGGGAAAAAGGTGATTAGAACTTTAAGTTTGGAAAGTTACAAATGGACTCAGTGTCCAGATGGATTTGAAATAAGGTTTTGGAATGAATTATAAGAATCCTTCCCATGGGAAAATGCTTTTGTTTTGAATTCTCTTTAAAAAAATGATAGGATGGAACTTTGAAAGTTGGACACTAGAGGGAACCTGAAGGAACTAAAGATTACAATTAAAGGAAAAGAACACTTAAATTTGACTTACAAATACAGAATGAAGCAAAATATTTTAACATTGGACATATTGAAGGATATTTTTGAACAATGGACCCAGAAGTTAATTTTAAGACTGTCTGCCTCTGTAGGTAGACTGTGTTTAAAAGATGTTATGGAAGAAGAACAAGTTTTACCTCATAAGATTGAGACTGATCTGAAAGTGGATTTAAAATGACAGGCTACAAGAAAAAGATACTACACTGGATATATAAAAGAAACTGGCTGATGTCTTAATAATTAAAAGGGATATACAAATAACAAACCATGAGAGTGACCTGGGTAATTTTCCTATACTGGATTTACAAAAGAGTATTGTTAAAGCTTTGAAGAATTTTGTGAGAAGGGACAAAGAAAAAATGGAAAAAAAATCAAGTTCTAGACCATTATTTGAAGGGACTAACAATCAAGATTGTTAAAAGTAAAAGGAAGGAATATAAAGTTGTTTTATTTGATCAAGGTTAAAATATATATGTTGTTATCTCTGGTAACTCTTAATGGACTTTTGCTAACATCAGGACTGAAATGAGAGGTTTTAAGGATTTGTTTATAGATAAGAGATGGGATATGGGAAGAAGAGATCATTCGTTATATTTTAACAGAAGGTGATAAGTTATTAAAATTGTTTATTCTGGTGATGAAGGATAATAATTTTATTTTTATTTTTCTATTTTTTCTTTTCTGCACTTTCTATTTTTTCTTTTTTTTTTTAGTTTGTATTAGTTTTTTATTGTTGCAATTCTAATTTTTAATAACATTACCATATATATATAAAAAAAGAAACTTGTGTCTTGGAGAGATTAATTATCCTACAAAGTGCATATTTTACACATAGCCACACACATACTTTCATACATAGTTTAGACTATGGTTATGCCATGCAGTGCATTCCATTCAGCATCCAAAATGGAGCAGGAAGGCTCCATTTGTATCACATGCATTTCTTCAAATGCAGCAGTCCCACAATGGTCACCAAGAGTTGACCAACTTGATGGCACATAATCATCATGGTCATATTTGTTGAAGGCCATTAATTTGCAAAAGCATAATAAAGCTTAGATTTTAAAATGTTTCTATTCTTCAGTGTATAAATTTGCCTTTATTATCATCATAAATATTCCATGAAGAAGGTCATTGTTACAGAGGGAGAACTCTAGGCTTGAAAATATTGGTCCCACAACTAATCATAGAAACAGTCGACATGGCAAGGAGAGACTGATCCTTCTACTTCCACGATAGTAAAGGTGCAGCTCCTTTATCGCAAAGGAGGATATTAAAGGAGTGCTGTGCCCATTTTGTGTCAATCAGAGTCTCTCCTCTATTCTTCTGAAAATCACAAATAATCAGGAAATGATTATAATTTAGTAGGAATAAATTAAAAATAGAAGCCATGTTTTGTTTTGAACTCAGAACAAAATTATCCAGCTCAAGAAGTTCTCAGAATATGTTTTTAGTTTGTTGTGTTCCAATGGAACAAAATTTTGAACTGACAATAATGGCTAGCCATCTTACCAAAAATAAAAAAAATGGCAAAAGGGATTATTTTTTAAATATTTTTAAAACATTAAAACAAATTCACTTGGGAAACAGTGGGAGCCTATCTCTATTCACTCTCTGTGATAAATTAGTGAACCTGTCCCCTGCCTTCTTTCTTTAATACATATCTTTTCCATTCTTTAAATAAACCCCCAGGCACAAAGCCATCCCATTAACGGAACAAAAGAGCTAATTTCTTTAACGCTCCTTTCAATTAGCACCTCTCCTAGCCAGAATATAAATAAGACCAGTACAGTAGGCAGTTTCATATTTTACTTTTTTCCATTCTTATAAGGTTCCCTTAAATGTTTTCATTTTTAAAAAGAGAATCATATTTCCTGGATATTTTTTGTTTCAACTGCCACCTTATCCACTTAACAAGATCAGGGTAAAAAAGGTGTGGGTTGTTGTTGTTTTTTTTGGCAGCCTGCCTGTCTGCTTGCCCAGCAAAATCATGTGCTGCTCTTTGCTGACACCTTTGCTTGCACAACTGCCAGCAAACAAACAAATGCTGCTGGTACCTTTTAATTGCACGAACAGTAATGACATAGCAACAAGAAAATGTTACAGCATGTTCAGAATGCTAATGCTAATGCTAAAAAAAATCCTAATCAAATTAACATTGTAGTAGTTGATTTGTATTTGTAGTTTTGTATTTATACAACCTCAACAGCAAGTGTGGAAAACTATGTACACACAAAGCTTGGAATAATCAAAATAGGTGTGTTGAGGTCAAACAGTTCTGTACCTCCATTCCAGAAAGCATCATTTCAGGGCAAGAGTAACTGCCTCAAGGAACTTTTTTTTTTTCTGGCTAGATGCCTAGGAATTAAGCCAAAAGAGGAAACTCCATTTAACCTCTTTCTCTTAGTCTCGAGCCTGTTTAAGGGCTCTAATTTCTCAGGTTAAGACTTCATATGAATTTTCAAACACTGTTCCCTTCCATACAGGTAGCCAAAAACATCGTGCTGTTGGAAGCAGAACAGCAATCTGAAGTAAAAATGCGTAATAGCTAAGGCAGGCCTACTTTGGTACTTGAGACAGAAAATTCCCAGAAGAGCATTTCCCCTTCCTGGCAGTTAAAAACAGAACAATAAAAACAATAGAACAATAAAAATAGAAAAATAAAAGCAGTGCACTTTTATTGCTGCCCTTCAGTAAGAAACAAAAGCAATGGCCTGAAGTGGCTACTTCACTCATTCTAATGATAGGGCTAGTACTAAGCCCATGAAACATCATGATTTGCCTAAAACGTACAGCAAGTCTATTACTGGAGTGAAACAGGAATCCATGCTTCTACATATGCATGCCCTTTTGTCTCCTGGACCACACTCACTTCCCAAGATCACAATCAATAAATACTGGAGAATGGCTGTTTCCAGAATTGCGTGGCAGCAGTAGACTCCACCCCCACCCTCCACTGCAACTGGAACTCCCAACCTTGGAAAAAGATGTGCCTGCTTTAATAAATTGTTCCTGCTCCCACACATTTCAAATCAAGTCCAAAGCGATGTATTCTATGAATTATTTCTTAACAGTGAATTACTTCTTCTTACTTTGTCAATTTACAAGTGAAAGTATTCTTGTTTCCCTTTTAGATCCAGTTTCTACAAACCACAATTCAAGAACACCTTAGCATGCCAGATTCAGTGAGCAAAGTATAGTGAAATTAGTAAGATACAGTAAAGCATCTCACTGAGACTACTTCAGTTTGCTACCAGATTCAGAATTTATTCAGCAAGGCACAGTCTGTGGAAGCTGTCACTTTCAACTAATGTTAGGAGCAGCTCATCCAGAATCTGTATGTAACATAACTGTATATTGTTTAAGATATATGAAGAATCTAATGTTGTTTCTTTTACAATATGCCTCTAGAGAGCAACCTGATTGTGATTAGTGGAATTGTACTAGTTGAAACTCAGTATTCTGAGAATAAAAATACCAAGTTATCACAAAATCATGTCATGATGCTTCTCCTGTCCCAGCCAGGAACAATCCAGGAGACAGTGAGAAATGGAAGATAGTCTGGAATGAATACTTAAGTAATGTGGAGGGCAAAGAAGATAACTTGATGAAAGTGAAGGAGCACAGTGAAAAAGTGGGTCTAAGATTAAATATAAAGTAGGCCAAACTAATGACAAGTACAGCAACCAGCATTAGAACTGACAATGAAATTATTGAACTAGTTGATAACTAATGCTTTTTAGGATCAGTTATCAACGGCAAAGGAACAAGCAGTCAAGAAATATGCCTCAGACTAGCACTTGGTAGAGTATCCATGAGGACCTTGGAAAAGATATTCAGATGCCATGATGTGTCTATACCTACAAAGATCAGAATAGTGCAGGCAATTGTATTCCCTATGACACTTTATGGAAGCAAAAGTTGGCCTTTGAAGAAGCAGAAGAGAAAGAGTATTGATGCTTTCCAACTTTGGTGTTGAAGAAGACTCTTGAGAATACCATGGACAGTCAAGAGAACAAACAAATGAATAAGCCCTTTCCTGGATCGGGATGCCCTTCAACAACGGTCACTCATGCCCTTGTTATCTCCCAGATAGATTACTGCAATGCACTGTACATGGGGCTACCCTTGAAGAGTATCCGGAAGCTTCAGCTGGTCCAGAATGCAGACGCGCAAGCAATTTTTGGGGCCTGAAGAAGGACCCAAATAACACCTTTGCTCCGTGAGCTGCATTGGGTACTGGTTTGCTTCCGGGTCCAATTCAAGGTGTTGGTTATCACCTTTAAAGCCCTACATGGCATGGGGCCAGGTTACCTGAAGGACCGCCTCGCCCCCATGATTTCAACCCATCCCACCTGATCTCACAGAGAGGGCATGCTCCGGACCCCCTCGGTAAAAGAACTCTGATTAACGGGGTCCAGAAGGCGGGCCTTCTCTGCTGTAGCCCCCACCCTTTGGAACATCTTGCCCCTGGAGGTGAGACAGGCCCCCTCACTCCAGGCCTTTCGGAGGGATTTGAACACTTGGCTCTGCCATCTGGACTGGGGCGGGGAGGGAGGATGCCAGAAATGGGGTTGGCTAGCCCCTTAGCAGCCTGGTGTGGCCTCTGTTGGCCTCTTGGATCTTTTAATCTCTTTTTATCTCTGTAAGTGTGGTTCTTTTATAACTTTTAGTCATGTGTTTATGATTTTAATTTGATGTAAGCCGCCCAGAGTCCCCCATTGTGGGGAGATGGGCGGGGACAAGTTTAATAAATAAATAAATAAATAAATAAATAAATAAATAAATAAATCAAGCAAATCAACCCAGAGTCCTCACACAAGGCACAAATAACCAGGCTCAAATTATCCTACTTTGGACACATTATGTGAAGACCTAGTCTTCTGGGAAGACTATAATACTGGGAAAGGTGGAAGGAAAGAAATAAGATGATGACTTGCAGCAAGATGGATAGACTGAATTACAGCAATGATGGGTGCACCATTGGAAGATGTGAAGGACCAGGCTGGGGACAGATAATCTTGGAGAAAATCTATCTATGCGGTTACTAAGAGTTGATACCAACTTGATGGCACATAACTAATCAACCCTATGTCAGGTTCAGCCTGGCACAACACAAGCCATTCAAGCTAGCCGCCATTCCCCCTAGCTAATTTCAAATGCGCCTAGTCAGTTTCCTTGCCTCAGGTGTAGGCGATCAAAAGAGGAAGCGCAAAACCGCAAGTAAACTGCCAACAGGTGGCAGCAATCAGCCCGCGGCAGGAATCAGTTACTTTGCAACAAACGGGACTTCCCCCTACTGCCGCAGGCAAGCAGCCAACAATGAAGACAAAAAACTCCGCAGCTCAAGCTGCACTCAACCGCCCATCAAGAGTAATCGTGAGTCAGCCTCATGGGACCTGCCACGCAAGCAAGGCAGCCGGAAACAAAGGACCCTGGCTGAACCTGCCATTGGCCCAGGGCGGGGAGAGCCAAGGGCAAGGGGCAAGCCAAGGATGGGCAAAGGCGGGCAGGGGCGGTCAGCAGGCGGGATTTGCAAAGCGCGGGAAACAGGGAGACTATAAAATGCTATGTAACCTGTGCCAAGCCAACCCTGGCTTTGTTTGTAACCACATGCATTACACCTGAGTAAATTGCTTTCGTACGAGCCCGCGTCTCACGGAGCCTTTATTCAGTGTTGAATGCGGCAACTCTTACACCCTATGCAGTAATGACAGATTCATTCTCTTGCATAGCCAAAGTTACACCATCCATACATTTGGGGTTTCTCATGGTTTCTGGAAGAAAAATAACCCAAGATACCCTAATCCAATTCAAAAGCCAAAAGCCAAGACATAAGAAGTTGAGTGTGTCTTGGAGGTGAGGTTGAAATGAAAGATCCCAGAAGAGGTCTTTACTGTCTAGCTCAAAGTTGGTGAGGAGCACTCCACACAACTATGCTGCATTGCAGGTCCTACTGATATGTTTACTAAAATAATTCTGCTTTGTATTTTCTGATGTCTTTCATACATTGCTTTGGTGTTTCACATACCTGGATTTGCCATAAGAGTATAACTTTATAGTTAATTAGCTAACTAATTGGTATACAGTACTTGCATGAATATTTTTTTTTTAAATATTTAGATCAGTGTTTTTCAACCTTGGCAACTTTAAGATATGTGGCAGTTGAAGCCCACATATCTTAAAGTTGCTAAGGTTGAGAAATGCTGGTTTAGATATTACAATTTTAGATGTTCTGAAAACATTTGTCATAAGTCTGAAAGTATTACATTGAATTAGCCAGCATAAATGGTCAGATAAATCAATGATTCATGATATAATACAGAGCAAAGGTTTTAATCCATCATAACTCTTTTTGCTGTTTTTTCCCCTATCTCAGGTTATAAGACACCATTAATGAACCATGGTTCACTTTTGAAAAGAACTCCCACTGGAAAAGTTTAACCAAAATTGTCAGGAAAGTAGGCATGACAGCTCACTATGTGAATAAAAGGGAAGATTTCCCAAGTGAGCAATCTTGTAAGTAAATTATGGCTACCATGCAATATCATGTCAAATTATTTTATTTATATAGTCATAGTCTTTAATTTTGTTTTCCAAATGAATTAAAGCTGCCGACTTGTATGAATTTAAATTTGTTTGGGAATAAATCCCATGGAATCTAGCGATACTTATTATTATAGGCTCATGCTAGCAGCCTTTTAAACAAGTTTAAGAGCTCAAATATCATAATCATGTTCTTAATACATAATAAACACATTCATTTATTATATAAAATGATTTATTATATTTCTGTGCACAGAAATATTTGGCATTAGTTCATAAAAGAGATCTAAAAAATTCTCATTCTGATCCCCAAATTTTAAGTTATCACATTACCTCAGGGTTCCTCAACCTCAGCAACTTTAAGATGGGTGGGCTTCAACTCCCGGAATTCCCCAGCCAGCCATGAAGCTGAAGTCCACCCATCTTAAAGTTGCTAAGGTTGAGGAACCCTGCATTACATAATTCATGGAAATGTTGTACTCCCTCTTTCACTTTTTCTTCAGAACAATGCTGAAATGTACGGATTGGTCCAAATGTTCCTGTGAACTTCCATACCTTAACCACTATTCCCTACTGAACACAACAAAATGGAGTGAAAATATGAAACAAGCGAATCCCAAAGGAAATATTTTTTAGTTCAGGAAGATTTTCACATGAAAGAATACTTAAAAAAAACACAACAACAAACAACCCTATCCTCTATTTGTTCCCCTCCATATAATCATAAGGGACATACCTGGAATTTAACATCTTAGCCTGCCACATCTTTTTGTCTAATTTGCAGGTCACCTCCCTTATTTATTACAGAGATCCCTGTGATAAATGGGTGTGAAACCAGAAGAATTTAGTTGGTGGTGAGACCAAGACAAAAATGGTGGACTGGAATGAATTCAGATGGAATCTGGACTTTGCTAGCTTTTTCAATGCTTCACAGAGATTCCTGACTGGAATTAGAAATCCCTGGATCTAAGCTGGGACCTAATTCAGAGTTTCTCCATACACAACAACTATATTTGATTGACTGAGAGTCTAACACCTCTGACTTGTTTGGATCCATAAACTAGAAACTTACTTCCACCTTTTCTTGATTATCAAAGTATTTCTGCTAGTGGAGCATAAAATGAGAATTGTGGGGGATTGCTGCTATAAAATTAAGCTCCTACACTGCACTTTACAGATATAGTTCAGTATCTTTCCCTACTATATAGACATAAATTGCACATGTTTAGGGCTGACAGCTTAGGAATACTGCAGTCAGAAGAATATCCAAGATAGCATATACTCTTTCTCATCTTCTACATTCCTGGACTCTGTTTTTTGATTTGTTGAAGTCCTGAATCTAACCATTGATTTTAGAGGTTGAGGATATATTGCAACACTGTGTAGCAGGTTCAACTGTGATTGTATATTTATTTTTGTAGAACATTGAATAACAGTAAGTGAAGGCTTAGCTTCTAATGGCTGGATGGTATTGCTAAACAGGAACTGGAATAAGTAGAGAGTGTGGGGGTTGTGGGAAGGATATATGCAGAACATATGCTATGGAAATTGCTGTGTGTTTTAAAGAGTCCCAGAGTTCTTCCTTGCCATCACACCTGAAACTATATAATTCTATGGAAGTCTCCATCCTACTCTTTATAGAATTCATCCAAGAAATTTTTCTACCTTGTTCTTTCATTTCAATTAATATTCAAAACCTCAAATTCTCAGTGAAAACAGTTCTAGACAATACAGTCCTAAAGAATTTGGGTAGGATAGATGAAGAAGAATCTCTTATTATTCTCCAGATGCATTCTGAACAGGAGACTGGGGAACTTCCAATGTCTTGCATCATTCTGGAATTCTAGGAATAGTGGAGCTCTTATTACAGGAATATGGCTCCAAGTGGCCACATATTTGAAAGACTGAATATTTGCTAGGAAAAGTAACAGAAGAATTAGAGGCTTTGTCTAGAATTGCAATGCTGTATTTATTTTATTTATGGGATGTAATTGGCCACCCATCTATCTATGATGACTCTAGGCGGCTCACAACAATCCATGAAAAAAACAGTTAAAAACAAAAGTACCCTTCCCCCCCGGCACCAGATCAATCATCTTTGTAGCTCAACCCTTTTGTGGGGATATCTTAGGGGTATTTGGGAGTATTTTGGGGTATTTTGTATCTTTTAGAAAATCAGAATTCTCAACAGGAACTTAGCATTTTTCCACAATTTCCTGACAAACTGGCATGAGCCAACTATTATGAATACTGATTAGGTCAACAGCTTAGATGAGGATTTCATAAAGGTTCTCTGGGGGATTGGACTGTTGATTCTAGAGGAAGCTGCTACAGCCTTTAGCACATTTGATATTGTGAAAAATGCAATTTCCTTTCTGGTTTCAAATACAAGTTCTGTTCCTAAAATTAAAGAAAGGGAGAAAATATGTCTCCATTTCTGCAAAAAAATTAATAGAGAAGGAGGAAATAATTCTGACTTCCTTGTCCAAACACCTCCTTTCTTTATCAAGCTTTGGACCAGTTTCTAAAAATGCCATGTTCCTTTATCAAATTCCAAGAAATGTTTCATCTTCTTCATTGCATTTTGAAATGAACATATTGTTTTGATTTTTTTTCCTGCTACTGTGAAGCTCCTTCAAGATCTCTCAAAACTCTTTTGGGAAGAAGCGGTTTATTATTACACAGAACACCAAGCTCAATCCTTTGTACAAAATGGTGGACAAGAAACAGAGATACTACCTTTGTTGTACAGTCATAACAACACAGATGGATTCCTTTTGTTAAAACACCTAAGGCAGACCAGTAGAAGTCTGAGCTACAGCTGTGAAAACACCAGTGTGATTCAGCATGATGAGCTGTGTCATGGATTTTGTTGCAGCCTGGTTGGAGAGGCTAACTGCTGATTCAGTTCATGGAATTTGACTGAACTGTGCCAGTTCCTGCTGAAACAAAATGCAAACATGACAATGAATTTCAGGGAGGGATTCGTAATTGGAGTAACATATAGTTAATACAGAAAAGTTGATCTCTTTAAATCCTTTATTCCTATAAACTGCCTAGAATCCAGTTGGTTTCAGGTGATTAGATAAATTTTACAAATAAATACATTTTATAAATAAATAAATACATTCTTAGACTTGCTAGCTATAGCCATAAGTATGTTAAAAACAATCTGGAAAAGTCTTTGCAAAATTTTACCTCAGTTAATTGTAGAAGCCTCACAATAGTAATTTCCTGGTTTTGTAATCTGCTATGCAAAAATGTAATTAACCCATTAATGACGTAGTAATATTATGGATGTTACAAGTTGAATTGCCATGTTTTGGTCCTCAAACTACGACTTATACAAGAAAAAATAATATTTAGAATTTATTGGACTCCACTACGTCTGTATAGAAAAGGACTGTCCAAAACAGCATTTTGTTGGAGATGTAACAAGGACAATGCGTCTTTAAAGCATATGTTTTTACAATGTCCTATGCTTAATGAAGTTTTGGGAGAATGTAGTAGACTATATAAATATGATTGTGCAACAAAAGCTAAAATTTTCAGAGGATATATTCTTTTGAACAATATACTTAGTACATGGAACTTGACAAAAGGACAATGTAAATGGATTCTCTGTGCCCTTACTTTGGCCAAAAGACTGATATTGCAACATTGGAAAGATAAATGTATGGCCCCATTTATTCAATGGATTGAAGACATGATTGCACTTGCTACTTATGAGTGGATTGCCTATAGAAGTAGACTTTGTATGGACAAGTATAATGAAATATGGGACTCATTTATACAAAATACACTGGATGAAAAACAAAACAAAACAAAAATGATAGTCATATAACTCTATTATAAACATATGTACCATATTTTTCTGTCAATAAGACGCCCCCATGTACAAGATGCCCCCCACTTTTCCAACCCAAAATTAAGAAATCAATATTTTACAGATAGTGCAGAACACACTTTTATTTAGTAATTAGGTAACATTTACCTGATACACTCGGTTGGAGGAGGTCCAAACCGTCTCTCTGCAGCTCTATTTCCATGTTCTTTTGCATAACTGATTACATTCAATCACGAGTGAAACTGCCGATAGCTTGTCTCTGCAAACAGACTTCAGTTGGTCTCCAACAACCTCCAATTGGTTTGTTCAGCATCAGCTGACGTCAGTTACATCAGGCTCATGATTGGAGGAAGTCTGTTTGCAGAGACAGTATGGGCAGTTTCACTCGTGATTGGAGGCTCGTGATTGGAGGAAGCTTGTTTGCAGAGTCAAGCTATTTCACTCGTGATTGGAGGCTAGAAATAGGAGGAAGCCTGTTTGCAGAGACAAAGTATGGGCAGTTTTGCAACTGCGCAGTTCTCTCCTTGGCTTACTTCCTTGAATAAGGCACCCTTCAATTTTTAGCATAAGGATTTTAGAAAAAAGTATCGTCTTATAGTCAGAAAAATACGGTACTTAATAATATTTGCATTAGATAAGCACATATAGCATTGTAACTGTTTACTGTTATAATGATATTTTTTTTCTTTTTGTTATATTTTTTCACTTTTTTGTTAAAGCACTTTTATGTATTAAAAAATTGTGGAAGCACTATTAGAGATTCAATCAATTCTATTTTGATTAAAAAGAAGAGAAAGAAATGTCTTTTCGGTTCCCAGCAGCATTAAATAACATCATTTGATAATATAACCACAAAGGCTTTCTTTGAATAGCTGGCAGATTTATATGGTAGTACAACTGCAGAACTGACTGCAGCAACATTAATTATAAAAGCTTTCCTTACTAATGTGAAAAACATGACCATTGAGGTATCTGGAATAAATTTTAAAGCACGTGCCTTAGTGTTATTCCTTTCCGCAGTACAGCCTTTAATTACATTGTCTTCCCCTGGAAATCAAATATAGACAGTGTTTAGGGAACTATATGCTATGGCTAGGAGCCAAGTGATAGGAGTCAAGTAGTAGATTTCTTGAAGACTCTGTGTGTAACACAGAAATATTATATATTTGCTGTCAGGGATTAGTAAAGAAGCCCAACTGTTAAGCACAGCAGTAGTACATAACATGCTGTTGCTTGCAAACATCTTAAAATAATTTAATGAACTGATTCCAGAAATATGTATACCAAACTTGGAATATAATTTTGAGCTTGGGAAAAAAAGAGTTGTAAGAATACATTAATAAAAAATATTCTGAAGTAATAAATCTATTAGCATTATTAGAGGATGGCACATTAACATTACGTGAGATACGGCAGCTTTTGGAACTGTTTGAAAATGGAACTTGAGAAGAAAATCTTGCTATCTTCATTACCAATTATATTTATGATAAACAGTTGAAGAATGTCCAGATTGCTCACAATTTTGGAAAACAGGCTGTTTAATGTGCTTGGTAATCTTATGACTAAAGAGAAAGGATCCAGTTATACAGAACTTGAGATAACTGAATTCACTGACTTGTTTTTTGATGACATTCAATATCAAAACAACAATAATATCAACCCATTACAAAGTAGGACTATGGAACAAATTCAACATATATTTTTGCAAATTCTCTTTCCATCACCCCCAGAACTCTATAGAATAAAATACCTTTTTTACTAAAGAACATATATAAAGCTATAACATCAGAAATGAGATAAGCATGTGTATTTCTGTTTATTCCACATATATGTTGAGAATGTTAGTAATGTTCATTAAAAATGTTTAACCTTTTATATTCTGAAGCCAGTTCCCTTTCTTAACTTCTCTAGTATTATACAGAGCAGAAACAGCAGCAGAACCTGAGCAAAAACAGAAACTGTCCTGGCCACAAGGCTAGAAGCCTAGTAGTTTCAAGTGGTGGAAAAACTCAGCCCTCTCTTTGCTGGAACTGTGCTTGACAATGTAGCCTGAAGGCTACAAGGAACAGATCAAAATGGAAAGCAAGTTCTTAAAGTGAAAAGGTGGCTTTGTCTGAATACCTCCCCAAATTACAGATATTGCTTTCTTTGCTTCTGAGTTCAAGTGAAGTGTTTGGTTTTTTTGAAGACAGAAGAAAAGATGTGTAACTTGTTTGCTGAACATAAAATATCAGGCTGCAATCCCAGGGCAAAAGACAAGCTTCGGTAGAATATCAACAACCTCTGCAATCCACAAGTAAAAAAAGATGACGATAAAATAAAGATTCTGACTACAGAATTTGCAGCTGGGTTATGACTGGTCACAGAGTTTGAAGCATTACTAATCACCAATTATTTTACAAACCGAGAAATAGAAAATTATTATCTGCTAATATAGACAATAGAAGCTTTGGGCTACCGTTCAGGCCTCCTCTGCTCAGAGTTAGTTCAGTAATTTGAGGACCCAATGCAACATCGGATTTGAAAACCACCCCCAACACCAAACCCAAGATTAACATTGCAGGTAGATTCTTGTAAAAGGAGATTGAGTAAGAAGAAGACACAGTGTATTTTAAAAGAACTTGGCAGGAATTGCAGGAACTGTTGAAGGACTACAGCCTCTTGTGGAAACAAGCTTGGTGTCTCAGACTTCTGCAAGATCTTCCCTGGGTGCTCCCAAAGACCACTGTTGGCTTTTTCTAAGGTTTGAACTCAGGACCATGATGCTGCTTAGTGCAAATAATTCTTGGAACATCAGTCAATAGACTAAGAGCCTTTCTAGAACTCTCTAATTTTTAAAACACATTTCTACAGCATTTGAACACTTCATGACTAATTTCTCTGAGAACATATCCAGAGTTTATCCAGATTTAAAGAAATTACTTTAGACAATTTAACATTTTTTTTAATTAATGGTACTTTTCTTTTGAAAAACAACAATATGGTGGTAATTGCTTCATACCTTATTCTGGAACAATTTAAGCAACAATACTTAATTTTCAGAAATGTAGGACATTCTGAAATCTGTGTTTGAAGTTATTAATGATTTTTAACACATGGTAAAAAATAACAAAAGCTATATTTAGGTTTCTAATATTCTCTAGGGAAGCTTCAGGGTATTCAGTTGCTCTACTGAAATGTCTCTGAGTCTGAATGCTCCTGACAAGTCCAGTTTCCTTGATGGGTCTTTGAAAAAGCTGTTAGCAGTGGAGTTCAAGAGTAAAACTCAATGAATGATGTGAAAATGCTGTATTTGCACAATGGGCTTGATGAAAGCACTTCTTGATTTGACTTCCTTGACAATTGATTTATCACTTGATAAATCTAATCTGACTGGATCTGACCTGACAATCTTTACTCATTCATTCATTCATTCATTAATTCATTCATTCATTCATTCATTCATTCATTCATTCATTCATTCATTCATCATATTTATATGGCTGCCCATCTCAGAAACAAGTGACTAAGGGCAGTGTACAACAAAGCTAAAATATTGCTGGATTGGCTAAAATCTCATCAAATTCAGTGATGGATTAATGGATGGAGTGGTTTGGTTTGGTTTTTTTTAACAAATGTACTGAATTATTCTACTGTGGTGGAGAGGTTTGCTGGATAGAATAGCCTGTTCTTCCAAGGAAATTTCAGTATAGCCCATTCTTTCAAGGAAACTATCCTGCTAGCGGAAAATCTTCTTGACTTTATTGGTATCAATAAACAGTTGGATACCAATCAATGGATTCCTGTTCAGGTTTTGCTCAATATCTGAAGTATAAGAAAAAAAGGTGATGAATTACAGGAAGCAGTTTCATCCTTACTCAATATGTATTGGCTAAACAGTTTGAAATGGAAAATTGCCATAGAAGTTGTGACTGATATTTTATTTGATTTTTCTTTGGGGGAAAAAAAAACAGCAGTGGTGAGTATGCTGCAATGTTGCAGAAAGACATTATAGAAAATTTGGAATTATGTATTTGTTTGACTCTATCAGATTTTTTCCAAAGGATATTTATAGACAATATTCATTCTCAGCCACCTATGTATTATCCAGAATGCCAACTTATCATCTTAGATTTGTTTTGCAGAACAGCTATACTCTGATAAAAAAGGAAACTTCATTCAAAGCTTAATAAAAACAATACTGAGGGTTTTTTTTAAAATGAATTAATATAGAAGAAAATGCAGGTAGAAATGTAAAATATGTACTAAAGCTCAGGCCTGGCTTTGAACTGTCATTCAAAACTTTACACTTTAATGAAATATACATTTGGTTATTCTCTTGAAAGAATAGCTACATGACCAGAGGTAAGATTAAATCTGTTCTTAATAATCTCAGTTTTCAGAAGCATACTGTTTTACATAATTCGTTATGGTAAGATCTGAGTCCAGTAACTAAGTTCACAACCAACCCTCAGCATGACACTAAGGGATTAAGGGCTCAGATGAGCTTATTTCATCTTTCTGAATCTGCAGACAAGGGAAGGAACAAAACAGCAATAGATGATCTGAGAGAAACTGGTAAAAGCTGGAAACAAACAAACAAACAAACCAACCCAGCTCTCAGCCCTGTCTTACTTTTGAGAACCTGAGGCATACCAAGTCTTCTCAGAAAAGCCAAGCGCTCTCAGCACTCCAGGTGTACCTGAGCTCCAGCCCTCAGCTGAGGCTGAAGAAGCCAACATTAATCAGGCCAGGAAAAACAAAACACAACAAAACACCCCTTTGGCAGTTATATTAACCCCGGCAAGTCAATAACCATCATGCCCCGAAACTGTATGAAATATATTGGAGTAAAAATTAGCAGCTTGCTGTATTGCCAAGTGTCAGGCAACGGCCAGGTGCCAGACAATTAGTTTTTTGAGGATCCAGAGACAATAAACACGCTATAAGTAAGGAGATCTTAAACTTTATTGGTACCTTTAGTGGACAGATTTAAACAGAAACACAGTTTAAGCTTTATTGTCAAAATTAGTAGGCAGATTTAAACAAAAACACCAAGCCTAATATACCAAGCAAGATGACATCAAATCTCCATTCAGCTAATGGGAGCCCCAGTGGAACCACAGTGGAGAGATCCCAAAACAGTCAAGTCATGCAGCACCCAGCGCCAGGTCTGTGTCAAAGCTCTCCTCTCAATGGGCAATATCAGGATTTCATCAAAGTCTGGCACTAAAATGTCATGGCCTTGTTTCCATGGTACCAAGACTGGAGGGCCTGGCCTTGGTACCATGGCATGCACTTGCTCATCAGAACCCTGGATATAAACCAAGAGCCTGGGAACTATACAGATAACCTTGAGATCCTTCTACCACTGTGTGAAGATTCCTCCCTTCTCTTTATTTCCCAAGCAAGAATGAAAAACAAGCCAGCTAAACATTATTATGATTCAAAATGAACTCTAAGCTTCTAGAATCTTCTTAATATGAAGAAGAAATTAAAAGATGTCACTATCTCCTTGAAATACAATGGCCTTCCACAAAGTTTCTATACTTGCCAGTTGTGATCTGTCTCCCAAACTCTTTCACCAGCAAGATAAGTGACTGAACAGCTGTGGTGTCACCCACGGGAACTGGACACTCAGATCCTAACAGGAAAGGGCTGCCATGGAATATTGAAAATCACTGTAGATGCTGTGGGGTGAAGCGTAACATTATTCAGTAAAGAGCAAAGTTTCATATGCAAACTGAGGGGAAAAAAATTACTTGGGGGAAGCAGTGTGATTCAGGACTTAAGACTTAGAGAGAAAGTGCTAATCTTCAAAATAAACCTTGATATTAACTTCCATTATGTAATGTAATTCTATCACCATAACATTATTTTAGCCAGAATAATTTCCTGGGGCTAGTCTATTGCAACAAGACACAGTACTTTAAACACTGACAAATTTCAAGAAGGCAGAATCAGCCTTGTAGAAAGTTTTTTTTTCTTTTCTTTTTTCAATATAATTTTATTGAAAGTTTTAAAAATGAGAATAAAAATTAATACAAACTAAAATAGAATAAAAAAGAAAAAAGAAAAAGGAAGAAATAAAAGAGAAAGCTAAAGTGCAAAAAGAAAAGAAAAGAAAAAGAAAAAGAAAAAAGGTAGAAGTAAAATGGAAAACTGGCCTTTTTTTAAAAAAATATATTTTTAGGTTAAATGAAATCCTAGAGATACCTCTATCAGATAACCCACTGATGAGTTTCTTTAATAACTTCAGTTTGCCAACAGGTAAGCTCCATGAATTCTTTTCAAAAGGTTCTAAAAATAATTACTATGATTAGGTTAACAAAATAGCTTAAAGCTAAGAAGAATAACTAGCAAACTGAATGTTACCAGCATCTTATGAAAAATGTCTCTATACATTTTCCTCCCATTCCCCTGGAAAGCACTGTTAGATATCAGATACAGTTTGGAAATCTTCATGTTGAACTAGGTTTTCGATGGACTTGAACAAACATCATGAAAAAAAGGTATCTTTGGAGCCCTTGTCCAGGCTATTTCAAACTCATCTGAGCTTTAACGTCAGAACGTTAATGTTTCACTTTGCTAATCTATTTCCCTTCCGAAATCAAAACTCTCATACTATACCTCTTTTGTTTAGGCAATAAATCTGATTGCTCTCTAGTTTAGATACTTCCCTTCATTCACTTTCAGATACCTAATTTTAAATCTTTCCACTCTACTGCTTTGAGACTGGATTGGCTTTACCTTGGTATATTAACGTAGTACAGTAGTGTATTTGACATTCATATCTAAGTAAGCCTGGCAGTTGTAATTCTGATGAGATTTGGGGATCTCTTCAGAAAATTTTCTTAATTTTTTTCCTGAATAAAAATTCTCCAAAATTTTGGGAAAAGATGAAATTTAGGGCTAATTGAGATGTATGTCATCTTGTATCATCTTACTACTCAGACAATGATGCCTCAGTTGGGATCAAAACTAATGCATGGAAAGGGAAAAATCTATTCCCTCTCTTTGGATCTTTTTTTAAAATCATCCTGATTGGCATCATGAAGGTTTTATATTTAAATACTATACTCCATATGAGGACAGTGATTTTTTTTAACAAAGAAGCAAAGTGATTGGGGAAAAGGACTAGACTTCTCTCTTGACCAGTGATGGGATCTGATCTAGAAAGATTTGCCAATTACCTACAGGTAAGTAAATAAATTCAGAAATTGGAAGGCAGCACACAATTTGTGCACCAACCAATTTATCCATTAAACAAGTATGCCAATTGTAAAGTAGTCAACTGCTCAGCTTAGTTTATGCCTTCACCAGGTAAATGTTTCAATCAGATTGTTATCATATCATTTTGTACTAATCAAGGTGTATTTGCAGAGGGGTTAAAAAAAAGAATTAAGATGATAGCCGTGACTATACAACCATAAGCTGCCATATTGCCTTTTTCTGACCCTTCCCCCCTTTGCGGACACCTTTGTACCAATCACAGATGAAGTCCAATCACCCCTTAGTACCAAATTATTATAACTTCAATTTTTCAATGAACTTTTAGTTGGATCTATCTAGGGTATATGGAGGCTAACAATCATTTTCTTTTCTTTTCTTTTCTTTTCTTTTCTTTTCTTTTCTTTTCTTTTCTTTTCTTTTCTTTTCTTTTCTTTTCTTTTCTTTCCTTTCCTTTCCTTTCCTTTCCTTTCCTTTCCTTTCCTTTTTTTTCTTTTCTTTTCTTTTCTTTTCTTTTCACTTTGAACCTGAGATTCATTCGGAGCTTCTGTTAGTTTTCCCTTACACATTTCTAAGACTTGTGGTTTTCTCAAAATGCGTTTTCTATAATCAATTATTAAATATTGTTTTGATTATATTTTTGATGATGATGATGTTATCTGTTCAATCGTGTCTGATTCTTGGCAATTCTATGGACCAGGCCTCCCCACATTTTCCAATCTTGTACAGCTTCTTTCAGTTGTTTTCTACTCTGGTTGGTGCTGGTTTTGATGGTGTCTAGCGGCTGTGTTTTTTGGTGGCCTCTTTTCCTTTTACTGCTGACCATTCTGAGCATAACTGCCTTTTCCAGTGAGTTAGTTTTGCTGATATTATATTTTTTATACAAGCCCCCAAATCAAGGGAGAGTATAGTTTTCAGTGAGGTGTCTAATAAACGTTATTAGAAAAATGGAGGAATCAAAAGGGTTAATGTTTTGTGTGGCCATAACTGCAGTTTTCAGATATTTACCTAAAATAAATTTACAGTAATTGATCTCAATAATGCTAATTTTTAGATAAATATAAAAAGGCTCATTGTCCAATATTTCATGCATTATTTAATCTTCTGCAGACAACCAAAATACAAATCTTAAATGTTAATTAAATCTACAATTTAATGATATTAAATATTATCATTTAAATTACTAGTCTTTGTAGAATGACTTCCTCATTCCCTCCTCAGAGGGCTGAGCATAACCGGTATAAGGCAAAGCATTCACTTGACACACTTTATGGTCCAGGTAATGTTATCAGTTGCCCTTCTGTCAGCCTGCTGACTGAAGAGTTGCTAAATGGGTGGTAGTGCAGAAGAAGATGGCAGCTAAGGATGACTTTCTGCTTGCTGTCCTCCTCCTGCAAATTGCATTCCCACCAGACAACTCTTGGCTTGTTGCTGTGCTCCATGAAAATGCAAAAGGGAAGGGGTACATGAAATGGATCCTGTCTCCACACATCTCCAATTTCCTCCATGCCCACTGAGTTACCACCTCTAGCTGCATCCCTGCCCCTGGGCTTCAGGGACCAACAAAGACACCAATGCCTGTTATTACAGTGTTAGCTTTTGCAGCTGCCTCAATCACAAGTAATTCTTCCAAGCAAGATTCTCACAGCGCCTTTGGTAACGAGAATTTCAGCATCTGAATTATTACTCATGCAGACCTAATATTTTAGTCCATTTCTTTTTCATGGACTAAACTATGGCAGTGGGGAGGAGGCGGACTGCTTTGTGGATAATGGATAATCTTGCAGTTGTCCTGACTTTTTACCAGTCTGTCAACTAATCCGTACAGTAATATACCAAGTCTGGCTTAGATTCCTCTCTTTCATATTTTTTAGTGTAAGATACTCTGTTGCAGACAATAGTAAATCTTCTTTGTGAAACAAATCACAGCACAACATTACAGATGATTTTGAATTACACAGGCTGTTCATCAGATTGGAGCAGCAGACCAATAAATAAATGAACCAACAAGTTTGCTTTGCTTCCTATTTCAAACAGCCATGTGGCCAATAGCTGATCCTTTGCTTTGGCATTTGCTGAATGTGGATTTATAGTGAATTGCAGATGTGGAGATAAAAGACTGTGTACAGTACCACACTAAATTGGCTCACAAATTAATTCCTAAACCAATATTTCTGACAAAATTATTGCAGTGATCATGCAATCCAACATATAAAAAATAAAGACACAAGATGGGGTAGGAAGTCTAGCTGTGGTGTTAAAAATTTGCCTCTCCAAATATTCTTGTTATATAGCGGTAATAAAAAGTCAGACACTCATAACTATAACCTTTTTGTAATCTGGTCTGATAACGTCTGTAAAAAAAAAAAAACATCCTGAGTCCAATTATGAGTGTCCTGGAAAAATAACTTTATCATAAAAATGTGAGGTCTCTACATTTTTCAGACTACAATTCCATTAGTTAGTCCAAATAATTTGGAGGTGATCATTTATACAATGCTCTTAGACAGTAAATCATATCCTTGTAATACCTTAGAACACTGCAGTTTTCTCCACATGGGGCTAACCTTGAATATGATCCAGCCGCTGCCCACTGCTGGCCCAATGTTTATCAGTTTGACTGAACAGCTTCTGTCTTACGGGACCTACATTGGTTGCTGGTAGGCTCCTAATCCCAATACAGAATGCTGGCAGTTGCCTATATGAAGTCCTGTATGACTTGGGCCCTTCTTTTGAACCATCTGCTGTAGGTGGAATCCACCCATTCTAGATGGTCTAGCCAGGAGGAGATGCTATGGGAACCCACTCTGGGAGATCAAAGGGTTGGAGGCCTGTAGGATAACTTTCACAGTTATCAGCTTCCTCACTTTGAAATAGCTTGCTCGCCTCCTCCAGTTTAGGATGCCCTTCACCCGTTTGTCAATTAAGAAGGCAATGAGAACAGTCCTCTTCTGTGGGGCTTTTGGGGTCCAAGAGCTATATGACAATAGTACAAGGAATTGACTTATTTTGCACTGGACTGTTTTCGCCTAGTCTGATGAGTAGATGGCATAGAAATTGTGGATTAAAAAAAAAAAAACCCGTCTCAGTAAAATAATACAGTTCCTTGGTAGGTGTTCAGGAAATCCTTACCAAAAGGATTCAGAAATTACTTGAAGGTGGAAAGTCTAAAAACCCCAGGACAAGGCCTTAGTAACGGTTTCAGAGACGTGGGTGGGGAGATAGGAATTATAGTTCACTGAAGCTCTTCAGTGTCACCTCTTTCATTATGTTTCCCTTCCATCGCAGTATTGTATACTGGTGTTGCTTTGCTTGCTTTTCTAGAAGTTTTCTTTTGTGTCTTAGCTCCATTTGGATTCTGCTGCTTAGTGCAATTAAGAGGTCCAGCCCAGCAGCCCTTTTCTTCTGATGGCATTTCATATCTTTGCCCCTGGTGGTATTGGACTAATATGGCTTCAAGTGGTACTATTCTTGACAAACAGACAATAGGCAACATATTTATAATGGACAATTATCCTTTATAAATAGACAATAGACAATTATTTCTTTTTCTATTTTTTTCCTTGTTAAATTATTGAGAAATTAGGAGAGTGAGAATAATCAGACCTATAGAGTGGCCACTGGATGTCACTGGTGCTCTACAAACAAAGGCCTGTAGAAGAATCTGTTTCTTAAAAAAAAAAAAGAGAGAGCTTTATTTATTTAAAATGTAATTTGGATTTAGGATTCTCTTCCAAAGCAAACCTAATTCTTATTTTAGTTGATTTCTGTTTATTCCTCATCAAAATGCTGGCTCATGTCTTCACATAATTTATAAGGATTTTCACAATACTTTAATTTGCAAAATCCCTGGTGGCTCAGAAGACTTTTATATTAACTATTTACTTGCAGACTAAGATACTAGAATTATATGGCAAGTTACAAATTCTGTCTGGATCCTCTGGTTGGTATCACTGGAGAAGAATAAGGCATTGTTAAATGGAATAATGATTCATATGCAAATTAAAGGTTATGTTATCTAATTTTATTTGAATTTTATATTGTTTGGATTGTCTGTTGAATGTAGAAATTTGAGTACTGGTGTGTTGAAATAAAATAATTGAATGGAGTTTGTTCTTCTGTTCCTTTAGTAATGAGAATAATTGGCATCAGTGATTATTAATATATTAAGCTAACAGCAGGAAAAAAACCAGCATGAGATCAGTCAAAAGGACTGTGCAGTAAAATGGGTGGAGGTGCTGAAGCTCCAGCCTCAGTAATCCTGTTAGAAGAAGATATTTAAAGGGAAGAAGAAATGGATTTTATGGGTTTCGAATCTTTAACACCAGGAAGAAATGAATAAAGGAGATGTTTCCAGTGAAGCTTCTCCTTGTGTTTCTCTTCCAGATTGGTTGCTGATTTCCACCCACCCCCAATAATATAAATCCATCAGTGTAGAGTGTTTCTCATGCTGGCTGGGGAATTCTGGGAGTTGAAGTCCACACATCTTAAAGTTGCCAAGGTCGAGAAACCCTGTAAAGGTAAGATAGTTGATATAGATTGCCAACTTGTGACTTGGTAAATGGAAAAAAATCAGGGATAAATTTTGACTGCTCAGGAGATAAATATATATTTTGATAATGCCCAAAGGAAGGTAACATAAAAACCAGTGTTTTAGGATCTATTTCAAATCACTGCTTTGTAAAAAGTTGAAAATCTTTGAAAATTTAGCTTGGATATTTTTAATCTGTCCCTTTCTCTCTTCCTGGACAAAGGCCAGGACAGAGCTGCTGGGTCCTACCTGCCACCCCAGCCCAGACAAAACAATAAAGCAACAACTCAGATCTTTGATAGGAAACTCAAAACTTCCCACTACTATTAGGGAGTTCTTGTTACTGCAGTGCCGTCTTTCTGATATATTGCAAAATTATTTTAACATGACAGTTTCTTCTTAATGTTCTGCAAACTCTTTTAGATGGAAGATGTGGTATGGAAATGTTTAGCCCTTTGTTAACATTTACAGAAGAAAACACAACTGCTGCTTCTAACAAGGAATGTTGTTTTTGCCCACCAAAGGAAATATACAGAATTACTATAATTATTCTGCAGAACCCGAGTCTATGCAATATCTTTAGAAGGTGAGCAAAGATAGTGCTTTTTTTCTGTTTGCTTCGTGGGCAATATCAGAATGGAAGGAGAAAAGACACATGTAATGCTCTAGTTAGTAAAAACAATTTTGAAGTGTTGCCTCAGAAATTTTTCTCTCAAGTGAAATGAATTCTGAACAGAATGAAGTCATTCTTCTAGGAGAATTTGAAAGGGATTGCAAAGATGGTAAAACATGTGTAATTTAGAATTGTTGGGATTTTTCAGTGACAGGAGAGTTGTCATTGCTTCATGGTTTGCATTTAGTATTTAAAGTTTTTTTATAGAGTGATTTTTATATACTCAGAAGGCAATCTTCATTGAGCAGCAGGCTCAAAGCTGTATTTGAGACTGCTTCAGATACAGCTGGGTGGTAATTTTTCTTTCAAGGAAGGGTGTGGGTTGTCTAGCCGGAACTCTTTACAGCAGTGTTTCTCAACCTTGGCAACTGTAAGATGTGTGGGCTTCAACTCCCAGAATTCCCCAGCCAGCCATGCTGGCTGGGGAATTCTGGGAGTTGAAGCCCACACATCTTACAGTTGCCAAGGTTGAGAAACACTCCTTTCCAGTATTACTTTGAGAACTGCTAATTGTGTTATCCAATGAACCATGGATAATATGGTTAAAATCAAATGTCCTCAGACCAAGTCCTTTGCATTACCCAAATCATACAACTTCCATATTTCAATAGCAGAAGAGATATTCTTCAAGAGGGACTAGACATTGTTTTTAGTATTTTATTACTAATCAGTTAACCAAATGAAAAGGTTAGAATTGTAGAAATTGTACAATTGTAGAAACAAGAGAAAGTTCTCGTTTTCCTGATAATTTTGTAAACAGGAGAAACAGAAAGATGTGCAGCTCTTCAGTTACCAAAACTAGTATCTTTGTTAACACTTCTTATTTTAAGGTCAAAACGCCATCAGAAGTGGAGAACTTACTCAATATACCCCTGCAGAGAACCCTGCAATGCTTGCAGATGGCAGATACACATCTGAGATAGTGAGAAATGGGATAGGTTCACATGATGCATTAGAGCAGTGTTTCTCAACCTTAGCAGCTCTAAGTTGTGTGGACTTCAGCTCCCCTGGCTGGAGAATTCTGGAAGTTGAAGTCCTTGCATCTTACATTTGCTGAGGTTGAAAAACACTGCATTAGAGTATGCACAATTTTTCTCTGCCATTATGTGTAGGCTATAAGAACTCCTGTATAGAACCCAAGCCGTATTTTTGATATATGGCAAATTAGAAAACTTTCTACCCTTTAATTAGCACATAAGTGAATAAACTAATCTGTATTTTTCTGATGCCATCATCCAGTAAATTCATAATACTAAGTGGCATAAATAGCCCTAGGACATTTATACAATTTATTTTTCAGAACTTTTCTTCAATTTCCTTCTGTGCCCTCGCTGCTGGGATTCAATCTAATGATAGCTAGGAGCACATTTCCAAATGTAATAGATGGCCATGTATAATCTCCCTTGCTGCTGCCCTGATATATGAAATTAAATTGATGAGGTATAATACATCCCCTGGGCAAAATTTCATGATTCAGGCAATTGGCTTTCTCTGTTTTAGCTACCTTTGTGAGGACTTTATGTCACATTCTGACTACTTCCAGACATTTGACTGTGTGTGAGTTTGGGATTAAAATGAATGGACTTGAAGGAGCTGAAGCATGTCTTCACTTCTTGACCTAGCTGCTTGAAATTCAAATAGGCTATAGTCCAGTTTGGATGATTTGTGAATCTGCTTTGGAATAAGGATAACTTGGATCACCTTCTATTCTTCCCCTCACTACAAATATGTGAGCTGCATGCTGTTATAACTTAATACAGCAATCATCCAATAACTGCCTGAGTAAAGTATAATAGCTTGTTATGTTACAGTGAAAGGATTGAGATACTTGCAAGAAGGAGTAAGTAGATGGAAAACCATGGCAAACTAAAATGAAGTTGGTGTGCAAGTGTTGACACCTGGTGACTGCCTGGACAAGCCGCTGAAGTTTTCTTGGCAAGATTTCAGAAGTGGTTTGCCACTGCCTTCTTCCTAGGGCTGAGAGAGAGTGACTGGCTGAAGGTCACCCAGCTGGCTTCATGCCTAAAGCGGGTCTAGAACTCACGGTCTCCTGGTCCCTTAACCACTACACCACACTGGCTTCGTTATTACAAACAAGTAATAAATGAAGCAAAATTATGTTATTAGAATTCAAAGGTAAGCGTGCAAGTGCTTCTTGATTACCCTAATACTTTTGCATTAACCAATCCCATTCCCTGGGATTTCTCTTCTAATAGCTTCACAGCAGAAAAAAATATAGCCCTAGCAGGGCCGTACGTAGTTTCCGGCATCAGTGGCTGACCAGTGTCATGGGAAAGGACCAAAGGGGAACCCCTTGCATTATTTCCCATATATACTCACACTCTAAACTAGGGATGGTCACCTTGCTGTGGATGAAGGTTAGTTGTCCATTAAGGCTAAGAATTTTACCTGCCCATTTAGTTGGCCAATGGTGCACAGCCAGTCTTCTTCACAGTCAGTCAACGATTTGGCTGTTCATCTGTATGTTAGCAATATTTCAAAATGAAAGTTCATTTTGTAGACAGCATGATTTTTTGGTTTTCTTTCTCATAATTTTCCCTTTCTCATAATTTTCTCTTACCCTGTTAGAATGGTTGGGGTCTACTAACAGGAATAAGGAGAAGTTCAGTTTGCTGTTGTCCAGGAAGGATCTTCATAAGGAATCATGGGAGGATGTACTGCCAAGATCCCAGCTAGCTTTGGGGGTGGTACACATGCCATACAGCCCTGGACTACCGGAGGGCCCATGGGGTCAGTCCACACCATAGTAGGCAAATAGCCCTTTCTCCCCTGTTGATACTGACCCTCACACAGGCAGCCAAAACTGAATCTGGACACAGATAGGAACCCATAACCAAAAGCAGCTTCCAACCCCAATTTTTCCATCCACTGAAGCACCTCCGCACCCCAATTTGCATTGCAAAATTTGGCCTGAGTCAAAATGTTAGCTAGTGGAGCTTTTTTTCTTTTTTCTTTGCATGTTAGAAAGAACTCAAAATACATGTTAAAACCACAGTAGTTTCAAAGTGCCTCTTTTGAGTGTTTAAAAATTGGCCAAAATTTGAGATTTGCTTGCTCCAGCGATACCACTTCATCACTGTAATGTCTCTGGAGCCCTCCAAAATCCACCTTTAAAAGCGGCCCACAGAAAAAGTTGCCTGTCTCTGCCCTATGCTGGTGACAGATTCCATAAGCCATAACCATAAAGGTTATGGCCATTTTTGAACTCACTTCTATGTGTGAGACTTTTGTTAATTCTCTCCATGCCCAACTCCTTCCCCTATCCCTGCTGCTGATAAGAGACTGTTAAGTGGAGGCAGGCTTTTTCCACATCATGAGAAATTGGACAGAAGGCTGCCTACTCATTTTCCCTTACCTTTCTAAATCAAAGGGATAGAGACTTTGATTGAGCTAATCTATATCCAAGAATGAAACAGGTTTGTTAGTCATCTCTCCACAGGAAATCCTGAAAATTGCAATTATGTGATGGGCCAAGGGATCATTAGTAGCAAACTGTCAGCAATCTCAGCAGATTCTAACTGCTGGGTATCTATTGGGCTAGTGGATACTCTGAAAAAACAGTATGATGTGAAGTTTTATATGCTTTTTTTTTTTAATGTGAAAACTAATGAATAGGGAAGGGACCTAGAATGTCTCTTACAGGGAAACCTCTCTCATAGCTATATTCAGTCTGGAATACAATCCCTAATGAAACAAAATAGATCTTTAAGGTTTAATTGCTAGGGCCAACCTTAATCACTGAGGGTATATTTTTACATTTTGGAGTTGTGGGTGGAAAAATACTTTAGATTATTTGCTCCTAGTGCTAAACAAAGAGCTGTATTAATAGTAGAATAACTTTTTTTAAAAAATGTGCCTTTGGGTCAGTGTTGACTCCTGGTGACTCCCTCGACTAGTCCCTGCAGTTTTCTTGGCAAGGTTTCAAAAGTGGATTCCCATTGCTTGCTTCCTAGGGCTGAGAGAGAGTGATTGGCCCAAGGTCACCCAGCTGGCTGGTGTGGGTCTTCCGGGCTGTATGGCCGTGTTCTGGAAGTTTTGTTTCCTAACGTTTCGCCAGCATCTGTGACTGGTGAATATACACACATATTCTGACACCAAAACAAGCAGCCACTCGTTAACCCAAACCCCACACCCCCTGGCCCCCCACCCCCCTAACCCCCCCACCACACATCCCAATACCCCCCCCTTCAGATCTCTATAAATATCCACAAAGGGTTACATCATCCTGGGCACAGAGAGAACTGATCCTGTCTGTGCTCCTGCTCTCTGAAGATGCCGGTCACAGATGCTGGCGAAACGTTAGGAAACAAAACTTCCAGAACATGGCCACACAGCCCGGAAGACCCACACCAGCCATTGTATTCTGACCATGAAAGCCTTCGACAATATGTCACCCAGCTGGCTTTGTGCCTAAGGCAGAACTAGAACTCACAGTCTCCTGGTTTCTAGCCTGGTTCCTTAACCCCTACACCAACCTGGCTCTTTTTCCTCATTGACTGACAAAACCACCAAATTATTTTGGGCAGCGGGGGGGGGGGGGGGAGGTTTACTAATATTCAAATGTATTCAGTGTATGTTGATCATTCAGCCATTTAAATCAAGGGGGGGGCCATATGCAACTCTGGCCTCAATTTCATTTTATCCTTGCTTGATTTCAAAAGTTAATTATAAGCCATGAGTACAAATTATCTGACCCTCAGCCTGAGAGAAAGAACAAAATAAAAGAGATCCCACAGCAAATCACCCTGGTCAGAATGCAACCCTCAGTAGAATAAAGGCTGCCCATCCTTGATTGACATGGAAAGTGATTAGCAGTCCCAAAATCATTTCATTAGTTTGTATCACTGTATTGCATGCAGAAGTTCACACAGTTTAGTTCTTTGCCACTGCAATCTTAGTTTACAGTTTTTCTCCCACACTTTTTCACTCCTTAAGGCCATCAGGTGACCTGCCAAGTACCAATTAGTTTGGAAGGGCAGAGAGTGAATATATTGTGAATATATATCAGCTTGTGACACCATTGCACTGCCATGGCTATTCAACCATTGCGTGTGAGGCTTCATTTGGGTCTGCAATAAAGATTCTAAATTCTAGTCAAGTTGTATCTATGAATCTGCTTCAAGTTCAGAAGTTGAATTAAGGCTTAAGTGTCTGAAGTATCTGAAGATTGATAGTGATTTACTGCCAAGACTGGGTGAGAAGTCTGACACCTATCCTTTGAAATATAATTTTTCAAAAGGTTATAGTTAAATCACACAAATAGTCATTCATTACACTACTGAGGTTATACTACTTTCTTCATCACAACAGTTTTATCAAAATTACAGGGTTTTTTGGTCTTTTTTATAGATACTATACTTTGTGTTCATAGTATAGTACAAATACATTTGGCCTGTGGCAACTTTTAATTTTTGTACTGATTGTTATGATAATTCCAGAACGTACAGAGTGGATGACCTAGAAGCCTTGATGTTGATTCTTTGCATTCACTCATTAGAACAGTATGTAAAGAAGAACCTCCATTCTTTAGCAGTACAAATAGGTTTATTGACATCTTAGAATCACAGAGTTATTGGAGGAAGACATCACAAAATTCAGTATTCCTGAAGTCCTAAATAAGAACAATAGGAAGATCATAATAAATCCTAAACATGTTCTTAGTATGGGATCTGGTCTTGTTTTCTGTATACCCATTTCCCTGTGCAATTGGAAACTATACCATCAACTGTACAGGATCATTTTCTTGGGAGGACAAAAAACTGCAGTATGGCTTTTCATATGCAGAGTGTTTAATAATCTTTATATCATCTGGTAATGAGCCACTATTAATAAATGTTCTTACAATGATTAAGGAATTAGATTGGGATAGTGGAGATCCAGGTTAGCTCCCATTCAGTCATGGATATTACTGGATACCTTTGGGCCAGTCATAGCTTAATCTATCAAAGAGGGTGATTGAAGGATCAAATGAAAGAAAACCTTGACTTCTGTTGGGAGATAAACTCTGCCAAATAGAGTCACTTTGATAAACTCCTGCAATGTCTTGCTGACAATTTTACTATTCAGAAGATGGAGGAAGACATAAGAGGATCAGCTAATCATGACCTGATTAGTAGAGAAAAATGGAAGTTGTGGGAATTTAAGGGGAAAATGATTATAAGCTCAATTTTGAAGAAAACTAAAGGTGAGTGTTCTCAGACACATTCTTTGGATTTCAAGAAACAGGATTTAAATAAAATAAATAGAAAGTAAGATGCCATGGTCTGAAGACCGAAATGGAGGCAAAAAAACAACAACAGATCAAGGTAGGTGAGAGTTCTTGAGCAAATTATTATGGCTACAAAAAAGGTCAGTTAAAATCTGAAAATCTGATAATGCAAAGGAAAATAACTTTCCATTCTATCTGGTAATTATGAAAGAAAATGATTGCAGCTTCAACTTGCTAAAGATATTGGAAATACTTACTGTCCTTCAATGAGTTCAGATCTCCAGGACAAGATTAAATGCATCCTAGGATAATGAGGAAATTGCTAATGACCTGGGTGACCATTGTCCATTACCTCTGAGAAATAATAAAGAATGGGTGAATACCAGATGGTAGAGGAGGTGTCCTTATTTTCAAAAGGGGGAAAATGGAAATGCACTTGGGAGTAAGAAAATGTAACATTGATTGCTGGGAAGGTTCTAGAGAAGATCATAAAACAGTTGGTTTGTGAACACTTTGAAAAGAATGCAATCACTATTAACGGCCACAATGGATTGATCAAGGAATACATTTTATAAGAATACTTCTGTATCTTTTTAGATCATGTAACAGCTGGATTTGAAAACTTGGTAAGTTGGGCCTGATTGGTAGTTTGATAGGACACTACAAAGAAATGCCAGAACTGTGGGCTGGACTGGGAATTTGAAGGACATCCAGGAAGAAGACAGGATTGAATGTAATGACTTAAAAGATTTCTGCCAAGTCTTTGATTCTATGCATGCCACTTTGGACTCCCAGGGGAAAGGTAAGACGCAAACATAATATATAGATGTAGTAATAACAGTAATAATAACAATAACATGCAGTGCCAGTAATGTTTTGATTAATTTCTCTAATCTCTGGAATTCCCTCTGACTCTTAAGAGGCCTCAGTAGAAAATTGTATCTTGTTATTCAGTGTCTTTTTAACAAGCAAAATTGTGATTACTGTGTAGATCTACTTCTTTAGGGTGCTTAGTTTCTTTCAGGTTTTTTTTCTAACGTAGGTGTTTTTTTGTTGTTGTTACTGCAGCCTAATTTTGACTGTAGCTTTGTAGTAAATAGTAAATATTACTATTACCTAATGGGGCTCTGATCTGAGCCTTCCTTAAACCAGTTACATGAGGAAATACTATACTGTATACTTCTGGTATAAGGAATACTTACTCAGTGTTACAAAAATAAATAAACCTTCAAATGAATAAATGATTCCCCCGCATGCATTTGCTCTATCGGAAGCAAAATGTTCTTATTAGGCCTGCCTGCAAGTCATTTAAAATTAATTTGTAATTATTTTCTAACCATGGCTTTACTTTTCTGGTTCCTTGAACTGTATAACGTTACAAAACATGTCAGTTTTTAAAAAAATAAATTATTAGAATATGGTGTTCTGCAATACTTGTTTACTTATAAATATGGAAGTGAAGTAGATGGGCTATGTGCCTAAAAGTTGATGTCATCAAAAAGTATATATTAATAAACAAGCATCTCCAGATCATCAGTAATTTGAAGGTAGCTAAAGGTATGCCTGATAAAAAAGCTGCTTCCTTGCCCAATAGATGTACATAATGACTTAGGAAACCTCTGAAGTTTGCTTCACTAATTCAGCAAGGTAGTTCAACTAGCTAAGTGTTTCAGAAGATTGCAATCTGTTCTCTGTTGTTAATTCTTAACATTCCTCACAATACTGGATGCAATCTATGTAAATTATTTCCAGATGGATAGTTATGTGGATTTGCTGCAGCAAAAATAGAACAGAGTTTTATAGCATTTTAAAGACTAAAAAAATATTATTATGGCCTAAACTTTCAGGGATGTTGTCCACTTAATCAGAAATATGAAGGATCTTAAGCCTAAGGAGCGTGTGTATGCAAAAGAATTGGGGAGGGGAGAAGATCAATAAAAATTAAAAATAGGAAGTGCAGATATTGACCTCTTCATTATGGCAACTCACAAAAAAGAAACTCAGTGTAGCAAAGACATTCTTGAACTGGTGAATTGATTAATACATATAGCATGATAAGAACTCTTCTCCCTTTGTAGGCTGAAGGTAGGCAAATGTCTGTTTTCCAAATATTTTGAACTAGTTTTCACAATCCCTTACCGTGATCATATCCATGTATCCTTTATGTTTGAACCAGATTGGCAAGTTTGTTCTAGACAGAGTGCAGTGCAGAGAGGACTTGCTGACAAATGATAGCATTTATTGGATCTGAAGATGAACTTATGGGTGAAATAGTTACATCCAATAATAGTGCTGTTATAGGAGATGTGAGGATAGAATTATCCTGGTAGGAGAGGCTGCCAAAATCTTTTGTTATATATTTTGGATATATATTTGGAGGTGGATACATTGCCACTATTACTGTGCCCGGTTTGAATGTATACATTAGCCAACTGGTTCCTCTCCTGGAGAAAGATGGGCTGTTCTTCCAGAGCTTTCCTGTGTTTTTTCCTGAGCACCAGGTGAGAGTGCACACCAAACAGTCTGGTACATATTGAACAACGGCCAGATACATAATTTCAAATCACAGAAATAGCCGTTATAGAGTTTGGTGATGTACCACTTTAGGCACTGCTTACAATGCAAGACAGAAAATAATATTGAAAAATGTTAGAAATTTACATATAATATCTACGTAGAAATAAGTTTCATCATTTTTGATAGAGCTTATCAGAAGTAAATGTATATAGGACTGCACTTTTAATGTTTTGCTAGTTCTAAAAGAGGAGGCACCTTTGTTCTGCTAAAAAAAAAACTAAGCTGAATTGGAAAAGTGTTTTATATGATTGGATATACTCTAATTACTTTTTCTTAACTCTGGGAATATCCTTGTGTTTCAGGCTAATCAAATATTTAGTTTTGTTGGGAACCTGAAGATATATGCTGAGACTTGGCTTTAAAAGAGAATATGTATAGCTCAGGGTTGAACTGTGGAGTCACTGGAGTTCTCTGAGCTTGGCTATTTTCTTGCAAACATTTCATTACCCGTCTAGGTAACATCGTCAGTGCTAGAATGGAATGGGGTTTCATTCTAGCACTGAAGATGTTACCTAGCCAGGGAATGAAATGTTTGCAAGGAAACAGCCAAGCTCAGAGAACTCCAGGGACTCCACTTGGCTTTAAATGATGAGTTGGCTAAAAATAGTGAAAACGTTTTGGTGGTGTGTCAGCTGCAGGTTGGTGAATTTGAATGGTTTTGCTGCAGTAGTAAAATGCATCATTTAGATGTAATGGGGAAACCCCTTTTTGCCAATGTGAATAAGTGTTTTTCTCCTTGGGGGTTCAGACCTAAAATTCTGATTTTGTACATTTCCAGCAACATCTGGTTGATAAAAGCTAGTTTTGGAAAATTATCTATTGGATTACTGTAATGTGCTCTGTATGGGGTTGCCCTTGAAGAGCATCCCAAAACTACAGCTGGTGCAAAATGCAGCAGCATGGGCAGTTATGTGCGCTCCAAGGCCATGGCACATTACATCTCTGCTCTGTGAGTTGCATTGGTTGCCAGTTTCTGGGTTCAGTTCAAAGTGCTGGTTATGACCTATAAATCTCTACATGGCATAAGGCCAGTTACATCTACCCATCCCATCAGATCTGGCAGAAGAGGCATGTTATAAGTCCCATCTACAAGGGAATTCCATCTGACGGGACCTAGGAGGAGGGCCTCTTTTGTCATGGAACCAACTCTCTGGAGCATCATCCCCGAGGTTAGATTGGCCCCAACCCTATTGGCCTTTTGGAAGTCCTTGAAGACACAATTGTGCCATCAGGCCTGGGGATCCCATGGAGCCTGTGGAGATGGCTGTGCAGGTAGACCTCGCTTACTGACTTACTCATTCAGCAACCATTCAAAGTTACGATGGTAGTAAAAAAATAACCTTACAACCAATGTCCACATTTACGACCTTTGTAGCGTCCCTCAGTCATGTGATCACCATTACGGTCAGTAGGCATTTTCCTGTGCCTGACCTGTTGTTTTTCTCCCCCTCCCCCCTGCTTGCAGAGCCAAGAGATTGGAGAGGAAGGGATTATTAGAGACTAAGCAGGCATACAACAGGGAATATAAATCTAAAGGAATGCGGTGGTTTGTGAGAGCCGTAAGCAGACTACACAAACAGCTGGTGTATTTCCCATTGTGTGCCTGCTTACTCTCTTGTATTCCCTTCCCCTCCAATGAATGTAAATACATTAATTCCCTTCCTGCTAATTATCCAGTGCCATGGTGGGCATTACAAAGGGTGGGGGAATGGGAAAAGGAAAGCACAGTCATTTCCCACTTAGTGACTGCTTGACTTAATGACAGAGCTGCCTGTCCCAACTGTGGTCACTAAATGAGGACTACTTGTATTCTTTGTGAGCTATTTGGTTGGTACTCTCCCATGTTTTTTTTAAATGTTTTTGGTTAATTTGTTTTTAACTGTTTTAATTGTTTTTAATTTTATTTATATGAGTTTGTTTTCTGTTGTTTTAACTTGAGAGCCACCCAGACTCACCTGAGTGAAATAGGTGGCTATATAAACTGAAATAAATAAATAGGTTAATGTCTGAGTGATCACAACCCTATTCTCTAGACATACTCAGAACAAAATTCTTGTAGTTTTTTAAAGTTTGTAATTTTATATGGATGCACATGTGCAATGACATGTATATTAATATACAAACTAAGTAATAAAGTTTTAAAATTGATATATAGACCACATAAGAATAGCTGTAAGACAAATGAATTTTCTACTTTATATTTACATTTACGGCAAAGTACTAGACTGCATGGGTAAATTACTGACTGCTTTTTATATGGAATTGTTTCAAGTATATTTGTTATATTGGAGAGTTGTAATTTTTATTTTTTTTAAGATGAACATATCTTGAAATATTACCATGGGAATTTTAGGAATAAAACTATTTCCAACAAGTAAAACTTTTTTTCAGTACAGTTCTGTTTATTTATTGATGGTACAAATCCAGTCATTAAAGATACATCAGATAAAACACACACACACACACACACACAAAAAGAAGTGTAAGATAGGCCTGAAACAGTTAGCAATATTAAGAGGGTACCTAGCTATTGATAAAAATTTGGTAATCTTGGAGGTATCTGAGCGTGCAGGTAAATTTTTAAAAAATATTATATTATTTATCCCTTGTGCCTTTCTCCCACCTTTGCTAGGTTTGATGATAAAGGAGTAGTAAATTGCCTTGTAAGATCTTTAATTTTAAAAAAAGTTGCCCGGTTGTTTTTTTTAAAACTTTGCTTAGCATTGCTTAGGCAAATTACATTCCTAATTATGCCACTGCATTGTTCAGTTCTTTATATTATATCTGTAAAAACTAATTTATTTTAGTCTAAGCTTTCATGGACTACTTTGATTTCATCAGATTAAGTTTTTCAGAGGATGCTGCACTGATAAACAGTGAATTTTTAAAAATTCTGTCATAGGAAACTTGTTAACTTTTAGAGTATCTTAAGAATGTAATTCTTTTTTTCTGCAATAATTGTTACCCAATTGTAAATTCTTATCTTCTGTACTTCTCAGGTTCCTATTTTTTATTTAGAGTGGTCTGTGAAGGGAAGGACAGTTTCATAGAATCATAGAGTTGGAAGGGCATTCAGGCCATGAAATTAATCAATCTTTATAGTGGTCATTAACCAACACAAGGCCAACAATTCCAACCCTTGCCTTGGTGCAGGAATCCAAATTAAATCATCCCACACAGATGACAGTCGAGGCTCTGCATAAAACCCTAGATCAGTGTTTGTCAACCTTGTTTACTTTAAGATGTGTGGACTTCAATTCCCAGAATTTCCCAGCCAGCCATGCATTTGTCAAAGTACTCCATGATATGCTGGCTGGGAAATTCTGGGAGTTGAAGTCCACACATGTTAAAGTAGACAAGGTTGACAAACACTGATCTAGATGGAGAACCTGCAACTTTATCTGCCTGATTAGTTCCCCTATTGAACAGCTCTTATCGTTATTGTCAGGAACTGTTTTCTAACTTTTAGTTGGAATCAGCCTTCCTGCAACTTAAACATTATTTCATGTCCTGGACTCTGGATAAGAGAGAACAGGTCTTGATCTTTTTCTGTGTGATATTCTTTTAGGCATTGGAAAAGTGCTACTGCACCCACCTACCCCAGCTATCTCTCTTCGAGGCTCCTGATAACTTTTTCACCACCTTCAATCTCTCTGTATAGGACTTATTTTTCTGCTCATCCTAACTGACCTTCTCTGATACTTGCCCAATTGTACACTTCAATGTCCTCCCTATGGCAGTTCTTATGGGCAGATACAAAAACATCCTTTATGATCTGAGATTGCACCCTTGCAAAGAAGAATCTATTGAATCTATGGCCTGTTATATTCCATTTTTTTAAGATTGCAAGTGTCCACCTTATCACTCCTTATTTAACAAAGTACAATGTATAGCTGTTATTATCAGCTCAGTATACATACGTTTCTGTGAACGTGGCCAAATTTTGCTATACTGTTTGTAAAACCAGACACACTTTGATTGCCTCAATGGTCTAGCCATAAACTATATTGTTTCATTCTGTTTCATATTCTGTTAATTTGCTGAATTCTGGTCAATGACCATAAGGAAGTACTGAATTGAACTGGTGCTTAAAATCCACATTTATAATAGAGACTGTGTGGCCTCAGTGTCAGAACAAATAGCACTCCATGTTTTTTGAACACATTGCTACTCAGTGAAGAGAGAAAATAAAGACAGTGTATTGTAACACTGCAGGGATTCACAAACTATTAGATGGTGTAGAAGTGGGGAGACAGAGAAACTGTTAACCTTAGAAGTTTCAGTTATTAATGGTTATTGTGATAATCTGCTGAACATCTTATGGATAAGAGACTTGACTAAGGCTACCAGGCAGCATGGTTTGGCATCATGGGCAGCAGGCAAGGACAGCAATGGACTTGTGTGATGATGTTGTGGTGTAGTGCATGCACATAAAGGTGCCATTTGTGCATTGATAATGTGTATCTGTCAGTCCTTTGAGGTAAGTCAGGGCAGGAAACAGACACCACAAGAAATACTAGAACTCTACTTTATCAATAAAGGCTATAATAACAGAATATTAAAAGCCTGACAGCATTTCCCCTTCCCTCCCTCTTCTATCAAAGAGAATCAAGGCAGGACAATATTGAGTTTCTTTCTTGTGCCTTCTTTCCTTCCCAGGTTTAGTTCATATTTTGCTAACAGCCATCGCAATCCTTCCCTGTGGTGCTCTACAGTATTGCCATGTTGATATTGTAACAATTTGCTGTGGAAGCTGCTGGTTTGCATGTCATATGAACTCATTCACTGCCATGAATATCTCCCATGTTTTTACCTCTCAGAGGCCAGCAGCTGACACCTCAGCAGTTGAGCATTTTAGCCTAATGGCTTCCTTCCAGGCCCTCCCTTCTATCGTTTCCAGTCTTTTGAATCTGTGGACAAATTGGAGACCAAATTGAATGAACTCATGCAGCAAAATAATTTCTTGGCTGGTAGGAATCATTAAGAATTGTCCAGTTACGGATTTTGAGATTGGCTGTTTTTTGGGGGGGAGGGGATGTGCTCCTTGGAAAATGCTGCGTACAGCCACCCAAAATCTAACTTACCACTACAGAAAGATAATTGGCTACTGCCTAAAAGTCCCGTTCCTCTCATGACTGGGTAATACCATACAATTTATAAGTTTGACTGATTTTTTTATGTAGTTCAGTACTTGTACTTAATCACTAGCTTTGCTAACATATCATTATTAGGTTTGCTAATGTTTTACTAAGTGGCAGCATCTGACTGGCCACGTCTGGGCTTGGAGGCTAAGTAGTCTCAGGTCTGGTTAGTACTTACATGTAACACCTTTGGGAATTCCAGAGCTATAGGCTAGAATGGGAAGCTGAAAAAGTGTCCCAGGAGAAATAAATGATTAAACCATTTCCATACTGTTGCCAAGAAAACCACTTGAGTTTAACTTGAAGGAGATTTTACCTATCTTTATATTTGCCAATTTACTTCTGTTTTCTGCCTAACTAGCAAGGTACGTATTTCTTCAAAGCCAAGAGATGGAAATGAGTTAGTTGCTCTAATCCCCTAGCTTTTGCAAGACCTACTTTATTAAAAGTCTTAAGATATAGAGAAAGATAACCTTTTGTAGTCCAGATTAACAGAGGGACATACCTATTTTGCAATCATATAATCTATAGAATCATTTTAATGCTGCAGTATAGTAATTCTACTTCAGAGTAAATCCCATTCATTTCAATGGAATTTACTTTTGAGTAGACTAGTAGAAGTACTCTGACATTATTATTAGTAAAATATTTTTGCAACCAATTATACATACATACTAATTATGCTACCACAGTGGGTCAAAATCCATTTAGAGAGATTAAAATAAACAAAAATGCAACACAGAGAAATACTATTCAGATATGCACAGATCATTATATGATTTTTAAAAATGGAAATGCAACTTACATTGGGATTGTTTTGCTTTTGCAATAAACCTAAGTGCCCAATAACATATTAAAGACAGTAGGTTTATTATGGCAGATGCTTTTGTAGACCATCATCTGTTTCATCAGAGCTATTCTCAGTTGAAAGGGGGACGCGGTGGCGCAGCAGCTTAATGACGCTGAAAGTTGCCGGCCAGAAATGGTTGATGCTTCAGCGGTTCGAGTCCAGCCTTTGTGTTAAACAGGGTGAGCTCCTGTTTCCTCCCCAGTTCCTGTCAACCCAACAGGTCGAAAACTCACGTGAGTAGATAAATGGGTACTCTCACTCCGGTGGGAGGAAAAATGCTGGCGGCGCCTTGCAAAAAGGAGTTGGGAGCAGTTGCCGGTAAGCGCGAAAAACTGCACGCGCCCGAAAAGGGCGCGAAGCAACGGAAACCCTGCCTCCTGCGCTCGCCAGCTGGGCTCTGCTCTAGGAAGGAGGCTCTGGCAAACCACTTCCGAAAAACAATTGCCTTGAAAACTGCAAGGACTCGTCCAAGCAGTCACTGCAGGGTCAGCAATGACTGAGCACAGACAAAAAAAAAAAATTCTCAGTTGGCAGGTATATGGCTGTAAAGGGAGAAAAACTAATCATATGGGTCATAATATCATGAAATGCAGGTTAGGCGTGTTAGCTACTACAGTATTACCTAAGGTATCACTGAATATCGGATGCTGGTGACAAATAAGAAGGAGGACTGTTACCACTGCCTTCTGGTCATTGGCTTTCTAGAAGCATCTGGTCTCAGCATATGGATGCAACTTGACAACTGTGTCTAAGCTCACAACTAAACAAGCCTGGGTACTGGTTGGATGGGACGCTATGAGGGAAGTCCTGGTTTATAGATTAGACTAGGAAGTTGGGGGGGGGGGGGGAAACCACATCCCAGAAAAAGGAAGGGATGGCAAAGGACTTTTACACTGTTGTCAAAAAAGCTACGTGGATGTGTTTGGGAAGTCAGTAGGAGTCATGTCAACTTGAAGAATGCTACTCTTTCAAGTTTCTGAGTTACCATTGTTTGTACTAGAATTCTGGACTTGACAACACATGTTCTAATCACAGCACAGCCATTTTTTTATGCAGATACAGGTAGTCCTCACCTAACAACCACAGTTGGGACCAGAATCTCGGTCACTGAACGAAGTGGTCATTAAGCGAGATGCCCATGTGACTGCTTCGCTCAACGACCACAATTTGGGCACTCTTGGTTGTGGTTATTAAGCGATCTCCTGGTTTGTTAAGCCAATGGAGCAAAAGAGCTGTCTGCTGAAGGATTTCATCTCAGCACGGAGCTGAAATCCTCCCAGCAGGCAACTCTTTGAAAATGAAAGGGCTGCTTGCCAGATGGTTTCAGCTCTGCATAGAGCTGAAATCTTCCTGGCAGGCAGCCCTTTCGCTCTCAAACATTCCTAAAGCCCACTGAAGGGTTTGCCCTCCTCTCCGCAGACAGAGGGGAAATCCTTCCTGGGGCTGGAGGAACGGAGCTCCAATCTTCAGGATTTGAGCTCCATTCTTTCCCACCACTGAATGTGGATGGGAAAGCCCTCGGTGGTGGGAAAGATAAAAAACCTTTGGTGATGGGAAGGAATGGAAGGAATTATTGATCCTTTACACCTCTGAGAGGGGAGGGGAAGCCTCTTGGCAGTGGGAAGGAACAGAGCTCAAATCCTGAACATTTGAGCTCCATTCCTTCCCACCACCAAGGGGTTTCCCCTCTGCAAACAGAGGGGGAATCCTTGGTGGGGCTGGAGGAACAGAGCTCAAAACTTCAGGATTTGAGCTCTGTTCCTGCACACTGCCACATCCAATGGGGAAGCTAGCAGAGAAGATTGCAAATGACGATCACGTGATCGTGGGGTGCTTGGCAACTGCTTGTAAATGCAAGCCAATTGCCAAGCACCAGAAATGCGGCCATGTGACCTGGGGCAGCAGTGCAACATTTTACGATGGCCAGAAATGGTTTAGGGATCATAAAGCACCCTTTCTGAGGTTGTTGTAACTTCAAACCATCATTAAATGAATGGTCATTAAGTGAGGACTACCTGTACAGTATTCTAGTGAGCTGTGCAAGGCAGTGCAGACACCTAATATAAATTTAAAAATTGAGATTTTGATAATGAGCTATCAAAACAAATCACATATACTATTGAAGCAAGTATTTATGTATTTTAATAATCAAATTTATACACTGCCAATCTCACTGTATAAGTGACTCTAGGTGGCTAGTATCCCATTTAGTATGAGAACAGACCTACTCAAGTACCCAGTGTAAAAATTCCATCTTCAAACTCTGCCATATTTTTGTTCCTCTGCGAAAGGAGCCATCATGTCAATGTACACTCGATATAGGAATGGAAATTCAAGCCATGTTATATGCATGCCACACCATTGACCCGTAAGTAACTTGTTTATTTGCGACTGGGACCTTTCAGGAAATGCATATGACTTGACTTGTTTTCCTTTTTTCTTTCTGCATTTCTTCCAAAACAAACCAATACATATTTTCTTATTGCAACAATCAAGATAAATTTCTTAGACCAGCAAATGAGGAAGAACACTGCTGTTTCAGAGGAAGACATGAGTTGACAGATTATAGGCAGGTTTGACAACCTATGGCTGACAAATGGATGCTAATGGTGTATAATTTGCCCTGTAACATCCCACATCCAGATCTAGCACTGTTGATAATACCTCAGATGTCTACCTACAGCTGACAAGAGTTGCCACCTGCTTCAGCTGTTATCATATTGAACCCTCCAGGAAAGACATTGGACATTGTACCCTCTTATTTGTTGCTTGATAATAGCCTCCAAGCCCTATGATCAACTGGCCACATGCATGTCTTTGAAGAGAAATGCTCCAATTCTCATTGCCAAAACGAATGTTTCTTTGATTGGTTTGCTTAGTTCTTGAATTTCCTAAGAGGTATCTGGTTGACCACTGTAAAATTCCAGCAAATCCTTCTTATCTTCTTAAAAGTACCATTGTAAAAAATGAGAATTTGAAAGCTACAGGGAAATATTAGCTTCATTAAAAAATATTAGTACAAGTAGTCCTTGACTTAGGACCACAACTGGGATTGGAATTTCCATTGCTAAGCAATGCGGTCATAAAACAAGACATTACGATTGCATCACTTAGCAACCGCAATTCCAGCATTCCCTCTTGCCATCGTTAAATCATGGGTCGGTAAGCAAGTACCCACCCCAATCCAAGCCATTCTGGGGTTGGTCCCTCCCAGCCCCAAACCTCAGTAAGGTAAGGGACTGCCTCTAGCTCCTACCACCTGCCTATCTCTCCCGCGTCTCTGCCCTTTTGGCCACCCTGCACCCTGGCTTACAGGGCTGCAAGCAACCCCAGAACTGCAGGGCTCTGGGGCTGCGTGCTATGCCCCGGAAACCTGTAGCCACCCCACCCCAACCCAGTCCAAGCTGCAGTCGCTCTCGCCACCTTGCCTTTTAAGATCCCTGCTGCCCTGCCCTCTGCCACCCCAGCTGATCTTCACCATCTTCTTGCTCCCGCTGCTGACGAAGCATGCCTGGCCTGGCTGTTGGGCTGGGCTGGGGCTGGGCTTCATGCTGCAAAAACAAAAAGGCCAACAGCAGCCCCTGAGCCATCGTGTGCCCAAAAGCCCCTTTGCCTTTGCTGCTTTTGGCTTTTTATTTTTTATTTTTGGAACGCAAAGCCCTGCCCTACCTAGGAGCTCTTTGCAAAGGGGCTTTTTGGCATGCTGCGGCTTGGGGGCTGCTTTTGGCTTTTTTTTCATTGTGTGGAGTGCAGGGTGGCAAGGGTCCAAAAGGGTATAGATGGGAGGGAGATAGGCAAGTGGAGGAGTTGAAGCACCCCTGTGGTCATAAATGTGGGTGAGCTGCAAGCACCCAAATTTTGATTATGTGACTGAAGGGGCACTGCAACAGCCATAACTTCAGGCATGGGTTGCAAGTCCCTTTGTTCAGTGCCATCGTAACTTTGAACGGTCACTGAACGAATGGTCATAAGTCGAGGACTACCTGTATCGATGTCAAATATACAGCATATTTGTAGGATATGTGTAAAGGGTTTTTTGATATTAATAATTATTCTTATTCAGAGTTTAAATATATATTTTAGGAACTAATAAGTACATTTTTGTCTATAGATTTTAGAACAATATTGACTTTTTTGGAATTTTAATGATGTTAACATGGATGGTATCTGTGGTTATCATGGTCTGAAAGCTTGTTTATGAGAGAGAACATCTTGAGATAAAAGAACTTTTGTATTCATAAATATTTATTTTCCTTATTTCTTATTCAGGTAGATTAAAAAAGTGACTGGAAATATTAAAATGCAATTACAGTCTTACTAAAAGTGTACAAATAACTCTGTTTCAGTTATAGAAAGCTAAATATGCCGAAGGGCAGTGAAGGGGAGGGAAATCGTATCTTTTAAACCAAACAGAGGTTTCAGGTTGTTTTCTAGCTAGTTAAATGGGAAACGTATCTGCCTAATACTGGGTACTACATTGACTTCTACCTTGGGAAATGCATAGCATGTGGGGGAGGAAGTGTATATGATACTTTCAATTATTTCAGTTTTTTTTTTTTAATTTGACAGATATGAAGGCCTTCTGCTTTACTCAGGACCCAATGAACAAGAATGAAAGATTTAACCATTTCTTTCCTCTCCATAGTCTTAACAAATGAGTCCAGTCCTGGGAGGAAATCTATGACTGGCACCAAAAGGAGTTTCTCTCCCCAAAGCCCAGAGTCACTTTTATGTGAGATGGGCAGCTATATAAATACAAACAAGCAAGCAAGCATCCTTCTAGGGAAATCTTAAACTTCTACTCCATTATGAAACTCAATACCTTTGTCTGCCTGCCTGCCTGCCTGCCTGCCTGCCTGCCTGCCTGCCTGCCTGCCTGCCTGCCTTCCAACTTGGTGTGCAGGCAAGCATTCCTTTTTGGTTGGCTTCTGGAGAACTTAATTGTGCTTGTAATAATTAGCTCTCCTCTGATGGTTATCTTAAAACTGAGTGGTGTTTTTAAGTGCAGCACTGGCTTTCTTATCATTGAGGCTACCCTTGAAGATCACTGGGAATTTTCAGTTGGTGCAGAATGCAGGGGATGGGCATGCCTCAGTATGCCCATGAGACAAGTCTGCTTCACAACCTGCACTGGTTACCAGCATGTTTCCAGGTGTGATTCAAGGTGCTGGTTGTGACCTATAAAGCTCTACATGGCATAGAACCTGGTTATCTGAGGGCCCACCTATCTCCAATGGTGTCTGCCTGACCAGATTGAGCCAACAGAATTAGTGCACTCTGGGTCCCTTTAATTGAACAGTGTAATCTGTCAGGACCCAGGAAGCATGCCTTCTCTGTCACACTGCCTGCCCTCTGGAATGAGGTGCCTCCTGCTATTCACGTGGCTGCCACCTTGACACCATTCTGGAAAGCTCTGAATACCTGGCCTTCTTCTCCCAGGCCTTACATTATGATAAGGTGATTGAGCCCCTGTGGAATAGATTTGAGGGTGTGGGTGCTATTAGCTGGACTCACTGTCTGTTCTTCTTTATTCTCTTTCTTATTCCTTTGTTAACGTATTGTATTATATTACATTTTCTACTGCCAAAGTCAGTTTGAAGTCAGGCAATGCCTAAACTGAATACATTAAATTAAATTAATCTTCCTTTTTTTCCTGGATTTTGGAGTTTCTACCACCATGCTAAGTTACCTGCACTGCCAGCACAGCATCTCTTTGTGCAACATTCTATGTATGATTTAGATTTTTGCCCTCCATCCTCTTCTTGGTCCTTCAGAATCAGCTAAGCTTTACTATCCAAGACTTATGAAAAGCATCCTTTTATCAACATTATTCTGCTCCTTTTTTAAAAAAGCTAAAGATCTAGGTCCTAGAACACCTATCTTAAATTAATCAGTTTTTCAGTGTCTTTTTTTAAAAACTACATTTGGCTCTTCTGTTCTAATTCTTATTTAGTAAGTATTCCGTAAGTTCTTCAGAACACTGACTGTTTTAAAGTCATTAAACATATGCTAGGCTACTATAAACTTTGCTAGAGAATAATTGTGCCACTTTACTGTCCATGTGAGAGGGACTGAAAGAAATACAAGAAAATCAGTTACATGGTTCCATTCGACAGCTGCCATAGAGATCCAGATGTGGATAGTGGAGTCCCATAAGGACTGTTTAGAGCTTTACAAGCAACTCAATGATGAACTGAAATTGCTTATGGATCCAGCAAGAGGAACTTCCCCCTCTTGTCTAACTCTAGCACAAGGCACCAACAGCGCTTTGTTCAAGAATGTATAAATCTTAAAAGGAAGTTCAGGAAAGCATACCAAGACTATAAACTAAACCCTTCCATGGAACTTCTTCAACTGTTCACTAATTATAAAAGATAATATAAATTGCTCCTGAGGGACAAGAAAGTCAAAGCCATAAAGGAAGAATACAACTGCTGATTGAGTCAATCAAGGAAAGAAATTTCCCCTTTTCTGCCCATGGTTCAGGGAAATTTCCAACAAACCCCATTAACCAAGTCTCAGTGCAAGTTTGGGAAGATCATTTCAGAACCATGTGCACCAGCTCAGGAAATTATTCAAAATGAGCTAACTCTAAACACTCAAAACAGATGGCCACACTGATCAAATCCCTAAAGGCTGTGAAAGCCCCAGGCACTGACTGTGTTCTACCTGAACTGCTTAAAACCAACTGCGCATAGTAGGCACCTCTGCTTGCATCTCTCTTCATTCACATTGATTGAACAAGACACATACCCAAGGACTAGGGGCTGCAACAGTAGTCTCAATATACTAGAAAGGAAATAGAGCAGATTCAGGCAACTGCAGACACATCAGTCTTCTGAGTGTAGTAAGTAAGCTATATGCTAAGCACCTGAATCAGAAGCTTCTAGCCTGCATGGAATATGAAGCTATAATTAGACAAGAACAAGCTGGATTCCAAGAAGGACACTCCATCATAGGTCATGTCTTTGAACTCCGTTGTCTTATAAATGCACATTTGCACAAAGCTCAACCTTTTGGGAATGGAGTGCTCTATCCCTATAGTATTTCTGGTAGGGAAAAAATGTGTGTGTGTGCATTAAGTGGTATGTGTTTCTCAGTTGTACAAGGCCACCATTTTCTTTTGTTCAGTACACCCTAACATAACATTAAGACTCACATTTATTTTACTTCCCTGCAATGTTTTCTTTCTACAACTGCCTTTGGACAAGAATATTTTTCCTTAGATGATTTGAAGAACAAGAAATAGGTAAGAATGCTTGGTGTCAAAGCAATTTCTGGGTTCATCTGAGTTTGCTTGTGATGTGAGGCCAGCATATAAGCTTCTTATCTTCCCTCACATGTGGGTGCACACTCATGCGTACATGCAGCATAGCTCATTAATCTTATCATGTTCTTCAAAATGCTCAAAATGCATTCTATCTAGCTTTTTAATAGGGCAGGATTGAATTTCCCTAGCAGACAAACATTATTATTTGAATTTGATGCATTCTTTGAGGTGATAATATCTATTTCATACTGCTACCAGCAAAATACAGAGCCCGAGAGGTATTTGTGTGTACTTAAGAATGTAAGCAGTACCCTGCTGAATTGGACCCCTGGCCCGTCTAGTCCAGCAGTCTGTTCTCACGATGGCCAACCAACTGCACAAGGAAGCCTACTACTCTCCCAGCAGATGGTCTTCAAGACAGCCACACCGCCATCAAGGCCAATAGCCACTGATCCCCATGACTTCTATGAATAGGTCCAACCATTGAAGTATGTAGGGTTACATACTTCAACTTTAATAAGGAAAGGAAAGGAAAGGAAAGGAAAGGAAAGGAAAGGAAAGGAAAGGAAAGGAAAGGAAAGGAAAGGAAAGGAAAGGAAAGGAAAGGAAAGGAAGCACTCGAGAGAGAGTTGTTTAATAGAGTATGCCATGCATAATACAGTTTCCCAAATGTATTTATTTGTTTTTGCTTCCTTCACACCTAGTACTGTACAGATTTGGTCTCTCGAGCCCTAAAAAGATAAAGCCAACAGATCAATTCATTAGTAAGTGCAACTGTAGTATATGCTTGACTCTAAGATATACATGTGTTAGAGAAAGAGTGTTCCCACTGCTGCAGACTTAATTAGCCATGATGGGAGTAACCAAAAGAACCATAACTGGACTTAGAATTATAAGGACAAAGCTAAGACATATATTCCAATAATGAATGAGCACTAGAGCTAATGGGCTGAGACTGTGTTTCAAAATAAAATATCTTATTAAGCCTTGGATTCTGGAATAATACAATCTGGAGGCAATCTTCCCTAAATATGCTTGCTTTAAAAACTAAGCCATGCATGTCTAAGTATACCCAATGAAATTTCAGATGATTGAGTTGTGGCTTGTACATGAAATGCAGAATGTAAATGCAATATTTGTCTGCTCTAGCAATTTTTTCTTTGTATTTTTAAAACAAAGGAAAGAAAGGGAAGAAAACCAAACAAAAATGAAGCAGAATTTTAGGAATTCCCTCATTCTCTAGTGTGGATTGAGTCAATATTAAGCTTCACATGGAGAATGCTGCATAAATTCATGTACTATATTCAAATTAATTATTGTGTTTAGATGATCAGATGTTGGATATGTTCCCTTTGAGGAATTGGCCAATTTCTTTTTAAAAAATCAGGAAATGGTATTTAGCCATAGCTGTTTCTTGTTACATGGAATCTAAAGCTGTTGTAGGTGGCTTGTATCTGTTTCTGATTGTTGCATAACAGAAGTGATGCATGCTCAAACCCCAGATACCATCAGTTTGTATTTCTCTTTCATTCTGTCCTTATGAGTCAGTGCCTCTTCACAACATTTTCTCTCTGCACTGAGGAAGGTGCTGCCATTTCTCAACAGAGGGAGAAATTCAATAATGCAGAAAAGGCTGAAAATGTTATTGGGGGGGGAAAAGGATAGGAAAAGTATGGGCAGCTAAGAAATCTGTGTGAATTCTTTTGCTGCTTTTGAATATTGTAATCTGGAAAGATTTTTGCCCAAACCACTTCTGTCCCTGGTGAACCTCCATCAGCATTTGGCCACCCTCTATTCATATCAAATTTAAAGCTTTTTCTTTCCCTTTTTCTTCTTGTGTGTGTGCGCCTTTGAATTAGTGTTGACTCCTGGCAACTGCCTACACTAGTCCCTGCAGTTTTTTTGGCAGTATTTTCAGAAGTGGTTTGCCATTGTATCCTTCCTAGGGCTGAGAGAAGTGACTGGCCCTAGGTCACCCAGCTTCATGCCTAAGGCAGGACCAGAACTTACAGTCTCCTGGTTCCCAGCCTGGTACCTTAACCACTACACCAAATTGGGTCTCTTTTTGCTTCTTAGGATAGGAATATTGGTTAGTGGGCATGCTCAGAGTTGTGACTGATCCTATTTTAATGAATAAGAATTTAAAAGTGAAGTGATATAGCATTTTTCATACAGGGGAGGGAAGGTTCATATTTCAAACTCTCTAAATGAAGATTTGCCCCACAACTAGTCATTTTTTGGTTGCTAAGACATATTTCACATCTGTACGTACATACTCATTATGATATTCAATTTTGGGGTTATGTAGTAGACATTGTGGAAGAAGAGTCATGCTAGTTTGTGGTTGCCAAAATTCAGGAGTCTTGAAAAAGGTCAGAATCTTTTTAGACTAACAAATTTTGTTAAAAATCACAAGCTTTTGTGATCTGTAGCACACTTCATCAGATGTGTGGAGGGGTGAAATTGATGTAAGATTTAAATAGGAATGATGTAAGGGGGAGAAGAAAGAGTTATTATGAAAATGTATGTTACATGTGAGACAGATCACAGATACCTTGTCAGTTAGAAATTGTAATATGTTAAAAACCCATTCTGTTTGTTAAGACTTTCTGTAACCTTTCGATATACATGAATTCAGCAATCTCTCTCTACAATGCTGGAATAGTTTCTTGGTTCTAAAACAGCAACTTGGAGATCTGCAATCAAGTGTCTTGGGAGGTTAAAATGCTCTGTTATTATTTTGTCCTTGAGTCCTGATGTCAAACTTTTGTGCAAAGTCTGGTCTGTTTGTCCAATGTAGAATCCAAATAGGCATTGCTGGCAAATAATGGCATATATCACACCAGAGGAAGGCACCTCGAATCTTATGTGTGAAGTTGTTGGGGCCTGTGGATGGTACTGTTGATACAAATGTAGGGGTAAAATAGGCATCTGGGTTTGTTGCAGGGTTTGGTTGCCATGATAGCAACATTGTTATGGTGTTGCTTGTGAGAATCTGTTTCAGGTTGAGTGATTGTCTGTATGCAAGTATGGGTCTGCCACCCAGTGCCTGAGAAAATTTAGTGACACAGAGTAACTGGAGCCTTGTACATGCCAGCTGGAGGCAGATACTGAACATAGGAGAAGGATGATGCTAGTTTTCTGCGCGTATACTGCACCTATACTGACTAATAGGGGCAATAGTTGTATGGAGAGCAATCAAAGGATGTTTCTGCAATATTATTGTATTCACTTGTCTACAATACTTATTTTTACATGCCTATACAATGATGTGTGTTACCAATAGAAGAGAACACATGTAGCTCAGGGTTGCACTGTGGAGTCATTGGGGTTCTCTGAGCTTGGCCGTTTTCTTGCAGATTTTTCGTTACCCAGCTAGGTAACATCTTCAGTGCTCGAAGGGAGTGGGATTTGCTCTCTGTTTATATACAGTAGCTTGCCCTGTCAATGTTGGTGGGGGTGTTGTTTTCTCCTTGGTTCTTCCTTGATTATGCTGTTGTTTACTGCTTAATTGTCTGAGTTGGTAGTTCCTTGTTTACGCTGTTGTTTACTGCTTGATTGTTTGTCTGGTGTTGATCCTGGTGTTAATCCCTGCTTATCTGGGTGTTGATTGCTGGTGAGGAGGCGTTCTAGTCTTTTTGTTTCATTTTTATTGTCCCTTTTGAATAGCGTGTAAATGTTGTGTATCTCTATGTGCCTGTTGATGCCTGACTTGTCTGAATACCAAGCTTCCAGGAATTCCCTTGTGTTTTTGGATTTAGCTTGATCTAAGATGCTGACAGTTTCCCAGTCGAAATGATGGTTAAATCTGTCCATGTGTTGTGAGATAATGTGTGATCTGTTGGTTAGATTGATACTCTTAAGGGCTATCATCCCTTTCTTCAGATTTCTTCTGACTTTGATTCTGACCTGTGTAGTTTAGCTTCTCCACTGATTTGCTGTGTAGGAGAACACACTACAAGGCTTTCAGCTGTAGGTAGACTTAAGTAGCTTGGGCTTTCTTCCCATCACTATGTTATTTCCCAAATAACACTTTTTCCTTCATACAAGCATCAGCCTCCAGAATGTTTTATTGCTTTTAGTGTTTCTCTCTATATCCATTCTTTCTCTTGTGCAAGGCTACTTGCTAATCTGCAATCAGTTCTATTCAACTGATTGGGCAGCAATGTGAAGCTGAGCAAATAAGCTTCAGATATCTAAACTGCATTAAAATAAATGGGACAGTCTTATTTAGAAGTATGATTGATTTGCATTTATTAGTATTGGACACATCTTATTTTGCTAGCATTCTATCTAGCAATTTTAATGCTGGACCCAGATATATTTATTAGCAAAATATGTTATAAGATTTTGCTTGTACCTTTTTCTTGTTAGGAATTGACAAACTTACACCAGCCCTTGGCAAAAGGGGGATCTATGACCTTTGGATGGGAATGCTGGATGATTTGTGTTGAGTCTATAATCAATTTTATAGTTGGATGGTATTTCAGCAATAGAATTTCTGGGGAGAACAATGTGCTCCCCAACCACTTTTCCTTAATTTTGAGGAATAGCTAGCTATATTTTCCTTTCTTCAAATAATTTCTTTAAAGTAGTGTTAGTGAAATATTAAAATCCCTGATGCGATCTGAGATACTCTGTTCTACTAATATTAAATATCCGGCCTTTACTTATATTAACAAGTTATACCATAATAAAAAAATACTAAATCATAGGTAAGCAACCTTTTTCTGTCCAGGAGTCACACTTGAAGGTTTTTGTAGTGAGAGAGAGGCTGAAGTCTGCTATAGGGGAGGCCATATCATATGTTTCTTAGTTTTTAGGACAACTGGGTATTTCTTTGTTGTTTCAATTGGGTAAAGCCTATTTTCAGATTTACACTACTTTTTCATATATTTCCTGCTTTGAAATTGCCATCGGTTCTAGCAATTACATCCCATTGTTCAAATTTGAAAGTATTGGAGGGTATTGAGGAGAAACCACAATCCTTTGTGGCCCCAGGATTGTGGATCTTCCACCTTTGTGTGACTGTAGTTTACCAATTACTATATGCGATGTTATTTAAGTGTAGACAAATGCATCCATAGCATATGTGCAGAACACACAGAAGTTCATTCTTTTTCAGCTAACACCCTTTGGTAATTCTGTAGCAGCAGCTCTATATTCTTACTTTGCAAACTGGCTCCCTTCTTGGACACTGGCCTTAGCTAAGCAAAGAAAATCTATAATTCTATAAATTGCAATTAAATTAGGACTGAACTACCCTGTTTCCAACTTCTCTTCTGATAAGCTTCTTTCACACACACACCCGTTATATCTATTTTAAAACAGAAATTTAGATATTTTGTTTTTGTTTTTTATTTATAGAAAGGCTTGGGATAAAACAGCCTTGGTACCTTCAGTCGCCAGAAGTCAAGAATGACTCTAAGGCACCCCCCCCTCCAAAAAAACCTTCCTTTTTCACTTTCTTATTGGAAGGCTTTGTTTGATATTACAAGCAGAAAGTATTCTTACCAAAATGCTGCCACATTTTTCTTCAATGAAAACTTTCAGAATATATAAAACGTTTAGTACATTTTGCTGGTTTATTCACTTATTTTGTACCCTCCATGCTTGATAGTTGTTGCATTTGCCTGTTGGTTGCACAACTGCATGGATTTTGCTCTAGGCCTTTGCCTCCTTCCTGCTTTCTGCTTCAGTGCCTTCACCCCTTTCTTTGTCTCCCTCTGAGCTTTGAAGGCAGAACAGCATGTGGGAGACAGAAAGAGTCATCTGATTATATGTGCCAGTTACACAAAGGTAAATTCCAACTGATCTGATGGTGTTTATTTACAAGTAAACTTCAATTTCTTCCCTTTTTAGTCTGTTTTCTTTAAATGAGAAATGTAGGAGGTTCCTACTGGTTGAGAATGATCAAGATAGGGAGGGAGGAGAAGAAAGAGTCTGTGTAATACCAACCACTCTACATTCAGTCTCGTTTGGAATTCAGTGAGGAAAAAAAAGTGGGAAGAGGAAGCGTAGTCAATGAAGCCCTTCTTGATTCCTTTCTAAGATCCAGCTCTTGAAACTATCCCCAAACTCCCAGGGTCCTAGCAAGAACTAATACTTCATCCTTGGCAGAAGCAACAAATCTTAATGCTAGCTAACTCTTCCTCAGTCAAGTTCTCCACTATTAGGTGTTGCCTCCACATCCTCTGCTCTTTCAAATACAGTGGTACCTTGGGTTACGAACGCCTCTGTTAATGAACTTTTTGGGTTACGACCAGCTCCGGCCGCAAAAATTTACCTTGGTTTGCGAACTCTGCCTCGGGATACAAACAGGATACACGGCCATTTTCTCTCCCGTGACACAGTCCGCAGCCATTTTTCCACCCCTGACACATGGTCCATGGCCATTTTCCGCCCCTGACACGTGGTCATAGGGAGGGGGACTCTACCTCCAAGCAATAGCCGCCTCCCTGTCCTCCACGCCAGAACGGATTAACGGTAATTACATTGAACCTTATGGGGAAATTTCCTTCGGGTTGCGACCAATTCGGGGTGCAACCAGAGTCACGGAATGAATTAAGTTCGTAAACCGAGGTTCCACTGTACAGTGCAGATCCAGTCCAAGTTTATTGATGAGCTTCATGCTGACCATACTATATTGTAGCTGTTGTGATTTACCCTCCAGTGAGGAAATGCTGTTTCCTGAAGGAAGTGTTTCACTTACTTGGGTTCTCTTGGGCAGTCTGTGCTGTCATTGGAGGAGACTCTTGACTCACCAACAATTAAAACAGTACCAATAGAAGAGAGTATATGTAACTTGGCGCTGAACTGTGGAGTTCTTGGTACTCTATGGGCTTGGTTGTTTGATTGCAGATGTTTCGTTACACAACTAGGTAACATCATCAGTGCTAGAGAGTGTGGAGTTTGCTCCTTGTTTATATACAGTAGCTTGCCCTGCTAGTGTTGGTGGGGGTGTGGTTTTCTCCTTGGTAGTTCCTTGATCGTGTTTTTTGCTTGATTGTCTGCTTGATTGTTTGTCTCTGTTAAAACAGTCCTTATCAATAGTGGCAGTACTTGCAGATGGAATTGAAAGAGTTGGACAATGGGTAATTGTCTACAAGTGAACCCCAAATCAGCTGGTCCTGGAGGAGACATAGCTTTGCTCTCTTTCTGTAATGGTATGTGGGAATGATCTTGGGAGACACGTGGAAGAACCTCAGACTGGACAACTGTCATGTAGAAGTATCTCAGTCCACAGAAGGAGTGTGTGTGTGTGGGAAGCGTTTCAGAAGGGACCTTCCTTAGTTTTCAAAAAAGTAAAAGGAGAGGAGAGGAGGAGAGAAATACTTTCAGTCTTGCAAGATTCTGTTACTGTAACCTGACAATAAAGAGAATAAAATAGTTGTGCTTCTTGTCTGCACTATCTCACAGGGCTAACGCTTTCTGCAGCAGCCAGTACCAGGCTTTGGTTTCATGGTAACCAAAAGTTGGTTAGCACCAAAGTAAGGATGATAATATTTGTATGAATTTTACAGCATCACCTATACAGTACAAAGATGTATAACTGTGCAGATATGAAACAGTACAGAAGAAAATAAGAGTACAGAGTACAGAGATAATAAAGATACTAATAAACTAACGGACCAAAAGGATATAGGGCTGAATACAATGGGGTAACAATTGCTAAAGAGGTCAAGACCCAAAATACAGAGTGCTGGGGAAAACCTCAGTGAAGATGAAGTCAAGGTGAAGTTACGTACTTTAAAGAATGTAATCACATTTATAATTCTATACTAAAAGAACAACAATGGAGGAAGGGATAAATAAGCGCTGAATTGAATGGAGAGTATTCTTAAAAAATTCACAAAGTAAAACAAAGTGATATTGAAAATGCAGGTTATATTTTAGGTAAAGAAATAAATGAAAAGTAAAGGAAGGAAACTGGAGGAAAATGTTTACTTTAAAACTGGCATCTGAAAGAAAGAATCATTGCTTTTAATAAAGGAAGAAGCTAATGGAATGGAAGAAGATTATAATATATCAGTACATTTTCAGAGGAGGTATGAGGTGGATGAAGGTACTATGATTCAGCAACAACTACAGGCTTAACTAAAGGACCCCACAGCCAGCCTCAGTCTAAAAGATCAACTTTCAAAGATAATTTGCTCTGAACAAAGTTACCAAATTGCATCCCATTCCCATGATGCTGGAAATGAGTTCAGCTGTTCACATGACTTGTTCCCGTGTCTTGTCTAGTGTGTGGGCATATTGCCAAGCTATATTATCCCTGATTTCCCCCCTTTTTCTCTCTTTCCCCTGTCCTGTTCTTCCTTCCTCCCTTACAGATTTTCTTTGTATACATTTTATTCTCCTGATGGTGATGTTATGTGATTCTGTTGTAGCTGAGAGGAAGAAGCTACAGAACCACGTAAGCTGGAAATAAAATGTTCCTTTTTTTGGTACGGTTTCTTTTTGTTTTTTTTCTTTTGTTTCATCATGCATTACAGTGGTACCTCAGGTTACGAATGCCTCTGTTAACGAACTTTTCGGGTTACGACCAGCTCCGGCCGCAAAAATTTACCTCGGTTTGCGAACTCCGCCTTGGGGTACGAACAGGATATGCGGCCATTTTCCCTCCCGTGACACGGTCTGCGGCCATTTTTCCACCCCTGACATGTGGTCCACAGCCATTTTCCGCCCCTGACACATGGTTCCCGGCCATTTTGCTGCCCCTGACACGTGGTCCGCGGCCTTTTTTCTGCCCCTGACACGTGGTCCGCGGCCATTTTCCGCCCCTGACATGTGGTCGTAGGGAGGGGGACTCTACCTCCAAGCAATAGCCACCTCCCTGTCCTCCACGCCAGAACGGATTAACAGTAATTACATTGAACCTTATGGGGAAATTTCCTTCGGGTTGCAACCAATTCGGGGTGCAACCAGAGTCACGGAACGAATTAAGATCGTAAACCGAGGTTCCACTGTATTTTACTTTTATGTTCTACTGTTTATTTAACTATTATGTGCTGGTATTTTTTATCTAATTTGTATTCAGACCATTACCAACTCTTAATGTACAACTCTGGCAATAAGATTAACCTTTTCACTGCAAGAATGCTTTATATTATATACGTACAGTGATGCACTATAGGCCTTATAAAAGGCCTTATTTGAGTGATGTAATATTTGTGGGGCAATTGACTACATTTAAATTAATTTAGTCAATCTTAATATGAAAGGGTTGAAAGAATCTAGAACAATGTGCAATTTTAGCCTTTCTCACATCTTTAATAGCTGAGATGTTGCTTCTTTACAGGATTCACAATAATACAGTTTGCATGTTGTTTAGAGACTGGGTTGGACAGAGGTATTTGGCCAATTCTTCAACTAGGGCAAAAAAGGGTGAGCCATTCTGACTGATAAACACTTCTCTTTCCAGGTTCAGCAAATTATAACTGACAAAAGTGGTTGTTTCTTAATTCTAGTTGGTAAAATCTTTGATATAATTGTGGTTATAATAAAAGTTTATGGTCCTAACTTCAATTCACATTGAATTCTTCAATTCCCCACCATGTTTTATGTGTCTTTTCATAATTTAAACAGTATCTGTTATAACAGATTATTGTAGAGGGAGATTTTAATGAGATATTACAACCTGAATTGGATAGGAATATATCTACCCATAAATGACAATCATTAATGAGAACAACAATTAGATCATACATGGGTGAATTAAATGTAGTTGATTTCTGGAATTTGTTACATCCCAAACAATAAGAGAACCCTGAATAGGGAGATACAACAAACTAAGTATGGGTTGAATAATATTACAGCACATCAATTTTCATTTTTAAAATTTTTACTCAGGTTGATCTAGTAAAGCTGAGAACTTATTAAAGAAAGTTGTAGAGGTTTTTCTTTTAAAAAAAACTAAAATTGATGTTCTGTATTTAGATTTCTCACAACAACAATTTTTACTCACTCCTTTTACCTTGCATGAGATAAAAAAGTGATTTTGAATATGAGCAATCGTAAAGCACCAGCCCAGATGGCTTTCCTGTCAAATGATTTAAAGCATTTATTGATATTCTTACTCTTAAACTTTATAAATTATATAATCAGATCTTTGAGAATGAAATTTCATCTTCTTCATTTAATGAAGTATATATTACCATTATACCAAAATCTGGTAAAGATCTCTAATTATTTACCTATTTCATTGATTAAGGTTGATGTTAAAAATTATAACTGCTGTTTTAGCTAATAGACTTCAGCAAGTAATCTTTTTAGTGGTTAAGAATGATCAAGTGGGTTTTATCAAAACTAGACATAGATCAGATAATATTTGGCTGGTAGCTTTGATTGGAATTAAGATTAAAAGGTTAAAGTTGCAATTCTCTTGCTAGATGCAGAAAAAGCCTTCACTAAAATTTAGAGGGATATATATCACCTTAGCTAAATGTGGATTTCCAAAATAATCTATAAAGTGGCTCCAGATTCTCTATGAGGCCCCTAAATCCAAAGTCAAGCTTAATGATATTTCATCTACCTTTTTCCTTTATAAAGATATCAAATAAGGGCGTTCAGTTTCCCCTTTGATCTTTCATATTGGTCTCAAACCCTTAGCTTGAGCTATTAGACAATATTAGAATATAAATTAGTATTATATGCTGATGATATTTTATTCTTTATATTGGAACCTCATATTTCTGTTCCAGCTTTGATGCATTTATGTCCTGCAATTTGGAATTGGTGCCAATAGGTAAAGTCTTGATTACTTATACATTAAATGTTTAACATTATATATATGTACTGAACTTATCAATTATTTAAGTTTTCTTATCCCAAGTTATATTTTTCAATTACATTAAATATGAATAAGATATATATAAAAATGTTTCTTTGGACATTGATGGATGGGAACCATTAAATTTTACCCCCTTAGACAGAATAAATACTCTTAATGTAATTGTAATTTCCAGGATGCTTTACATTTTGTGTGGAATTCCTTAATTTTGTTTATTTATATTTCAGATTTGTCACCACCCATCTCACTGCGGAGTGACTCTGGGCAGTTTACAGAAAATGTTTTCAAAAACTCAGTACTATATGCTGTTTCATGCATTCATATGGGGTTCCTTAGATATCTTTGAGAATTGCATCTTTTTCAGATATCTTTTTCAGTTAAAGATCGTTATTTCAGTTTTGCGAATCTTGAATTATACCACTATGAATACTTTTCAAATAGTACCAGATTTTGGACTCCACTTAGGTAAATTCTCCATCTTGGTCCTTTTTGAAATATTCCTATATATCATATAATATTCCTTTTAGTTAATGTTTAGAGTTCAAAATATAATAGATTTGCTATATCTCCTCATATTGATTCTCCGTTCATCTCAGAGAAACTCTCATGACACATGTGTTCAGCAAAGAAGTTTACTCAAGCGTAACGTAAGTAAGTACAGACAAAGCCAAGGTTGGCTTGGCATAGCTTACATGGTATTTTATAGCTTTCCCATTCCCGCACTTTACCTGTTGTTTAGTTACAGATTACTCGCAGTAATCCCCCCTTGCCCAAATGGCAGATTCAGTCCAGTGCTTTTGTCTTTTCTGATTGCAGTCTATGGGTTGTGCTGTTGTTGTCTTTGTTGGGTTTGCCTCTTTGCGCCCAAAGCTGGGAGTTCTTGATTGTTCGTTAATTGCTTTGCTTCTGAGCCTCTGCGCTTTCCTTTGTTTGCATCACCTGAGGGGAAGCTGCGCTGATACAAAGTATCCGCTTGCGGTTTTGAGTTAAGCACCATCACCTGTCTGTAATCAGCTCGCAGTTTGACTTCCCCTTTTTCTCTGCTCGTGCCTTGGCGGTGAAATTGACTTAGGCTAAACTGAGTGGTGCCTTCGCCATGCCAGGCCATGCCGGCTGAATCTGACATCAAAAACTATGGAATATTATTTCTGCAGAAATATATTTTGATCTTTTTCCTCATGCTAAATTAATGCTATGAGGTAATCCAGATCTCAAAATTAATTTTAAAAAACAGTTTGATGGAAGATCTGGATGGATACTGGCATTTTTTACATTAGATCAACCAGTGGATGAAGATGATGAGTTTTTATTATTTTCTATAGTAAAGAATATTGTTCTTATAAATTGTCACTGATTGGTAGTATTTATTTATTTATACAGTGGTACCTCGGGATACGAACGCCTCTACTAACAAACTTTTCGGGTTACGACCAGCTCCGGCCGCAAAAATTTACCTCGATGTGTGAACTCCGCCTCAGGGTACGGTCATTTTTCCGCCCTGACACATGGTCCGCAGCCATTTTCCTGCTGCGCCG